>NC_043012.1:14686652-14709152 GCF_006345805.1 Octopus sinensis
TTCTGTCTACCAAATCCACTCACAAGGCTTTGGTTGGCCCGAGGCTACAATAGAAGACACATGCCCAAGGTGCCATGCAGTGGGACTGAACCCAGAACCATGTGGTTGGGAAGCAAGCTTCTTACCACACAGTCATGCCTGCACCTATATACTTGGTTTGGTAGTGTAGGATTATGAGATCTGAGGAAGTGTTTGTGAAACCTGTCTTGTCTGGGGTTGGTAAATGAATAAACATAGCTATATATACAAGATGAATAATGAATAATGAGTGTTTATTGAGCGAAAACACCTAAAGCTCCACGAGGCTCCGGCAGGGGATGGTGGCGATCCCTGCTGTACTCTTTCACCACAACTTTCTCTCCCTCTTTCTTCTGTTGGCCTGCTCGCTTAGCCAGCGGGGTGGCGTCATTGTAGGCTAAAACAATACGAAATGTATTGTGACCAGCAATGTGGAGCAACATCTGATAACCTGGTCAGTCACGGTGATCACGGTGATATATATATATATATATATATATATATGAATAAATAAATGGAGTTTAACGCAGGTATAAATCAAATAAGTATTTTTTTATCAGCAATTTTATATTTTTTCTGAATTTCTTTTTTTAAGTAATTCCAAATAATAGTCTTTATCAAGTTTGTACAGATTTCCAGTTTTATCAGATTGAACCAAAATAGAAAAAATAGAAAATTGCTGATAAAAGAATACTTATTTGATTTATACCTGCATTAAACTCCATTTATTTATTCATATATTATACAAAAAATTCCACGTAAACATGAAGTTTCTACCTTTATAAACAAGGAGTTACAACCTCTTTACTTGTGAGATTTTTTGCTAACCTGGTAACTATTTATTTATTTTTTCCGTGTTAATTGTTAACAAGGCAAAAATAAACTCATCTATTTATACATATATATATATATAATATATATATATATATATATAACCCCAAAAAAAGCAACAAAATGGATTAGTAGTTTAGTAGTTTGTACTAAACTACTAATCCATTCTTGTTGCTTTTTTCTTGGTTATAATCACCCCACATTATTTTATGGTTAATACCATAAATGAATTCTGGTGCATCTAAGTTAAGTGCCGCATTCATGTGAATTCATTGGAATTCACTTGGATTTTAATTGTTTTTGCTGAATTTATATATATATATACAAAAGACTTTGTCTTCCTTCTACCAGATTCACTCACAAGGCTTTGGCTGGTCAAGGACTATAGCAGAAGACATTTGCCCAAGGTGCCATGCAGTGAGATTGAACCTGAAATTATGTGGTGAAAAGGTAAGGGTTAAGGACAGAAAGATCATCTGGTTATTGAGCACTGCCTCAAAAAGTTACTTCTAACCCACACCAACAAGGAAAAGCAGTGGTAAAAATGATAATGATGGTGTGAATTTAATTATTAATTGCAGCAGGATTCAAACATTTACAGGAACTGTGCCAAATAATATACCTGTGTCGTTTGATTTGTACCTTGCCAATTTAGTTCTTATTGTGGGACTTGTTCACCTTGGTCAAGGTTAGTTATAATGTGCAAGAACTTGGTTTGGTAGTGTAGGATTATGAGATCTGAGGAGGAGTTTGTGAAACCTGTCTTGACTGTGGTTGGTAAATGAATAATGAACATAGCTATTATCATCATCAACATCAACATCATCACCATCCCCACCATCATCACCATCATCACCATCATCATCAATCATCATCATCATCACCACACCACCATTGCCGTAATCACTACCATCGTCAACGCCACTACCGCTGCCATTATCACTACAACCATCAACATCACCATCATCAACACTAACTTCGCCACCATCACCATCACCACCACTATTGACACCATGATCATTGTGCCAACAAGAAAACCCTCTATGTGGTCACTTGATCTGCTAAAGATAGCAGCTATATCTGTGCATTAACTTGAAAAAGGAAGGACGTGTTGAACAATATTGTTCTGGATATGCAAAACGATGGGGGTGGTCACAACTGGAATTTGTTTGATAACAAACTTGTTTAATCAGACCTGAATTGGGATTAAACATCAGCAACTATCATGATCATCATCATTGCCATTTTTGTCATCATCATCATCATTATCATCATCATTATCATCATCATCATCGTCGTCGTCGTCATCGTCACCGTCATTGTCGCCGTCATCATCATCATCATCATCATCATCATCATCATCATCATCATTATCATCATCATCATCATCATCGTCATCATCATCGTCGTCGTCATCATCATCATCATCATCACCATCCTTACCATCATCATCATTGTCATCATCATCATCACCAGCATCATCACCATCGGTGCAACAGCGACTACAACCACCACCAGGAGCCTCAAAGTGGTTGTCTGACCTGCTAAAAACAGCAGGTAGGGCTTCGTTAAATCATGCTCTGACATCTTAGAAATGAATTTGTTTGATTAATGCAGTTCTTAATTGCCTGCAAATGAGAAAAAGACAGGATGGTCACAGCTGGAATACCTTTAATCATAAGTCTTCTCCATGAGGTTTGACAAAAGATTAACCGCAGCCATTACCACCATGACCATCTCTCAAGTCATTCTAGGCCTTATGAGAGTAGGTCAAATAAGAGGAACTTCTATAGAGTCATTCCAACTGCTAGAAATAACAGCCAAGTCATCCTCAAATCTCATTCTATTGTCATATAAAAAAAGGACACATTAAATAATAGAGACTTGGGTTTCCTACACACACAAGGAAAATACAGAATGGTCATGACTGGAAAGCCTCTAAACTAGGTCTACTCGATAAGGGTTTCCTTGGAACAAAAGAACAACAAAGAAGGAGGAGGAGGAGAAGAAGAAGAAGAAGAATTTCCACTCTAGGCACTAGGCCTGAAATTTTGGGAGGGGGATTAGTCAAGCGCAGTTCTCAACTGGTACTTAATTTATCGATCCTGAAAGAATGAAACGTAAAGTTGACCTCAGCAGCATTTGAACTCAGAACATAAAGACAGACGAAATACTGTTAAACATTATGTCTAGCACGCTGGCTGCTCACCTCCTTAATAATAATAATAATAATAATGATGATGATGATGATGATAATAATTCAGCCACCTGCCTCTATACTACAACTACTATCACCACACCTCTAAACTCCAACTGAGTTCGTGTTCCAAGTTGTCTCTAATTATCTTGGATTAAATAAACATATTATGACAGCAATCTGGGAAGATATAAAAAAAAAATCCTTAAAGTAAATATTATTTTCTTCTTTTCTGTCTGTGAATCAATTAAGTTGTGGACCCCCAACTGGCACAGATTTATTACTTAAACAGCTGATGTCAGATTTTATAGTAATGGGGGAAAGCGAGGTTAAGAGTAATAGTGACATAGTTTAAGACAATTCATTCAAAGCAGTGGTAGGCATGGGTATGTGGTTAAGGAGTTGGTTTTGCACTTTACATGGTCACAGGTTCAATTTCACAGCTGGTCGCTTACAATGGCTTCTGTTATAGTCTCCGGCTGTGGATAGATAGATATTTTGTTATTCTTTTACTTGTTGCAGTCATTTGATTGTGGCCATGCTGGAGCACCACCTTAATGGGAGTTCTTTTAGCTGAAGAAATCAACCCCAGGGCTTATTCTTTGTAAACCTAGTACTTATTCTATCGGTCTCTTTGACCAAACTGCTAAGTTACAGACATAAAGACGCCAACATCAGTTCTCAAGTGATGGTGAAGGTACAAACACACACACACAAACACACACACACAGACACACACACACACACAAACACACAAACACACACACACATACATATATATATATACAGGGGTTGGACAAAATAATGGAATCCCCTTAAAATTTCAAACAAATTTATTTTAATATGAAGTAATTACAGTTTGAATTCTACGAAGTGTGGACTCGTACAAACTTTGAATTGTTTCCAAAGGAAGTTTTATCCATTCCTCAGCTGAAACTGTCTCCACTTCTTGTATAAATGATGGTAGGGGATATCAACTCCTTACTTGTTTTTCTAAAATGCACTGTAAATGTTCAATAGAGATCTGGGGACTGTTGTGGCCAGATAAGATGCTCAACTCCACTAGAATGTTCCTCATGCCATTCAGTAACAACTTTAGATGTGTGAATTGGTGCATTATCATCCTGAAAGATTGTGATTCCCTCCGGAAACAGTTCTGCAACCATAGGATGAGTTTGATCAGATGAAATGCTTAAATAGTCTTGACTATTAATTCTGCCACAAAAGGAAACCGTTGGGTCAGCTGATTTCCAAGATATAGCCCCTACCCCAGATCATCACAGATCTTCCTCCATGTTTAACAATTGGAAGAAGGTAGTCTGGGTCAAATGCTTCTTTTGGCTGTCTCCACATGTATACTCAGCCGGTGGTTGGAAATAAGGTTGGAAAAACAACTTTAACAAGTTATAGCATGAGATATTCTTCAATGAATATACTTATTCCATAGAATATGAAGAAAAGTATTCTAAATAAGCGTTATTGTTCAACAATATTCAAACTGTTACTAATGTACACCATGAAAGTCAATCTGAACATTATTTGCACAATTTGTGAAGGCATTCTTTTATTTGTTTCAGTCATTTGACTGTGGCCATGCTGGAGCACCACCTTTAGTCGAGCAAATCGACCCCAGGACTTATTCTTTGCAAGCCTAGTACTTATTCTATCGGTCTCTTTTTCCAAACTGCTAAGTTACAGGAACGTAAACACACCAACATCGGTTGTCAAGCGATGGTGGGGTGACAAACACAGACAGACAAACACACACATATATATTTATATATACAATGGGTTTCTTTCAGTTTCCATCTACCAAATCCACTCACAAGGCTTTGGTTGGCCTGAGGCTGTAGTAGAAGACACTTGCCCAAGGTGCCACGCAGTGAGACTGAACCCTGAACCATGTGACACATATATATTTATATATACAATGGGTTTCTTTCAGTTTCCATCTACCAAATCCACTCACAAGGCTTTGGTTGGCCCGAGGCTGTAGTAGGAGACACTTGCCCAAGGTGCCACGCAGTGAGACTGAACCCTGAACCATGTGATTGGTAAACAAGCTACTTACCACACAGCCACTCCTGCACCTGTGCAGGATTTAGACTTATTTTTATCCAGCAACTTCTTGACAGGTTTGAACTAGTAACAGATAAAAGATAAGACATACAACAAAGATATGAAGAGTAAATAAGTTATAATTTTGGTTTAAAATATCCTTACCATGGAAGGACAATTTGACTGGACTTTACTTGGGATCTCTCTGTTACCACAGAATCTGGTGTGTCGAAACGCTGAAGGAAAGAAAAAAATCAAAATCGATCTAGCATCGTGATTTAGCAGGTATTAGTTACATCAAGCTTTAGAAGTATATGCAATACTAGAGAATATTAATGTTACATCTGTCAGGCATGCAGTGACCGACAACAGAATGTTATAGTCTCGAGTCTACTGTGTATCAGATAATTTTTATAACAAATCATACCCTGCCTATTAAGGAGGCAAAACGTCAACAATGTGTTGAAGTATTGAATCAAAAGGATCTAACCCTTTTATTTAACACTTTTAATCCAATCTCTTGTCACCACATAAACTCAATTTTTTAGTGGGGAGATAACCCAGTTTTTTAACTGCAATTTTTTAATGGGGGTGAGATAGGCAAAAGGTACCTATGTATGTATGTATGTATGTATGTATGTATGTATGTATGTATGTATCTATCTATCTATCTATCTATCTATCTATGTCTGTATGTCTGCATGTATATGTACTGATAACACACACACAAATATATTGGGTCATCCCATAAATAATGCAGTTTTTTCAATTGTATGAACTACTTGTCTGAGGGGGATGGGGTAAACTACCAGCATCAACTTGCATTAAAAGCAGGTAATAATTTTACCTGTTGGAACAAAATCCCATTGTAACTGTTGAGAAACTAGCAGAGAAGCTTGGATTTGGTCATTCAACCATTCCTCAACACCTGCGTGCCATCGGAAAAGTCAGCAAATTGGATCAATGGGTTCCTCGCAAATTTTCTGAGTCTAATCACTCGCAGAGAGTGAATATGTGCTCTTTGCTGTCACATCTCACAAATGAACCTTTTTTGGACCAAATAGTGACAGTAATTAGAAATGGGTTCTCTATAAAAATGCCAAGCACTGAAAACAGTGGGTAGGGGAGGAGAAACACTGGCACCCCAGGCTAAAGAAGGTCTTTACCAACATAAAGAGTTGTTATCTGTTTGGTGGGGTATGAAAGGTTTAGTCCACTTTGAACTTTTAAACCTAAACCAAATGACAACAAAGGAGATCTACCATGAGCAGCTTGAGTGGCTTAAGTCAGCGCTAGAAGAAAAATGACCATCTTTGGTTTCAAGACAAAAATTGTTCTTCCATCTGGATGATGCTCAGCCACACACAGCGAAGATTTGAGCAGTTTGAATGGGAAACGATGCTCAACTCACCATATTCACTGGGCATTGCCCCATCTGATTATCATTTATTCCGCAGTCTTCAAAATCATTTGGATGGAAAAAATATGAATTCTGTAGATAAGGTCAGAACAGTACTGGAGGAGTATTTTTCGTCACAGACAAGAGAATTTTGGAAGAGGGCCCTTGCAATTCTAGCAGAGAGATGGAAGAGCATTGTAGAAAGTGAAGGAGAGAATATTTTAGATTAAAAAGGAATTTTGTTTTTCTTAATTTTGAAAAATAAAAGAAGTATAAAAAAACCACATTATTTTTTGGATGACCCAGTATATGCACATACACACCCATCACACACACAGACACATGTACACACATACACACACGTGTGCACACACACACACACATATACATATACATATATGGATATCATGCTGTATGTGTAAGTGTGTGAATGTGTGTGTATGTATTAACTTACCTGTTGCATTGCCTGAACAAGTGAACCAGATTTATCAAAGAGTTCAATGAATTGTTTGTAGAATTTCATTTTACACTTCTTTCTTCTCACAGACAAACGACCAATTTTGTTGAAAATAAGATCGACATTTTTCTCATTATTTATTGCTCGATAAAATGCAGACAGTAATTCTTTAACACAATTTTCAGCAACATCTCTGGAGAAATTAGTCTCAAATGCAATAGTGGCATAATTCATGTTCACAATATGTATGTTACCTACAACAGAACAGTTGAAGAAAATCAGGTTTTGGAAAGAGGGAATAAATCTAGTGCAATAATAACAAGTAGGAAGAAGTAAGATCTTGGATTTTGACTGAAGATATGCCAAATCAATTACACCATTTACATTATTTACATTTGACGGATATGTGTGTTCTTGTTTGTTAACCCAACATTTCAGCCGTCATCAGGTGTCTGGGTTCTCATTCCTAAGGTATTTTTCAATTGTTGTTATTATTATTATTATTATTATTATTATTAATATTATTATTATTATTATTATTATTATTATTATTATTATTATTATTATTATAACATCGAAAAATACCTTAGGAATGAGAACCCAGGTTCGAAATTTCCCCAAGACACCTGTGTGTGTGTGTGTGTGTGTGTGTGTGTGTGTGTGTGTGTGTGTGTGTGTGTGTGCTTGTGCATATGTGTGAGAAAGAGAAAGAGAGTGAAAAAGAGAGATAGAGTGAGTGAGTGAAGGTGTGTGTCATGATGATTGATGTCTTTTAAGGTACACACATATATAGAAAACGTGACGTCATCGTATAACTTGTTTACAATAGTTGATTTATGGGAAAGATTATAATGTTAAATTTTTGAAATGCAAACATGTGAATGGAAATTAAGTTTAATTCGTAGCCAAAATAGTCCTGAATATTTTGATACCCCATACGTCAAAATCTGGAACTCGGTTTTGGAATGCATAAGGAATATACATATATAGGACAGGCGTCTTTCAAACTGAAAGTATTATCTCACATTGCAATAGAGACGTAATACTGACATAGTGTAAGAGATAAGAGATTGCTCTGGGCTCGCATTAGGCAAGAAGTTGGAAATTTTTTTTGGCCCATGACACTGCATGGACCTTGCCTTTTGTATTTGACAACTATTACTTTAAGTATTTTATTTCGATTTTATGTATATATGTATGTATGAGCCAATGAGGGAAACCTCTACATGGTAGCTAGACCTGGTAGAAATAGTGGCCAAGTCTCCCTCAAAACACCCTACTATCTTAATCTGACAACTCTGCCTATTATGTAGTTTGAATGAGAAACTGTAACTAAAGATTAAGATTATTAACCCCAAAATTTTACACGTTTTAATAGCAATCAATTTTTTTCTCTTTTTTGCATAGCTTTTCCTGTCAGCTATAAAAGTGAAGAGGGTTAACTTGGACAGTGTTAAGTAGCGGAGATGTTTGGTGATTCTATGTGGTGGTTACTTTTGACTGTTTCTTCTCAATATGGATAATTAATTGATAACAAATCTTAACACAATATATATACAACTTCAAGTGGAATTGGACATCATAAGAGAGACAGCATAGCGACGGTTTTGGCTGACTGTCATCCTGTACTCCCCTTGTTGCTAATGAAATGGTATATGCCGGTTGTCTGAGCAACTGGTTGATTTTAATGGCGGAACAAACAGGATAAAAAGATTACAAAAATAGCAATTCTCACCTTGAAATTAACTATTTTGAAAATCTTTTTAGGTTACGGAATGCCCCACTCTGTCATGTATCTATGTTTAAAATTCCAACACGATTGGCTTAACAATACTCGAGTTATAAGTGCACAAACAGACAGACAGATAGAATAGATTTTATATATTAAGATAAAGAAAGTAGTAGATCTGCTAACGTTTTTGATAGCAACCCACTTGAGATTGCACCTAGTTATATAATAGAAACATTTTGTTTTAAAGTGATTGACAAGAGGGTGGGGCTGAAAAGTTCCTGGCTTTGGGTAAAAGAAAATACAGGTGGATTAGTTAATTACGATTTTAATTAGCATATTCCCTCTCAGATTCAAATACTTATTGCAGTGGTTCTTCAGTTTTTCAGTTCCCATAAATTAAAACCTTCTATCTAAATTTCATGTTACTTTGTGTTTCAAACACCACCTTTAATAATGGCAAAGTTACTTTGATATATTTTTCATTATTTTTCAAATTAACTCGCATAAAAGCAGCATATTTCAACAGAAATATAATAAAGGCGGCAAGTTGGCAGAAACGTTAGCACACTGGGCGAAATGCTTTCGTCTGCTGCTATGTTCTGAGTTCAAATTCCGCCGAGGTCGACTTTGCCTTTCATCCTTTCAGGGTCTATTAAATAAGTACCAGTTACGCACTGGAGTTGATGTAATCGATTTAATCCGTTTGTCTGTCCGTGTTTGTCCCCTCTGTGTTTAGCCCCTTGTGGATAGTAAAGAAATAAGTATTTCGTCAGCTGCTACGTTCTGAGTTCAAATTCTGCCGAGGTCGACTTTGCCTTTCATCCTATCAGGGTCTATTGAATAAGCACCAGTTACGCACTGAGGTCGATGTAATTGACTTAATCCCTTCGTCTGTCCTTGTTTGTCCCCTCTATGTTTAGCCCCACCATTACTGCAGGACAAATATTCTCTTTTTCTCAATGGCTAATAACATTTTAATTATTTCAGTAAGTATGGGAGACAACTATAGACATTTTTCGGTCTTATAGACCTTGTTAGCAATACAAAGATTTCACCATACTTGCTAGTTAAACATCTATGCTCTCTTATCTAAAGCACTATTTGTTATGTAAGCAATGGATTTGTTGAAAAAAATGAAATCCTGTATTCTTACTTCAGTAGAAATACTTACCTGGAGTGAAGGGTTTGGTACAAGTCAAACCCAGGGAGGAAATTAGACGCTCTGAAAAGACAAACACAGGACGACTGAGGGACATTTGCTTGTTGCCTGTATCTATTTTCTGCTGAGAGAAGCTGAATGTACCAAGCCCGCTGATATGTACACCCTTAATAAATAAGAAGAGAATAACAGATGAAACAGACTTAGATAAAAAGAAAAATAGCAGATGAGGCAAACTTAGGTTGAATATTTTCAAATAACTGACCGTTTGAAATATGTTAGGATTTGAACTCAGAACAAAGGGATATGAAAAATTTGATATGACAAACAGCAGCCAATATACTCTGTAGGGTGGATGGCATTAGGAAGAACATCCAGTTATAGACATGATTCCAAAGCAGACATTGGAGCTTGGTATAGTCCCCTGGTCCTTTGACTTGCCAGCTCCTGCCAAAGTAGCCAACCTATGCCAGCATGGAAAAATGGATGGTCAATGTTTTTGATGAGAGTGGTGGTGGTGGTGGTGGTGGTGGTGGTGGTGAAGATGACTCTGCTCAAAAATGTCTTCCATTCTTCCACCTTCATTACATTGATTAATAAAAGAAAGACTTCATTTCCAACAAAGTATACTCGTGTATCTCTCCCTCTCTCTGAATGAATGTAAATTAATGTAATGGGAATCAAATTTGATCGTTGATAATATTCCGTTAAGTGACGGGGGCGTAAACACAGCAGCACCGGTTGTCAAACAATGTTGGGGGACAAACACATACACGCAAACATATACACACATACACATATATAAGACGGGCTTCTTTCAGTTTCTGCCTATCAAATCCACTCACAAGGCTTTGGTTGGCCCGAAGCTGTAGTAGAAGACACTTGCCCAAGCTGCCATGCAGTGGGACTGAACAAAAGAGAATGACTCTCCCCAGACACAACAGAAATGCTTCAACACATGAACTCAAATAAAGAATCTTGCAAAGCAAATCCAAAAACGAAATATATATATACAATGGGCTTCTTTCAGTTTCCGTCTACCAAATCCACTCACAAGGCTTCGGTCAGCCCAAGGCTATAGCGGAAGACACTTGCCCAAGCTGCCAGGCAGTGGGACATATAAAATTTAATCATTACTAATTGTGAATGCAGGTGCTAAAAGCACAGTTATTGCTTGCAAAAAAGTTTGCATATCAACTACCAGAAGTATTTGATTCTTGCTCTATAAATAGACATTTAATGAAATATGTAAAAAAATTATGATAATCTGAAGAATTGTCTTTGGCAAAAAGTGTCTGAGGCAGGAGTGGGTCTCTGCTTCTCACAGCATAAGGAGAGATATTTTTTTAAAATCTGTTGGGTAAAACCACTTTCTGCAGCGGTTAATGGTAATAAAATTTTGAGTGGATATATCCGTTTTCGGCAGTCAATGGGTTAAGAAGAAATATTAATGAAATATGAAATGTGTCTAGTTTGCTATTTAATCCACATCAGAAATATCGGAGAGATGGTTTCGGGTCAGATAAATCATATAAAAACCAGAAAGAGGGAAATGAAATAAAATAAATAACCAAAATAATACAATTACTTACTTTGTGAAGAGACATTTGTTTCTCAATGAAATCTGATACACATTCCCAAATCAAATGGACATCTGAAAAATAGATTTTTTTTTTCTTCTTGTTATATTTGTATGTACACATATTGCACACATATATATATATATGGGGGTATATGTGTATGAGTGAGTGTGTGTGGGATGCTTTAAGAGACTGGCTTGCAGCAAGCGATGCTATTCTCATCACCTTGTTTGTCATCATCAGCAGTATCATCATCATCATCATCATCATTATTATTATTATTATTATTATTATTATTATTATTAAGCTGGCAGAATTGTTAGCACACTGGACAAAATGCTTAGCAGTATTTTGCCCATCTTTACATTCTGAGTTTAAATTCCACCAAGATCGACCTTGCCTTTTCCTCCTTTCAGGGTCAATGAAATAAGTACCAGTTATGCACTGGGGTCCATTTCAGAAACTTCCCCCAAAGTTTTAGGCCTTGTGCCTATAGTAGAAAGGAATATTATTATTATTATTATTATTATTATTATTATTATTATTATTATTAAGATGGAAAGCTGGCAGACTTTGCCTTTCATTCTTTCGGGGTTCATGAAATAAGTACCAGTTGATTACTGGGGTCAATATAATCGACTTGCTCCCTCCCCAAAAAATGCTGGCCTTGAGCCAAAATTTGAAATCATTATTATTGTTGTTGTTGTTGTTGTTATTATTATTATTATTCTTATATAAAGGCAGTGAGCTGGCAGAATCGTTAGCATGCTGGATGAAATGCTTAGTAGTATTTCATCCGTCTTCACGTTCTGAGTTCAAATTCTGTTGAGGTCAGCTTTGCCTTTCATCCTTTCAGGATCGATAAATTAAGTGCCAGTGATACACTGGGGTTGATGTAATCAACTAGCCCCCTCCCCCCAACTTTCAGACCTTGTGCCTATAGTAGAAAGTATTATTATTATTATTATTATTATTGAGTGAGAGAGCAGTGCATGCCATCAAAGAGACACTGGGGTAAAATATATGAAGCCCAGTATACCCATCATGACTAGCCGTCTGATAAGGGTACACCAGGCACATGCATCACAACCAGATGTGCATGACATGGTCAAGTGGTTCACTCATAATTGTAAAACTGATTTCAATTCCTGGACTGGGTGGTGCCTTCTGTTCTTGAGAAAAACACATCATTTCACATTGCTTCAGTCCATTCAACTGTAAATATGTAACCCTGCCATGGATTGGAGGGGGAATGTTGTGATCTCAGTTAATTATATGCTGTGGAAACTGGATAACGTGAATTCTAGGGCTCAAATAAGTAATGTCCAGGAACGATTCCTGGAAAGCCTTTGACAGGATCCCACACTCCCTTATATGGTGGTCAATGCAGAAGCTAGGGGTAGATGAGTGCTTAGAGAGAGCTGTACAAGCCATGTACAGGGATGCTGCTAATAAGGTGAAGGTTGGCAATGAGTATTAAAATGAATTCAGTATTATGAGTATTAAAATGAATTCACCAAGGTTCAGTTCTCAGCCACCTCTTGTTTATCTTAATCCTCCAGGAATTAACAGAGGAATTCAAAACGTGGCTATCCCTGGTCTTCTATGCTGATGATCTTGTTCTTATAGCTGAATAACTACCTGACCTAGAGAAAAAATTTCAGGTGTGGAAGCAAAGCCTGGAATCTAAGGGCCTTAGAGTTAATTTAGCAAAAGCCAAAGTCCTAATAAGTAGGAAAACAGACAAATCACAAATCCCTTCTGGGAGATGGCTCTGCTTGATATGTAAGAAGGATATTGGTAGAAATTCCACATGCTGTACCCACTACAAGCTTTGGACATATAAGAAGTGCAGCAGCAGTATCACAGAAAGATTAATGGAGAATAGAGTCTTTGTGTGTGGCAAAGTTCAAATACAATAAGCACTAAAAATGTGCAGACAATAGACTCCCTCAAATAATCAGTGGGGTCAGTAGAAGTAGTAGATAGCTTCTGTTACCTAGGAGACCAAGTTAGCTGTGGAGGAGGAAGTTCTGAAAATGTAGTTGCCAGGATAAGAACAGGCTAGCAAATTTCAAGAGCTCCTACCTTTGTTTGTAACTAAGGGCCTCTCTCTCAGAGTGAAAGGCAGATTGTATGATGCCTGTGTACGTACAGCTATGACAGTGAAACATGGGCTTTGACTACAGAAGACTTGCAAAGGATTGGAAAAAAAAAATGAAGCTAGCAGAGTCCATTGGATGGATAATATCAATATGCATCACAACAGAATGTAAATGATTTAAGAGGAAAACTGAGTATAGAAGTATCAGATGTTGTGTTCAAGAAAGAAGACTGTGCTGGTTTGGTCATGTGGTGCATGAAAAGCACCCAGCACACTCTGTCAAGTGGTTGGCATTATGAAGGGTATCCAGCCATAGAAACCATACCACATCAGACAATTAGAGAGTTACTGAACAGCTCCCCAGCTGGCTAGTTCCATATCAAATCATCCAACCCATGCCAGCTTAGAAAACAGACGTTAAATGATGATGATGGTGGTGGTGGTGGTAGTGGTGAGGGGGAAGGGAGGGGAGAGGAGGGGGAGGAGGAGGAGGAATAATGCCACTACATATTTTAAATCAGCCACGGCTTCCCATGACATAAGACTAATAGCTGAGAAGATTCTGCGACATTCCATCAAAACAATTGTCCTCACAAGATGCATCAAAGGAAATCATGCAATTACAGCAGAATTGCATTGATACTAACAGATATGCCTTTTGAGATGGAATACTTTGGTTTCCAGCACAACAAAGCTTCTACCAGTAAAGATTATTTGCCAACATGAATTGGCAGTCCTGATTAGGACGACTGTTACTGTTACTGAATCAGGGTTTAGAAATGTTAATTTTTCTATTTATGAGATCAGGGGTTGTGTGCCACTTTGAAAAGTGTATATTTCGCACAAGAATCTAGCATCTCCATCTCTAACCAAGCAGTTATTGTGTGTTGATGAAGGGGAAATAACCCAAAAACCACTGGTACACAGATATTGCTTTGAGCTGAGTGGGGACACTAAGCTCCCTTGTTTGAAAATATAAGGATGCAGATAGGGCATCAATAGCCAGCTGGAGACGATGTTTCCTAGGGTTAAATAACAGTAACATTCGTCCTAATCAAGACTGCCACATTATGTTGGCAAATAATCTTTACTCTAAAGCTTTTGCCATTAGCAATAAATTCCAAGAGCAAAACAAACATTAACATCCACAGAACTACAATTTGTGGTATCCTACTTTGCCCATGGCTATTTTTATGTAGGTATGAGAGGCATTTTGGGTATAATTGCATCCAGTAAATGTAAAATGAACACCTGATCATAGACACCTAAAACTATACGAACACATGCACGTTTTTTTTATTATTTTTTTTTTGTTACTTTTTTCAGTCATTGGACTGCAGCCATGTTGGGGCAATGCCTTAAAGAATTTAGTCAAAGAAATCGATACCAGTAATTATTTTTAAAGCCTGACACATTCTGTCAGTCTCTTTTGCCGATCCCCTTTTAAACAAACCAACACCAGTTGTCAAGCAACGGTGGGGGGGGGGCAAACTCACACACACACATACATACATACATACATACATACATACATACATACATACATACATACATACACACACACACATACATACATACATACATACATACATACATACACACACATACATACATACATACATACATACATACATACATACATACATACATACACACACATACATACATACATACATACATACATACATACATACACACACATACATACATACATACATACATACATACATACATACATACATACATACATACATACATACATACATACACACACATACATACATACATACATATAGGGACAACCACTTTTTAGACACCAACAGCATTTCTTAAAAAGCAGCAGCAGGTGTGTACACAGCTGCAAGGACAACTTAAGACTTGTCACTGTGACCCCTTAGGCTACACCTTTCATGTGTCCCCACAAGCATAGAAAGTACAGAAGTGGTTTTTCTTTTTCATTTTTTTTTTTGTTTTTTGTTTTTTGCAGACACATTTGCCACAATCTCCACAACTAAAACAATATTTATTTTTTAAAAATAAAAACAAAACCTGTTGTCTATGGCTGTAAGTTCTTGTTCATGAAACTTGGTTAGAGAAATGATGTACAGGTGTGAGGTAGGTACCTATTTCTTTACTACCCACAAGGGGCTAAACACAGAGAGGACAAACAAGGAGAGACAAACGGATTAAGTCGATTATATCGACCCCAGTGCATAACTGGTACTTATTTAATCGGCCCCGAAAGGATGAAAGGCAATGTCGACCTCAGTGGAATTTGAACTCAGAACGTAGTGGCAGACGAAGTACAGCGAAGCATTTCGCCCAGCGTGCTAACGTTTCTGCCAGCTCACCTGGTAGGTACCTGTTTGCTTATATGTAAAGTCAGACCTGTATGACTCGTTGATTTGAAGAGAGTTGAATGGATTAGCATTTCATTTGGCACCATTCACGAATTCAGTGGTGCTGAGTGGAACTAGTATTTGATTTAAGTCCATTATGACAGTCTTAAGATGAAATACTAATCAGTTGATCGAATAACCAGAGCCTCCCAACAAAGAGATGGGTGGCTGTTGGGAGAAGAGTGCACAGTAAAACCATCAAAGGGCCCCAGAATGGTGTGCATTCTCACCTGATGACCTCTAAAACCCATTGATATCAGCTATGTGGAGCTTTCATTTGCCAATAGCAATTGCACAATCAACCTACTTGCAAGTCTCTAATGAACAAAGAGTGTTCAGAACTCTATTCACTCTAAGACCAAATATATTTCTTTACTGCCCACAAGGGGCTAAACATAGAGGGGACAAACAAGGACAGACAAACGGATTAAGTCGATTACATTGACCCCAGTGCGAAACTGGTATTTTATTTATCGACCCCGAAAGGATGAAAGGCAAAGTCGACCTCGGCGGAATTTGAACTCAGAACGTAACGGTAGACGAAATACTGCTAAGCATTTCTGCCAGCTCTAAGAGCAAATAGCTTCCTTCCTAGAGTTCCAATTTTGGTTGGAACAACAAGAAACTTAATAATCCTCGGGTTTTACATCAGAATAACCTTCTAGACAAAGGTTCTGAGAAGAACTTTCGGTCATTCGTCTTAGGAATAAGAACCCTGGTTCAAAATTTCTCCAAGACACCTGATGAAGGCTGGAGGATATGTCAGCTGAAACGTTGTGTTAACAACAAACAAGATGAGGACAAATATCTGTCAAATGTAAATAATGTAAATGATGAGCACAATTCCTCATCTCTTAAATATAGACATGGTACACTTCATAGGATTTTGAAAAAAAAAAAAAAAAAGAAAAATTCAAGTCATTAATGCCTATTTGTTTGATTCTAAGAATGGAATGGTAGTTCTTGCATATAAGTAGAGTTTCAAAGTATACTCATTTATCACAGGGAATATTTCTATCTCCCTATGCACTACAGCTCAATAATCATTGACCCTGATATACTGGGTACATCAATCCTTACGACAGGTTACGTATGTAATGCCAAGTCATTCTGAGTGCTGCCGGCAATGTGTAATTCAATACAACCAATTGCATATTTGTTTTGCTGGTGACAACATGAGTTGCTAAAACCCAGCAGGTCATATGTATGTATGTATGTATGTATGTGTATATGTATGTATGTATGTATGTATGTATGTATGTATGTATGTATGTATGTGTATATGTATGTATGTATGTATGTATGTATGTATGTATGTATGTATGTGTATGTATGTATGTGTGTATGTATGTATGTATGTATGTATGTGTATTTATGTATGTATGTATGTATGTATGTATGTATGTATGTGCAGGTGTGTATGTGTGTATGTATGTATGTATGTATGTATGTATGTATGTATGTGTATGTATGTATGTGTGTATGTATGTATGTATGTATGTATGTGTTTGTATGTATGTATGTATGTATGTATGTATGTATGTATGTATGTATGTATGTATGTATGTATGTGTGTGTGTATGTATGTGTATATGTATGTATGTATGTATGTATGTACGTATGTGTGTGTATGTATGTATGTATGTATGTATGTATGTGTGTATGTATGTATGTATGTATGTATGTATGTGTGTATGTATGTATGTGTATGTATGTGTGTATGTATGTATGTATGTATGTATGTATGTATGTATGTATGTATTGTATGTATGTATGTATGTATGTATGTATGTATGTATGTATGTATGTATGTATGTATCTATCTATCTATCTATCTATCTATATGTATATATATATATAATATATATATATATATATATATATATACACACACATACACATATACATACACACACACTCACACACACACATACTCATACATACACACAATTACACACAAACACACTCACACACACACACTTATGTATATATCTATAGACAGGCTTGATATAACTGCTTAGAACAGGAAAGAAAAATTATGAACAGCTTCCCTGCAGATATAAATATTTCTTTCGAAATCAGTGAGAAAAGAAAATAGATTTTGTAATGAACACAAAAAGAAGACAACACAGGAAGGACAAGTTTTGATAGCTATAGTATTATTTTAATACTTAAAAAAAAGGGTGTCTTGATATTTTGGACACTAGTCCTTCATCAGAAAAATATGAAAGAACAAGAAAAGTCGATAGGAAAAATAAAAAGAATGAGAAGATCTAGTTAGGAAAAAAAAAAGGTTGGGGGCCAGGTAGGGATGCCATTTTAAGGGGAATTAGGAAGAGGGAGAAGGCGAGGCGGAGTGTGCAGGCACAGGAGGGTATTCATATATTGACTTGAACATAGGAAAATATTGTGTGTGTGAGGTGGTATGGTGCACATCTGATTTCCGCAGTGGGTGTGTAAGGAAAATACAGGGTGTCCCAGAGTTTACTATTTATTTCATATCCCATTGGATTCCTTTGCCAAACTATTAATTAACAAAAGCATAAACAAACCAACAACAGTTGTCAGATGGTGGTGGGAATAAATACAGAGACAAACACACACACACACATATATACCATGGCTTCTTTCAGTTTCCATCTATCAAATCCACTCACAAGTCTTTGGTCAGCCTGAGGCTATAGTAGAAGACACTTGCCTAAGGTGTCACAAAGTGAGGCTAAACCTAGAATCATGTGGTGTGGAAACAAACTTCTTAATTCTTATTTCTTATTTCTTTACTACCCACAAGGAGCTAAACACAGAGAGGACAAACAAGGACAGACAAACGGATTAAGTCGATTACATTGACCCCAGTGCATAACTGGTACTTAATTTATCGACCCCAAAAAGATGAAAGGCAAAGTCAACCTCGGTGGAATTTGAATTCAGAACGTAGCGGCAGACGAAATACTTATTTCTTTACTACCCACAAGGAGCTAAACATAGAGGGGACAAACAAGGACAGACAAACGGATTAAGTCAATTACATTGACCCCAGTGCATAACTGGTACTTAATTTATCGACCCCAAAAAGATGAAAGGCAAAGTCAACCTCGGTGGAATTTGAATTCAGAACGTAGCGGCAGATGAAATACCTATTTCTTTACTACCCACAAGGAGCTAAACATAGAGGGGACAAACAAGGACAGACAAACGGATTAAGTCAATTACATTGACCCCAGTGCATAACTGGTACTTAATTTATCGACCCCCAAAGGATGAAAGGCAAAGTCGACCTTGGCGGAATTTGAACTCAGAATGTAACGGCAGACGAAATACCACTAAGCATTTCGCATGCTAACGTTTCTGCCAGCTCACCACTTCTTACCACACAGCCATGCTTGTGCCTAGATGTGAATAATTTAAAAAAAGAAAAAACTCCTCAACAAAATTTCTTTTCAAAACATTACAGAAAAAAAATCAAACTGTATGTTAGGTTTAGGGTTAGGGGTTAAGGCTAGGGTTTAGGTTGAGGGTGAGGATTTAAGGTTAGGGTTAGGGTTTGAGGTTACAGTTAGAGGTTAGGGTTTAGAGTTTAGGGTTCAAAGTTTAGGGATTGACTCATTGTCAAAGAAAATACACAGACTAAAAGAACATATTCATGATTGTGATGGTGGTTCGGGCAGCAGACTACAGCCTCACTTGTCACTATGGAAACAGGCACCAATATATCCGTGGCTTTCAAATGGCTAAAATTACCCAAAATTTGCAAACTTAAAAAGCTACAAACTTTTTTTATTTCTTAATTTATAGCAAAATAAGTTTCATTTTCATAAGTGGTATACAAAACTAAATCAGTACACCAAATTTGGAAACAACTGGAACAAAATTTCTAAAAAATAGGAAACTATGGCAGCAACAGAAAAGATCACAAAATTCCACTGATGTAGCTTTGTTTCTTTGCTAGAAACCAGCTTTTTCTTTATACAGGGTCTCCATCAGTCAAAGTTCACCATACAACTGCACGTGTATGTACAGGCTCAGGAGTGAGGATCTTTTCGGTTTGAACAGCAGTTTTTTCTAGCGGTGTCATATGAAATTGTCACCCATAATTATGACCCTTGTATCGATCTATTGCATTTCAATCTATTTTAAGGTTAGGGTTAGGGGTGGGGGGAAGGATATCTTTTTTTCTTCACAAATGTAAATAAACCCAATCTGTTTCTTAAACGAGGGACATATTCATGCAGCACAGAATGTTTTTTACCTCAACAGACGTCAGTGATTGGTTGAAATTGCAGAAATTGAAGAAAAAAACAACAAATATCTTACAAACTATAGAATTTTCTCAATAAAGCCAAGAGAAAAAGATGTTTTATAAACACATTCTACCAGTATACAACGTTTAAATTTTTTTAGTTAACTAGAAATTATGTTAAAAACTGCCGTTCAAACCGAAAAGATCCAGGAGTGATTTTTTTGTGAAAAAGACTGGCATTTTTCCATACATGCAAGTCTCCCTTTTTTCCAAAGGAAAGACCATCAACATGGCTCAATACAGCTTGACACCAACATGTACCATTGGCATTACTGTTAGAGCACAAATAACAGAAAATATAGCACAAGACATTTCACCAGACCTTCTATCAGTGCTACCACTTCTAGCAGCCCAGACTGGTACATATATTATATCAACCCCCAAAAGGACGACTGGCAAAGTTGATTTTGATGGGATTTAAACACAAAATGCAGAGAATCAGAATAACTGTTGGTGGAGAGTGGGGGGGAGGTATTCTATGCAATTCTCTAACCATTCTGCCAGTTTGCCACTTTCTTATATGTATTCTTTTATTCTTTTACTAGCACTATGACCTTGCAATGCCGGGTCATAGTGCTAGTGCATGCATATATAGCTGCGTGCATGCGCACATACACGTAAGTACTGTCTAAATCTCCAACCAATCACATACAGCTAGCTGGCATTCAACTGGCGTATCAAGTTTCGGGCATTTTGATTAGGTTTTGGATAGAAAATTCACAAAAATGTCACTTCTATTGATTTTTAATGGCTTTGCGGGGTGACTGGGGAAATGTAAAGATTTGCACGACCACCCTTGGACGGTTTTGAATGACCATAGAAAGTGCGAGCCCTCTAACTGAAAAATTGTGGATTTGTATAAAGGATACACACACAAACATTTTGCCGTTTGTATAGAGAGAGATTTCCTTCAGTCATTCAACACTGGCCAAGCTGAAGCACCACCTTGAAGGGCTTTGGTCAATTAAATACACTTGCCCAAGGTACAATATAGTGGAACTGAACCCAGAACCATGTGGTTGGGAAGCAAGCTTCTTACCACAAAGCCGTGGAGGCACATGGCCTGGTGGTTACAGCAGCCTACTCGCGGTCGCAGAATCACGGGTTCGAATCTCAGACCGGGTAATGTGTGTGTTTATGAGTGAAACACTTAAGCTCCACACGGCTCCGGCAGAAGGTAATGGTGAACTTCTGCTGACTCTTTTGCCACAACTTTCTCTCACTCTTTTCTCACCTGTGATGGACTGATGTCCCGTCCAAGTGGGGAACCTATATGCCAAGGAAACCGGAAAACCGGCCCTTATGAGCCAGGCTTGGCTCGAGAAGGAACAAACCACAAAGCCACGCCTTGTACATATATACAATCATATATTCATATATACACAATCATAAATACACATATATATACACAAATATGCATACACACACATACAAATCAACCTCAGCACTTATTTCTTAAGCCTAGTATTTATTCTACTGGTCCCTTTTGCCAAACTCCTTAGCTATGGGGCATAAACACACCAACACTGGTTTCAAACGGTGATGGTTGGGGACAGACACAGAGACAAACACAAATATATACACACATACATATATATATATATGACAGGCTTCTTTCAGTTTCTCTCTACCAAATCCACCTCCAAGATGTTGGGTAGTCGATGGTTATAGTAGAATACACTTGACTAAGGTACCATGCAGTGGGACTGAACCCGGAACCATGTGGTTGGGAAGCAAGCTTCTTACCACAAAGCCACGCCTTGTACACATACAAAATTATATCTTCATATATACACAATCATATATACATATATATATATACATAAATATACATACACACATACATACATACCTACATACATATATACAGACATACATATACATATATATTTACATATGTATTTTCTCAGGAAAAAAAAACACAACAAATTAGCTCACGTCCTCCAAATTTAATCAATTAGAGGGTGCAGTGAAGATTTGCTAAACATCTCAGGAGTTCTCCATCTGAGTTTCCTACAATGCACACACACATACATGTATATACATACACACACATACATATATATACATATACATACACACATATGTATATATATATATATTATATATATATATATATATATATATATATATATATATAACCATGACTGACCAGGCTATCAGATGTTGCTACACATCGCTGGTCACAATGCACTTCGCATTGTTTTTTAGCCTTAAAATGACGCCAACCCACTGGCTAAGCGAGCAGGCCAACAGAAGAAAGAGG
>NC_043012.1:14714152-14841652 GCF_006345805.1 Octopus sinensis
AGCAATGCTAGGGGGACAAACACAGACACCTAAACACACACACACACACACATATATATATACATATATACGACAGGCTTCTTTCAGTTTCCGTCTACCAAATCCACTCACAAGGCATTGGTCGGCCCGGGGCTATAGCAGAAGACACTTGCCCAAGATGCCATGCAGTGGGACTGAACCCGGAACCATGTGGTTGGTTAGCAAGCTACTTACCACACAACATTTTAAAACCCTTATTCAACTGTAATATTAGTAGAGGTGATTATTATAAGACTAGGACTCAATTCAATTTAAAATGTAATGCTGTCACCTTCAACTGAATAGCAAAGTGGGAAGCTTGTTTGAATTAGTTCACTTTGAAAACGACAAGATGCACCGTTGGTGAAATTGCAAACAGAGCATTGTGCAGTTGCTGCAGAAGAAACATATGTTGGTCATTTTTATCTATATATGCTGAAGAAAACATTTTAATACAAAAATTTTTGGATGTAAATAAATCTCTATGCTTTTCAATTTTATATATATATATGCATAAATATATATATATATATATATATATATAATCCGACTCGTGGCCGATGCCAGCACCGCCTCGACTGGCTTCCGTGCCGGTGGCACATAAAATACACCAATCCGACCGTGGCCGTTGCCAGCCTCGCCTGGCACCTGTGCAGGTGGCACGTAAAAAGCACCCACTACACTCACGGAGTGGTTGGCGTTAGGAAGGGCATCTAGCTGTAGAAACATTGCCAGATAAGACTGGAGCCTGGTGCAGCCTTCTGGCTTCCCAGAACCCCGGTCGAACCGTCCAACCCATGCTAGCATGGAGAACGGACGTTAAACGATGATGATGATGATATATGTGTGTGTGTGTGTGTGGAGGTGCGTGGCTTAGTGGTTAGGGTGTCAGCATCATGATTGTAAGATTGTGGTTTCGATTCCTGGACTGGGCGACGCGTTATGTTCTTAAGCAAAACACTTCATTTCACATTGCTCCAGTCCACTCAGCTGGCAAAAATGAGTAACTGTCCAGCTAGGGAACACATATGCCATTGAAACCAAGAAACCGGGCCCATGAGCCTGGCTAGGCTTTAAAAGGGCGCATTTATTTATATATATATATATATATATATATAAATGTGTGTGTGTTTTTTCCGGTGTTTACAAATAACACGGGAAAATAAATAAACAGTTACCAGGGTAGCAAAAATTCACACAAGTATCAAGGATGTAACAGCCTACTTATAAAGGTAGAAACTCCAGGTTTAGGTGAAATGTTTTGTATGATATAGATAAATAAATAAATGGAGTTAAACGCAGGTGTTATTCAAATTCTTTTACTTCTGACATATGTTTCGAAGACAACATTGGCATTACTTCAGAAGGAATAAAATGGTGTAAAACAATGCAATCTTCTCATCAAGGAAAGAAAGAAACCAAACACATCAATAAGACATTTTAACAGAATGTAATGACTTCTCTTTCTACAAACTACCTTTGACGTTATATCTACTAATGGTTTTTTAAAAGAAAACTTGCTCGTGTTCCCTTCATCCTTATACGCAGTCATCACATTCTGTTAAAATGTCTCATTGATGTGTTTGGTTTCTTTCTTTCCCTGATGAGAAGATTGCATTGTTTTACACCATCTTATTCCTTCTGTCTTCGAAACATATGTCAAAAGTAAAAGAATTTGAATAACACCTGTGTTTAACTCCATTTATTTATTTATCTATATTATAATAATAATAATAATAATAATAATAATAAATGTGGCCTTTTAAAGCCTAGCCAGGCCCATGGGCCCGGTTTCCTGGTTTCAATGGCGTATGTGTTCCCCAGCTGGACGGGACGCCAGTCCATCGCAGCATTACTCCTTTTTGCCAACTGAGTGGACTTGAGCAACGTGAAATGAAGTGTTTTGCTCAAGAACACAACACGTCGCCTGGTCCAGGAATCGAAACCACAATCTTACAATCATGATGCTGACACCCTAACCACTAAGCTCCGTGCCTCCACACACACATGTATATATATATATATATATTTGTATTTGCATTATAACTGAACCAAACAAAACCAAGTTTATTGATTGAGGGGCCTTTAGAAAAGTCACCCAATGAGACACATCTGCACCAAAGGATGTACCACAACCAGTCATCCAGAATCTCACCCACAAGGGACCAATGCAAGGTGAGTTAAAACGATCATTATGATTAATAAAGAATCTCGTGAATTCCATGGTTGGTTCGAATCCCACTTCTGCCAATAATATTTTCAGCAGGGTGGTTAAAAAGTTTGCTTCCCACCCACATGGTTCTGAGATCATTCTCCTTATATGGCACCTTGGTCGAGTGTCTTCAACTTGAGCTCTGGTTCAACCAAAGTTAAGCAGATTTGATAGACAGAAGCAGAAAGAACTGTTGTGTTTTTAACCATACTGCCATGCCTGTGGCTAAAATATTATTGGCAGCAGTGGGATTCAAACCAATCAATTCAATGTTGCTCTTCTGAACAACAGTGGAATTGATGAAGGAAGTACATATCCAAGAGTGTGACTGTTGGTCATTTTGTTTTGGGGTATTTCTTTTTGCTTTCGTGTTTTTTTGGTTGTGAATGTGTTTGTAAAAATGGGTTTTCTTCTGATAAATGTGTTGATTTGTTTTTTAATTGGTGCTGTGATGGATTTTTTACCATCATATCTTAGGGCCTTCAATTTGGGCTAACCACTGTTTGCTTCAGATTCAGTTTTTCTCTTATCCCTGACAAAGGCCTTTTGGTGCAACGTCAATGAGGTCTTTGCTTTTGGGATGCCCAAGCGAGAGGAAAGAGGTTGATGTGAGGTAGTAGTTTTGTCCACACCTTGAGGAGTTGGTAGTGACGATGAAAAGTTTCATGCATTCTCCACTGCGGGGAATAAGACTTTGAGGTGACTCGTATTCCCACACACAAAGCACTTCATTTCTTTTCCCTTTTATATAAACAGGTATCTGTTTGCATTCCCTGAAACAGAAGAAAAATCAGGAATGTGATTTATTTCCTCTGGGGAACTACAATCTGGAATTCCAGTCCTACAGAGTTGTTGGGTGGGTTTCACCTCCACCATCTCCCTATGCTCTTCCAAAATGGCTAAAACTCTCGCCAGATCATGGTGAACCCGCATGTTCTTGAATTCGAGTCAACCTTTTACCCATGTAATGGGGAATCATCACAAAGGCCTGGGACGTGCAAGTTATAATTGCCATTCTTCTGGCTTCTTGTTCACTGCTGCATACAACAGTTACCGTCCCAGACTGCTTACCTTTGCATAGATGTAGCAAAGAGGGCCACACATTTTGGAGGCATTTTTCAGTCTCTGCCAGAGTAGGAAATTTAAGTTTCCTCTCCTCGCAAGAAACACATTTGTAGACAATTGTTTATCGTTCAGAGGGGTCGCTTTCCACCGCACATAAGACCTGGTTGCAAAACGTCGCTTTTGTATTGCAGTGATTTAGTTTTCAAATCTTGAACTGAATGGACGGTCCATTAGCTAACTGACCTCGAATAAAATAAAGCATTATTATGGTTCTTTATTCTATCGTTGCTGCTGCTGCTGCTGTTTTCTCACACAGTTACTATTGATAACTGCTTTGTTCTTTCCGCTGTTGTTATCGTTTTCAATCTTGTTCATGCTGCTGTTTTTTATCTTCTTCCTGTTATTGTTGATACAGTTGCTATTATTGTTGTCTCTATCTTTTGTGTTGTTGCTGTTGAGCGTAGCAGTCTTCGTCCGTAGTGGGAGAAGTCCGAAACGTGGTCCTTTGCTATTCATAAGACCCGCAGAAGAGAAAGCAGGTCAACCCCCGACACCGAGAGCATCGACGGATGGATGAATGCGCATCTAGGCTCAGCAGTTGCGTAGGAAGTCGGGGACAAGAAACAGGAAGAAAGAGTGAAAGTTGGAGCGAAAGAGTACAACAGGGGTCGCCACCACCCCTTTCCGGAGCCTCGTAGAGCTTTAGGTGTTTTGCTCAATAAACACACACAACGTCCAGTTTGGGAATCGAAACCGCGATCCTCTAACCGCGAGTCCGCTGCCCTAACCATTGGGCCATTGCGCCTCCACTGCTGCAGTTGCCGTTCACATTGTTGTTACTGCTGTTGTCATTGCCTTTATTGTTGTTTTCAGTCTTTGTTGGAACTGTGGCACATGTTACTACTGTCATATCAACAAGAGGAAATTCTATTTCTTATTTCTTTATTGCCCACTAGGGGCTAACACATAAAGGGGACAAACAAGGATAGACAAACGGATTAAGTGGATTAGATCGACCCCAGTGTGTAACTGGTATTTAATTTATCAACCTCGAAAGGATGAAAGGCAAAGTTGACCTCGGTGGAATTTGAACTCAGAACGTAATGGCAGACGAAATACCTATTTCCTTACTACCCACAAGGGGATAAACACAGAGAGGACAAACGGATTAAGTCGAATATATCAACCCCAGTGCGTAACTGGTACTTAATTTATCGACCCTGAAAGGATGAAGAGCAAAGTCGACTTTGGCGGAATTTGAACTCAGAACATAAAGACAGACGAAATACCGCTAAGCATTTCGCCCGGCGTGCTAACGTTTCTGCCAGCTCCTCACCGCCTTCTCTTTCTCTTTGGCAAGAAATCAATTTTAAACTCAGCCATGGCTGCATTCAATGTTACAGCAATGTCAACAGAACGCAGCTTTCTGTCGATTATTATGATTTTCTAACATTTTTTTTTTTTTAAAGTGGAGAAATAAATGAATTCTTGTCTTCAAAACAATCATTACTGAGTTACACTCCTGAAAAGGGTGGGTGGGTGGGTGTGCAATTACACAAAAATGTTACCACTGCAATCCAGGCAAGGCAAGCAAAACAATAATTTTAAAATATATGACTGAACGGGCTGCAACCAGCTGAAACATTTGATTAAACACTTACAAATCACAGAGCTCCAACTTTGTATGTCTCCACAGTATGGCAGCCATTATAATAATAATAATAATAATAATAATAATAATAATAAGAGCAGTCAGAGAGTGCAAACCTCCGCCAAGGCAACACCAATGTCCTCTCAACGATTAGACAGTGATGGTTTTTAAAATGAGAATATCTGAAATAAACTTGACTGCTCTCACAAACAAGAATAGTAAAAATGAACCTGACTGCTCTCAAAATTTAAGTAAAAAAACAGGAAAAATTATCCAGAACCAGATCAAACCCAAAATCTAATCAGTTTGTGCCAGTCACGACGCCAAACATCCCTGAAAGTTTCATCCAAATCCATCCAGCGGTTCTTGAGATATCTTGTCCACGGACAAACAAACAAGACTGAAAACAATACCTCCACCAAGGCGAAGGTAATAATAATAATAATAATAATAATAACAACAATAATATCAATTTTTATTTTTACATAGGCATGACACTCCATATTTTTAGGTGATGGGAGAATGAGAATAACAACATGTATGCCTTTGCCATAGGCATTTTGCAATGTAATTAAAATGGTACCAACAAGAAATTGAAACCAGAATGCAAGTTCGGCTCACCAAGAACTTACTACCACATCACACCATGATAGTTACTAACAATAATAAAAAAATTTATTTCAAATTCCCCTGAGGTAATTGTATTATAAGAGCTAATACTGATTAAATCAACACACGCCCTCAACATATCATCTATACATCTCTCATTAAATTCTCACAATCACACTTGCTTCCCCAGAGGAATGAAAAAAAAAAAAAATGTAAGCTGGCCTAAATGAGACTTAAACTTAGAACAATATCCTTGTCATCTCTGAGCAGGTTAAATAGCAGCGATCTTTTACCTTTCTTTTTGTGTGTGTGTTGGTCTGAAATATTCACTGAACAACAAATTACTTAACTGACACTGTATATAATATTTCTAGTCCAGTAGTTTACTGTAGTGGTCATATCTACCATTATTGTGGCAATAATAATAACAACAACAATAATAATAATAATAATAATAGTTTCAAATTTTGGGGAGAGGAAAAGTCAATGACATCAACTCCAGTTTTCAACTGGTACTTATTTTAATGACCCCAAAAGGAGGAAAAACAAGGTCAAACCTCAGAGGAATTTGAACCTAGAATATAAAACTAGAGGAAATGCCACTAAGTGCCCAGCGTGCTAACGAATCTGCCAGCTCATCACTTTGATGATAATAATAACCTTTTCTACTAAAGGCACAAAGCCTGAAATTTTAAGTGGGAGGGGACTAATCGATTACATCGACCCCAGGGTTTCACTGGTACTTAATTCATAAACCCCAAAAAGATGAAAGAAGGCAAAGTCAATCTGAGCAGAATTTGAACTCAGAACTTAAAGATGGACAAAATGCCATCAAGCATTTTGCCTGGCATGCTGCTAACAATTCTGCCAAATTTTAGCACAAGTCCTGCAATTTCAGGGGAGGAGGTAACTCAATTAAATCAACCCCAGTGCTCAACTGGTATTTATGCCAGCTCAATAATAATAATTTCTAACACAGGCACAAAGCCACAAATATCAACCCCAGTATTTGACTGGCACCTTATCTTGTTGGCCTCAGGAGGATGAACATCACAGTTAATTTCGGTGGGATTTGAACTTGGAATTTTTGCAATGAATATGATGGATAGATGTCCCAAATGATTTGATCACTGGGTTACCAAAGGAAGTTTTCAACTTATGTTGCATCCAAAATAAGTCAGCTTTGTACAGTCCATTCTTCTTTGAGCTATCCTCATGATAGAATTTAAGCCTCACACTTAAAAGCTAACCAAACTCGGGCAAATTGTTGCATTCAGCTCCAGCTTAGGCCATTTGGAGTTAAATATATTTATCAAAGACACAGTACAAGTGACAAGTTAGAAACCATAGAATTTTCAATCACCAAACTGACATCATTGCTGACCCAGGCAGCTGGAGCAGCAGTAGATGAAATTTTTCAGTTTATTAAGCGGGAAGGATTGTATCTGGATATAAATTCACACCACAAAAGTTACTGCCCCTATACACAATAACTGCTAATAAACATTCAATACACTAATCATCATCATCATTTAATGTCCGCTTTCCATGCTAGCATGGTTTGGACGATTTGACTGAGGTCTGGCGAACCAGACTCCAATCTGATCTGGCAGAGTTTCTACAGCTCGATGCCCTTCCTAACGCCAACCACTCCAAGAAGACCACAATGCTGTTAATTATGTCTAAAAGCAGTAGACTTTTCACTAGCACAAGGTAATAAAAGGGTGGTTTTTCTAGCCATTATTAACATTCAGTATACAGGCCTGTACTGTGTGTATTTGCATAAAGAGTAAATCCAACGGACTTCCACACAGTTTCCACTTGTTTGATTTCATTCGCAAGACATGAGTCCATCCAAGCCTGACACTCATCCAAGATGTCACATACTGGTATTGAACCAGAGACTTCATGATTGTGAAACAAACTTCTTAACTATTCGGTCATGTTTATTATGTCCTCTACCTGTATTTCAAACAGGGGATTAGACTAAGGATACTGGTGTCAAGGAAATAATCAAACCTCTTAGAATTTGATACGTAGATAATCCAGTTGACCAAACTACTGGAATGCTGGTACACATGTCTGTGGAATACTCAATCACTTAAGATGCTAATTCAAATGATCAAATAACTGAGATATTCATTGTTGGAAATGATAGAGACTCAGTAACTGACTTTCAGTTGTATGCACAGGCTTGAGTACCTATGCGTATTTTATGCATCTAAGATGAAGCAGAGTTCAGAGAATCATAGATCGAAACCTGGGTTATGCTATAGCAATAGAGGCGTGTACACACATACACACAGTACCTTCCTAAGTTTATAAGGTACCTAACTATTTGAAACTTACTGAGAAAGCTCCAGCATCATTCTAAACAAATACAATCAACCCAAATCAATATCAATGCTATTATGGCCAATATATATATATGTTTCTCTCCTTGTTGTTTCTGTGTCCCTTTCTGTAGAAGAGCATAGGCTCGAAACGTAAAAGACTTTTTCTATTCCTGAGCGTTATACTAAAATATCTGTTTGTTTTGTACACCACCTGTCTTCGTCTTTTGTTTTTTTTGTAAACTCTCCCTATATATATATATATATATATATATACAAACAGATGATAAAGATAGACATGTATATAATACAGACATATATTACATATACATTCCTACGGGTGACTTAGATAAAGTACTTAAAAGTAACTCTGAGAGTAAATAATAATTTTTAATCCATAATCATTAATCCAACAAAATACATTCTGTTTGACCCATGGTTCATTGGGAAGTAAGGAGCAACATTTAGGAAGAGCTAATTTAATGAGATCTTCCTAAATTTTGTTCCTTAGTCCTCGATGAGCCATTGGCAAAACTATATTTTGTTGGCCTAATGATCCTCGATTAAATATTTCTATATTTTATATATATATATATATATAATATATATATATATATATATATAAATATATATATATATATATATATGATTTATATTTTGAGCAACAATCAATAACCCAAAATGATAAAATATTTATTTAGCAATTAGTTTTTTTTGTTTTGATTTAATGCTTTCCATAGACTCACCAATGGCTGCGACAGAGTTTGCAGTCAGTCAACATTACAAGTTGATGATTTCTGCTTCCATTTTTGAATGTTACAAAAATTACACAACTAAGTGCCAAACAAAACACTACAATAGATTATTATTATTATCATTATCATTATTATTATTATTATTATCATCATTATTATTATTATTATTATGTATTATTATTATGTATATTTCTACTACTACTGGCTTAATTGCAAGTTTGTTACTCCTAGATAACCTAATGTAACTGTATTTTGAACTTCATACCACAGCACACACTGGCAGAATCACCAACTACAGAACTTCTTTTAAGGATTTTAAACATCGCTGCATGTTATGATCTAATGTCTGACTCTTGAATATAAACTTATGTATCTTCACAAATATTGTTCACATAATCTTCTCTACAACAAAATATTTATCACATCTTGTTCAAATTCCTTAATTACAACCCTGAATGATTTTAAATAAGATGAGCAGATGGATCAAGACAAACAAAAGAGTTAATGTAATAATAATTTAAATATTCCTCACAGACTTCAGAAAATAAAAGATTCCCACAATATCTTAAAATTATTCTGGTTTCATGGAGGGGAGATGGGTATTTTCTTTATTTATTTGTGTTTTTTGTTAAATAAGCTTATTCAAACAGCCTTTGTAAAAGACAAGTTCTGTTAATATAGTGGAGACTTGGAAGCTGTACATGTCATCATTTAAATAGTAGAAATAACAAAGACTCACTAAATCAAATCAAGAAATATTTACATCAAAAATGTTAAATAAAAACTTCCAGTAGTCTATAACATGTTTTGGTAGAGATTTTTATCTCTGGTCACGATTTTAATAAAATCCATTCCTCATTTGATTCTCTTCAAATTACCCTTCAACATTATTAGTAGTTCATTTATTTGTTTCTGATGCAATGTCCAAGCATCAAACCCTGTATTGCGAAACAGGGAGGAAATGAAAGAGATAAACTACCAGCACCTGTGATCACTGTTGCTTTAGAAGTCTCAAACAAGACAGAACATTATTTCAAACAAGTATGTATATATATATATAGAGAGAGAGAGAGAGTGAGAGAGAAGGGGGGTAGCAAGACAGACAGACAGAAAGAGAGAGAAGAAGAAAGAAAGAGCAGTAAAGAAGTATACTAAGAGATCAAAAAGTGACTCGTCTTACTTTGGAAAAGTAAAATGAAGAAACATTTACAAAGGAAACCATGGAAACAGTAACATTACCATCATGAATATTTCTTATCAACAAAATGGAGATGCAGTGGGGTCGATAATTTTGAATAAATCTTTTAACTTGGGTTGATCTGGAGGAAGTACAGGAGGGTATTGTTGTAGTGGCCCACTCGGTTGCATTTGAGGGGGGAAATTTGAAGGGGGGTCAGATGTGGAAGGATGATTAGCAACATCTCTGGGATCAAGAGAACCATGTGTAGTGTCATTACCTCCACTAGAATGAGGCTTACCAGAAGGTAAAGCTGGAGGCCCAGAATCAGGTCCACCTGTCCACATTTTATTATTATTATTATTGCCACTCATTTGCCGATTGGCATTAGGAGGCCTGTTATAACTATTATATCCAGAATTTGGTTCAGGTTTGTCTGCTTCTGTACCTAATGGTGAACTATACTCCATGTTAACTTTACGCTGTCCAGTAACCTTTCGAATAGGCGGTAATGAGCTACCACTTTCACCAGCAGGTTTCCGTTTAAAGCGAGGGTCATTTCGATGATCTAATTTCGGCTGCGACACCTCTGCACCACTTGAGTCTGACTGTTCAGTTTTGCTTTGACTTTCCTTTGGATTGCTTGGTCGTACAGGATGAAGGGGAGCAGGTGTTTCTTGCGTACGAGGACCTCGTTTCTCGTTAGCAGAATCTACAGGTGGTCTTGGTACAGCTGGATTTGGCATTTGTGCCAGCATTGGGGGTAGGTTTTGTTCAGCAACAGGTGACTGCTGTTTGTTGGCTCTGGGATCATTCGATGCTCGTCCAGGAAATGGTTTGGATGACTCTTGTTTTAATCTTCGAGGATCAAGTGGCCGAGAAGGTCCAGCTGAACCTGGTTGTAGTCTCAGCAATCTTGGATCCAAAGGTTTTGTAGGTGGAAACTGGTCAGGTCCACCTCGGGAAATGCGTGGGTCTGCAGGTTTATTTGGTTCTGTATTGTCTTTATCTTCAACCTTTTTACTTACAATACGAGAATTAGGAGGCAGTATTCTTGTCCTGCGGGGATCTTGAGGCCTTTTGGATGTTGAAGATGCAGCTGCTGTTGAGGTAATAGGTGGTAGGTTTACAGGAGGTAATGTTGGCATCGGTAAGTCATCAACAGTAGTATCTTTACCAGGACGATTTGGATTAGGCACAACAAATGATTTGATTAAGTTTTTATCAGGATCACCTGGTAGAATTTTTTGCTTCAAGGACTCAGGAGGATTACTCAGATGTTTTTGTATCCGGGGATCATCTTTATATTTAGAATGAAATACATCGATGGTAGCTGAAAGTGGTATTTTGTAAGTGGAAACTTCATACAGTCGATAAACAATCTCACCAGGGGGAGTTGAAGGAACAACAACAAAGTCTTGAGGAACAGGAACTGAAGAAGGTGGGCTGGTTTCTGTTACTGCAGGTTTACTAGATATCAATCGTGGGTCAGTTTTCACAGGTGCTGCTGCAGTTGATGGTGATTTACTATCACTTGAAGAAGTTGTAGCTTTTGTTATCTGTAGGCGAGGGTCTCTTCTGGCCGAACTATAAAAATACCAACAAAATTATTAGCAAGTTTTTACCAATCGCAAACTGGAAATCATAAATTCATCTTGAAATAACAATGTGTAACAAATTTCGATTTTTTTATTTTTTGTCTTTGGTCAGTGTTATTCCCTGCTGACTTCTACCTAGAAATCAAAGGAAATTACTACTATTCCCTTCAAACTTTGCTTTTCTTATCTGGACATCAATGTTTTGAAACTGACCATTACATTACAGATTCAGCATTGAGTTGCTGAAGCAAAAATACTGTTACAGCAAATATTCTGCTCAATGCCACAGATTTGCTTGTCAATTGCTTGAGAATGTCCCTTAGTGGCTGACAATATGGGCATCTCTCAATCAAGAGCAGGAGTTGTTGGGGAGCATCATAGCCATGTGTTGAGAGCGATACCTTGGGGTTTGAATAAATGTAACAAAAGCAAAGTTTGAAGGAAATGTTAGCCATTTCTCATACTTTCCAGGGGTAAGCAATTAGGAAATAACAGTTGCTACCCAAGGACAAAATTCAGGTCACACAGTGTAATTTTTTATAAATAACATAAAACGCAAAAGAAGTAAAACTTTCTTATAAGAAGTGACGTCATAAAATAATGAGTCCTTTCATACTCTTGTAGTTTTAGTTGGGTTTAGAGAATTGTTTTGCCCCAGGAAACAATGAAATGTTCTCGGTTAGATATAATCTAATGACCTGAGAGAAAGGAGTTTGATATTTCATTCGGTCAGGCAAATGTTGCAGCAATTTAACTACTACAAGTGTTACAAGAAGCATTGTTGATATCGTTAATATTTAGAGGACAGAATCTCAATCTTTTATTTTTTAAATTTGCAGTCTTAATTGGCAATTAAACAAAAGTGACGACTGCACTTTGCATGGTAAGTTAAAAATTGCTGAAAACAATTTGCAATAGAAAGTTTAAAAACAAAAATACTGCTTTCTTTGTCTCATTAACTCCGTAAAGAGGAGTTGATAGGGGTGGCACATTTGAGGCATATATGTGTCCCAACCAGTGGATTTAGGACAACAGATTCAAACAGAAAAAGAAAGAGATGGAGAGGGAGAACTGTAAGACTCACTACACTGAACCAAGGTTTATTTTTATCAATTATGTGATCACTGACAGAGCAGCTAACTGGCTTCCGTGCCAGTGGCACTTAAAAGGCACCATTCGAGCGTAATCGTTACCAGCGTTGCCTTACTGGCACTCGAGCCCCGTGCTAGTAGGGTATTAAGAGCACCATCCGAGTGTGATTGTTGCCAGAGCGGCTATCTGGCCTCCGTGCCAGTGGCACGTAAAAGACGCCATTCGAGCATGATCGTTACCAGCATCGCCTTACTGGCACCTGTGCTGGTGGCATGAGTAAAGGATTTGAGCGAGGTCGTTGCCAGTACTGCCTAACTGGCACGTAAAAGCACCCACTACACTCTCAGAGTGGTTGGCGTTAGGTAGGGCATCCAGCTGTAGAAACTCTGCCAGATCAAGATTGGAGCCTGGTGCAGCCATCTGGTTCGTCAGACCTCAGTCAAATTGTCCAACTCATGCTAGCATGGAAAGCAGACGTTAAACGATGATGATGATGATGATTATTATTTTCCCAACATGAATAGTGACACTCTGTCAGTTACATTGACAAAGGTTCCAGTTGATCCGCAATTAACATACACACGGCTGAGCACTCCACAGTCACACGTGTCCCCTTAACGTAGTTCTCAGGGAGATTCAGCTTGACACAGAGAGTGACAAGGCTGGCCCCTTTGAATATACAGGTACAACTTATTTTCACCAGCTGAGTGGACTGGAGCAACAGGTGTGTCTTGCTCAAGGAGACAATGCATCACTGGGAATTGAACTCACAACCTTACAATCGTAAGCCAAATACCCTAACCACCAAGCCATCCATGCCCCTTCCCAACGTAAACAGCACAAAAGAAACAAGTAAGAAATAAGTAAATACCTTGTGTTTGAGGTAGATGAGGCTGCACTGCCAGCAGCTGACGCAGCAGATGTAGCAGTAGATGAACTAGGACAAGTACTAGTGCTAACACTACTACTATTATTATTACTACTACTACTATTACTGTTATTACTAGTAGTAACTATTGTACTAGTAGTAGAGACTGTTGTTTGTGATGATCCGCCTGCTCCTGCAGATGTGACCGCCGGCTGCCCCCGGATAGCATTAATCATTTGCATGATATTTAAAGTGGAGCTGTTGGAAATGTCAGGCTGGGGTTGAACTGGTGGTTCAGGAGGCTAAGAAGAGACAGAATAAAAAATTGCTTAAAAAGCCATGAAACATACAATATGGAAGATAGAGTTTAGCATGCATTTAGTTCTTCATCCAGACAAATAATATTTTCAACACAAACTATTTGGTGTCTTTGTTATACTGATTGCTTACACCAGTAAAAGTCTACAAGTTACAAAGAAACAACAGAGAATCACTGTGTGGTTAAAAAGCTTGCTCCAGAACCAAGTGGTTCCGTGTTCAATTTCAATATGTGGCACCTTGAGCAAGTGTTTGTTTTTTTTTTAACATAGACTCAAGGTGGCCAACACCAGAAGAATTTGGTGCACAGAATATGTGTAAAAGGCAGTCATGTGTACATGTGTTTGTGAAATAGTCATTGTATAAAAAAATAGGAAGGACAAAAGAAACTGGCAAAGGGTCAGAAACTGGGCTGGGGTATACTGGAGGAGAAGGAGGTGAAGTAGCTAAGAAAGGAGGGAGCTGTGAGTGTGTGTGTGTGTGTGTGTGTGTGTGTGTGTGCACATGTTTTTGTATTTGTCTTTCACCACTTGGTAACTGGTATCGGTTTGTTTATACCCCTATAACTTAGTAGTTCAATAAGACACCAATAGAATAAATACCAAGCTTAAAATATGCACAGAAGTCGATTTTTTTATTGACTATTGCAGTCTAATGAGGATGATGTTCTGTCAGCCTAATGTACATACCTGTTTATTAAGGTTTTTTAAGATTTCAGCTAACTTTGGGCCACCTTCTCCATCTTCATCTTCATCACTTGAATACCAGTCATCAATATCATCAACTAGAAAAGAAAACAATAAATTTCAAAATTTTTTCATTGAACAAAACAACTTAGATTATTTCATTACATCCATTTTTTTCATGCTGGCATGGGTCAGAGGAGAGTGTTTCAACACACGATCTCTCTACTTGTACTAGCTCTTTGCCAACTGTTTTGTTAGGCCCGTTACCATGAAATCAGAATTAACCACTTCTGACCACATCTTACTCTCATACATGCTACTTCTACTTGTATCCCCTGACATCTTTTCACCCACGTTTGCACAATCACTGTTCACTGTTTTCTCTCTTGCACAGTATAGCATAGAACTCTAATATCCAGTTTTTTCCTCTAGACATCTCAGGCAAGTGTCTCTACTGTAGCTTCAAGCCAACTGATGCTTTGAGAATGAAACTGGTAGAGAAATACTGTATGGAAGCTTATTCCTCTCTCTCTCTCTCTCTCTAGTTATAGGTGGAAAGTAATACATTTGTATTGCAATATATTTTTTCATAGAAAACCTTTTCACTGTTCTCGTTCTGTTAACAGCTAAGCATTTAGGCAAGTAATACTGGCATTGATGTTGGCAGATAAAATGTGTGTGTGTATTTTATATATACCATTATCATCGTTTAATGTCCGTTTTCCATGCTAGCATGGGTTGGACAGAGGATATATATATATGCACGTGCATGTGTGTGTTTGTGTGTGTGTGTGTGTGAATGTTTATACTTTGTATATATATATGGCAAAGGCTGCATATTAAGATGTTTCTTTCCTAACCATGTGATTTGGGGATCAGCATGGTGTCTTGGGCAAGTATCTATTTTTTTATAGTGTCAGGCTGACCAAAGGCCTTGTAGGTGGATTTGGTAGCATGTGTCTGTGTCTCCTTGTCTTGACACTGCCCAACAGTTGCAAACAAGTGTCATCAACATATGGTGTGTCCTTTGTTTCCAACCATCCTTGTAAAACATGTCTGGCCATGGGGGAATATTACTCTCCCTGGAAACAGAGATGACAGCTGGCAACAGGAAAGGCATCTAGCCATCAAAATACTACTTTGAGAAGTTGCCTTTGACTCAAGCATGTGATGATGATGATGATAATGATGCACATTTTACTGAACCACTCCGTAATCTTGATTACACTGGAAAATGAAAAACGGTCGTCTGCTTATTAGAAATATAGCCACAAAATAAAAATGACAAGGTTGAGAAGACGAGACAAATCGCACCTTATAAGGACATTCGCAGTAAAGGGAACTAACTTTTGATTTATTGGGATAAAGTTATCTTTCTTACAAGAATACGAAACGTGTACTGTTACATTATTTTATATATACGTACATTCACACACGTCTGTATGTTTGTGTGTGTATATATATTATATATATATATATACAAGATCGTTTGTTTAATTATCGATCTTATCAAGTGGCCAGCATGGAAATAAACACCTTCAAAGGTAATTATTATTAATATTATAATTTAGGGTATCTAAGAAATACCTCCATGCTGCAAATAGCAAAAACTTGACACTAAATCCACATTAAATGTTCATCTTGTCCTTTTGTCTTCTCTCCTGATGCTTTATGAACATTTAATGTAGTTTTAGTGTCAAGTTTTGGCTGCTATTTCCAGCGTGGAGCTTTCCCTTATATATATATATATATTCACTTGCAGAATGAGATATATACATATATTCACTGGCAGACTGAGAAAATTGTATAAAAATTTGTAGTTGCCATGAAGGGAAAAAATATACTCTGCTATTAGATATTCTACAGTATCAACTTATAATTGGAAGTTCAAATCCTGCTTAAACTTAAAAAATAAGATTCAGTAATATATTGCAGGAGAGTTCACCTATCCACCACCTGCTTTCAGTTCAGGTAATATATATATATGTATGGTATCTACTGCAGTAAAGTTTATTGTAACAGAACATCCACATTTAAGTGGGGATAAATATTACCTCTCAGTACTAAAATTGCTTCCATCACTAATATAGGTTGTCACTTAACAAGCTTTTAACAAGCTCACTGCAACAGCAGCACTTGTCCTGGCACTGTTGTTCTGTATATCACTGGCAGGGAGACGAGTCCTTGCCATCTCTAGCAGTCAAGCATCCATCATTGACAAAAACCAAAGGAGGTTGAAATCACATGACCTAACAGTCTCGGTGTTGGAGGTGGTGGTGGGGTTTCATCTCCCCGCCAGTGATATAAACAAGAGACCCTTTTTGCACCAAAAGCCAACATGAGAGTTTCTCTCCTCGTCTCTACTGCAGTAAAATTTGTTCAAACAGAACATCCATTTTAAGTGGGGATAAATGTAAATAATGATTTCTTACTTAGACACAAGATCAACAGATGAAAGGGAGAGGAGTACACTCCCATTTCAACCATAATTTATAACAAATATCAAATATATTAAAACCAACAAGGTCTCTATGTGGTCTCACGATCTCCTAAAAATAGCAGTCAAATCTCACTCAAACTATACCTTTGCTATTTTAAAAAGGGGGAAAAAAACTTTTGGATGTATTTTCTGGAATTCCTTTGAATATGTAGATCTACCTCATTCAAGCTGATCTGAGGCAAATCAATAACAGCATTGAAGTAGGATACACATGAAGAGCAATGTGGATTTTGAACCTGGAATCAAGAAACACGCAACTAAATACTGTGTTGAATTTTCAAGACATTTAAATGTCTCAGCACCTCCACCTAATAGAAACCATCATACCTATAATTCAGTTTTAAAAAATCAATATAAATAAAGACTAACCAGACTTCGTGCAAGTGTGGCTGTATGGTAAGAAGCTTGCTTACCAACCACGTGGTTCTGGGTTCAGTCCTACTGTGTGACAACTTGGGCAGCTGTCTTCTATTATAGCCTTGAGCTGACCAAAGCCTTGAGAGTGGACTTGGTAAACAGAAACTGAAAGAAGACTGTTGAAGATGTGTGTGTGTGTGTGTGTGTGTGTGTGTGTGTGTCCCCACTACTGCTTGACAACCGGTGTTGGTGGGTTTATGTCCCCATAACTATGCAGTTTGGCAAAAGAGACCAACAGAATAAGTATCAGGCTTAAAAAAAAAAGAATTAATTAAGTACTGAAGTCAATTCATTCAGCTAAAATCCTTCAAGGCAGTGCCCCAGCATGGCCACAGTCTGACTAAAACAAGTAAAAAAAAAAAAAAAAAGAATTACGTTTTGCATCATCTCTGACATCCGTATTCTCTGCAATTGTTGCTGCAAGCTGGTGTTGTTGTTGAATCCGCATAAACAACTCTTTTTGTTTGGGAGGTAAATGGGAGGGAATTTCAATAGGAACTTGTTTGCGTTCTTCTTTCTCTTCATCGGTGTTGTGCCGATCTTCTAACGCTCCATGACGATGATGAAATGGATGATGTAAAGGATGATGAAGGTTATCTAAAATAAGAAAAATACATAAATAAATATGATACAGAAAAACCACGGCAATGCAGCTGGGAATAGATTGAACAGAGATAACAACAAAAGACAACATTTTCCTTAAAACATTTAAATACATTCTGGTATTTTATCCTAAACTAACACTATGACCTGGCAACGCCGGGTCATAGTGCTAGTGCATCAGTATATACAGTATATACATCAGTATATATCAACAGTATATACAGCTGCGTGCATGCGCGCATACACACGAGTACTGTCCAAATCTCCGACCAATCACATACAGCTAGCTGGTATTCAATTGGCGTATCAAGTTTCGGGCATTTTGATTGGGTTTTGGATAGAAAATTCACAAAAAAGTCACTTCTATTGATTTTTTAATGGCTTTGCGGGGTGACTGGGGAAATGTAAAGATGTGCACGACCACTTTTGGATGGTTTTGAATGACCATAGAAAGTGTGAGCCCTCTAACTGAAAAATTGTGGATTTGTATAAAGGACACGCACACAGACATTTTGCCATTTATATATAGAGAGATATTGTCGTAGGCAAAAAGAGCATTTTAAAACTAATGTTAAGGTAATACAGTACTGTTATTAAAACAAGTGAGCAATTTCTAGCTTAATATTGGAAACTCGAAAAAAAGAACAAGATAAATTTTATAACACAATTATAAAGCTATTACAAAAACCAATTAATATTTAACTGATGGATTTAGCTGAAAAAAATCAGCAGCAGCTAACTTTATTAACAATATTTATACTAAACAGTGAAATAATAACCTTATTCTTTTTCTATCCAAATAAGATGATTTATTTTTCAACAGCTTTTATTAGTGAATTCTTATTTTAGGTGATTTACAAACTATCATACAATCTGAAGCTTAACTTCCGGATTTTCAATAAGTATTGACAAAATGTTTCCAAAATATTAACAGTTACTTGAACCTAATACTGACATATCTGAAAATGGTCAATCTGCAGACAAGAAAAGAATTAAGCGACAAAATACAGCAATCGTTAAATCTACATTAAATGTTCATTTACTTTCCTCTGTTAATTAAAAAACAATACTTTTAACAATATATTTATTTGCACAGTTACAAATATCAGCTTGCATTCAACATAGTTTAATATTTCTGGATACATTCAAAAGAACAGCAAAGCAAATTGACCCCATCGCAATGATAACAAGAAACAAAAGGAAAAAGGGGAATATTTATGGGAAACAAGTTATACCTAATGGTTGAGGAAGATTCTTGTCATCCGGATAATTTGAACCAATCATAGCAGACTGTTGGGGATGTGGTGGACTGCAGCCAAGGTGTGGAGGTGTCTGCTGCTGCTGCTGCTGGGGAGGACAATCCCCTGGTGTTTGGCGAGAACCAATAAAAGAGGAATGCCCAGGAGATCCAATTGGAGGACGAATTGACACAGAGCCTAATCCTCCAATACCTGCACCAGATGGAGGCAATGAACAAGAAGAATTCCCAGACGGGGACAGAGACAAAGCATCTTTGTAAAAACCAGGCCTGAAACACATGTAAAAGAACAAAAACAATTGTTTCAATAATGAACTACAGAAGAACTCTCCCATAAAACATACAAAAACTCCCATAAAGCACAAACCAGCTTCTAATTTAACCCTTTAACATTCAAAATCACTCTGTCAAATGTTATGTTTATTCATTCACAATGTTTTCAATTTATCTTTTAGCTTCAAGATATCAATGATGTGATTGTTTATTTTAAGAATAACATTGTAGGGTAGATGTGAGAGACCTGATCTGGTCAGTTAGAATATCAAATGGTTACAGTACAAATGTCATTTTATGAGGTTTGTTTTGTTTTGTGGACAGATTTACAGATATTTCTTCAGTATTTAAAAATAAAGAATAAACTTGATGTCACAAAAATCAAGAAAAGTAGATTATGGAACTCGTTACCAGCAGGACCCAATTATATTTCAGACATATCTGAAATTTTAGTTTTTCAAAATGAAGACTACATAAAACATAACATCATTCTCATATGTGAATTATGTTAGAAAAAAAAATAGTTGTATAACCAAAGTGAAAATATTTTTTAAATCAAAACATTTAAAACTAGATTATAAATGCAAGCATATTATCTGAATTTATAGTTTCAACTCGTGTCTTACCTGCCAGGTGGTTGTACGGTAGAACCTTGTGGCTTTTTAGGACTCTGACCAGGTGGGTAGACTTTGATATCAAACAAAGAAGGTATCTTCTTGCTTCCTCCATTTGATCCAGGTGCTTGGTTGCCTCCTTTATCTCTCATATGTTCTAAACTTTCGTGTGTAAGGGAATCTAAACAAAGATATTTTTTTAAAGATGTCTTAAAATGTGCGATGAATGTTAGTAAAGAGATGAATTTTTCTTAATACCATAAATTTTTTCACAGCCAACATTTAATGTAAGTAATTCACAGTATTGAAATATTCTAGTTTCTATGTTTCTGAATCCCAATAATTATAGTTTTGAAGCCACTCTTGGATAAAATATAACGAATAAAAATAGCAGAATTCTAATATTTTCAAATGCAGTAGAACATTTTAACATACACTTATCAACAATGGGACAACACTACTACTACTACACATAAAGAGATTCTAGATCTAAAAAAAGGCCACTCAACTGATTGGTTTGAAGTCGATTGCCAATAAATTCCACCCACTCTTCACTCAGCCATACTACTACAGTGGCATCTGCTCCTCAGAGCTGGTAGATTTCATACTACCTCCACTCAAGCCCTCCTGAGCAATACTGTGTATATCCCCATACCCTTCAAGTCCATATATAAACCCCTTTCCTAGTCGTTGTCCACAACATAAACCTTCTGAAATTCCTTCCTTGCTCACATTTTCCATGGGCCATTAACTCACAGTTGTTCAATTACATCAGTCTCACTGGTCTCAGAGGACCCAGCAAAAATCATGAACCCAGCCCATTTCTCCAAGACCAAAAAAAAAATCATTTAAAAAGAACCTCACCAGCAATAATTAAAAGAGAAAAATAAACAAATGAATTACCATCAGAATCATCTGATCTTTCGTCGTCTCGATTATCAAGGGCCTAGAAGAAGGGAAAAAGAAACATATTTATCATCATGAGAATTGTGTTATAATTGTTGAATTCTAAAGGGAAATTTTAATAATGAAATATTGCAAGTTATGAGGCATATTTAGTTAACCTTTTCATTATCAAAACAACAGAAACAGTCTCTTTTACCAAAGCACTTGAAAATGCTTTTAAACAAACAAGCATGTCTATTTTTTGCAATGATTTGAGAAGCGGTGATGAGTACCAATTCTGTAAAGAATGATATTTTATAAGCAATCTAATACTGGGGCATACATACACACATACAACAGTCTTCATTCAGTTTCCATCTGTAAAATGCCATTGTTACAGTAGAAGGCACTTGTCCAAGGTACCAAGCAGTGGGACGGAACCCAGAACCATGTGGTTGGGAAGCAAGCTTCTTAACCACACAGTACCTGTACCTTAAGTTATGAAAGCATTAAGAAAAATTAATATTGTATTTAATGAGATATCAAAAAAAAAAAAAAAAAAAGCTAACCTTTTGCAGAAGTATTTTTGTTTCTTCGTTCAGTGGCTCATGTGAGAATTTACAGTTTTCTCCTTGGTAACATTGAGCGCCAGTGTGGAAATATTTACAAGGGTACTCGCCTGCAAAAAAATAAAATCAGTAAATATTTAAAAAATTGAAGAATACTTTAACTTCACTTTTAAATTTCAAAATACTCTTAGTGAAATTTTATTTAACACAATGATGCATGAAAATTACGTTTCTATTCTTTTAATTTTTTTCTAATTTTGAAAGATGTCACAGAGTAATAAAAAACATTAAAAAAATTACTACAAAATTTTGATTAATTTAAAATTTCGACTAACCATGCATAAATAGACAGCCCTCTTTTGTACAAATGGAGTTTAAATAGAATTTGCATATTTCGGATTTCTTTGGTGGTATGAAGTCATGACTGTAAGGACAATCTTCAGCCTAATAAATGAGAAGGGAAATAGACAAAAGGTTATTGTAAGATAAAACAAAAAGAGAAAGAATTTTTACCTGACAATGCAAGAAAGAAGTTTTTCTCATCTAATAATAAACATTTAGCTTTTTTTTTAATTTTAGTTTTCAATAAAGGTTCCACCACAATCTAAATTGTGATAGTTGGCTAAAAGGAACTACGAAACACATCACATGCAAATATGTAAAATGCAAACACACACATACACACACACCTGTATATCTATCTTTTACTCCCATGCAAACCTATACACAATAGGAACTTAAAACACTCAAAGCCACTACAAATGATGCTTCATCCATAGTGACCAATTCACTATAAAATTATAAAAACTGAATCTCTAACAGACTTCCTCAACAGAACAAAATACTTCAGCCCTAAATACTCTCCGCATTAGAATGCAGATCTTGTATCCGAGATGGTGTTAGTGCTACTCACAAATATCTTACACATCATCATCATTTTTTAATGTCCATTCTCCATGCTGGCATGGGTTGGATGGTTTGACAGAAGTTGGCCTGCTCAAGGGCTGCCCAGACTCCATTTGTCTGTTTAGCATGATTCCTATGGCTGGATGCCCTTCCTAAAGCCAACCCTTTACAGAGTGTACGTGGCACTAGCATGGATGCTTTTAAGTGGCACTGGCACACCTGAACCCACAAGACTAGGATCTCTTGACTGAGAGAGAGAGATGTAAAGAAGATGCCTGCATGCATGGACAACCATGATTTTACTTAGCTTGGAATGTCAGAAGTTTTGGTTCCTTGTCGTTCCCCCTGTGAGGCCAACATCTGAAGATCCTTTCTCACCACTTTAGCCCACCCCTTCCACATGCCCCTCCACTACAAAGTTTCCCTCAAGCATCAATTCAGACACACTGTTTCTTCTCTTCCATCTTCACTATTTATTCTACTCAACTCAGTGGGAAAAGCCTTACCACTCTGACCCAGCCCCCTCATAATCCCTACTATGTCTCACATTTCAAACCCCACAATAAAAACTTTGCTCAGCCCTTCCTCCCTCACAAGCATATCACACCAACCATATATTCTCCACAGACATTACTCTCCAGAGATTCTGGTGGGAAATCATCCAGATTGATCTTCCTTGGCAAATTTAGAAAACCTTACAAAAATCATGGGGTATTGCTCCTCTGCCATGAACTAAATAACAAGAGATAAAGAAAAACATTTAATTTACATGTTCATTATATCTTGTTTCCTCTCTAATTAATAAAAAAATTACATCAATGAAAGATTACATCGAATGAATGTTCAATGGTGGAATTCTGGTTTAACTTTGTAAACTTTATATTTTTTGGAATTTCCAGAAATTTTTTGCAAATTTGTGTTCTGCATACAGGAATTCATACGATTATTAAAAAAAATTTTTTGTATGTGATTTAAGAGAGTTTTAACTGTTGTTTCTAAGACATCTCATGACCACCTGAAACCTTCATCGTTTCTTTGTCACTCGGACGGGTATTGATGTTTTTCAATATTTTTTCCCCATAAACACATTTAATGGAATGATGATGCCACCAAAGGGGGTCCATTGTCGAGATAAACACAAAAAGTTCCAACTGCCCATACCTTAAACTCTGATTAAAAAACAAATTTGAAGAAGAGTGGAACTTTTAGGACTTATGGGGGTAAGGGGGGGTTAGATTTTTTTTTTTTTGCATAATCATATAAATTCCTGTATGTAGAACACAAATTTGCAAGAATTTTCTTTAAATTCCCCCCCCCCCAAAAAAAAGCTGAGGGGTTAAATAGAGTGCTTAAACCAGGAATTCTCCCTATTCAATTAAAATAATTACAAAAGTCTCATGCAAATAAAATTTGCAATAGCAAGTAAAAAAATACATTCTACCTTGGAACATTTTCCTTCCATGAAGAACTTGCATACTGAATGTGGCCTTGGAATATCCAACAAAGGTTTCTTCTTTGATGAGTGATGATGATGATGTGACTTCTTACGACTAGACCGGCTCTTCTTACGTTCTCGAAGCTTAAGGATCTCCTAAAATAGGAGATATTTATTCAATGAAACTTAAAAAGAACAAAGAATCTGGCAAATGATGACAGCTTGAAAAATTGCCTCAACAGCCGAATAAGTCTTTCAGCTAAACGCACGGGGCCTGAAGTTTAGAGTGAGAGGGGGGCGAGGGGGGCTAGTCAGTTACATCAACCCTCAATGGTCAACTGGGAGACTTATTTTCACCAACTCCAAAAGGATGACAGGTAAAGTTGACTTTGGTGGAATTTGAACTTAGAAAGGTAACAATGGATGAAATTCCACTATTTCGTCCAGCATGCTAACAATTCTGCCAACTCACTACCATCAGCAGTTTCATAATAATAATAATAATGGTTTTGAATTTTGGCACAAGGCCAACCATTTGGCGGGGTGCGGCTAAGTCAATTACATTTACCCCAGTGCTCAACTGGAACTTATTTGATCGACCTTGAAAGGACGAGAGGCAAAAATCAACTTTGGCAGAATTTGAACTCAGAACATAAAGATGGACGAAATGCCACTAAGCATCTTGCCTGGCATGTTAGTGATTCAGCAGCAGTTTATTATTATTATTATTAATAATAATAATAATAATAATAATAATAATAATAATAATAATAATAATAATAATAATAATAATATAATAATAATAATCCTTTCTACTATAGACACAAGGCCTGAAATTTTGGGGAGGGAGATAGCCGACTGCATCGACCCCAGTACCTGACTGGTACTTAATTCATCAACCCCAAAAGGATGAAAGGCAAAGTCGACCTTAGCAGAATTTGAACTCAGAACGTAAAGACAGACAAAATGCCACTAGGCACGTCGCCTGGCAGGCTAATGATTCTGCCAGCTTACCACCTTAAGGCTTTAATAGTAATAATAATAAAATTGATCATCAAACTGTCACACAAATCAAGACAAGATATAAAATAATTTATAGTAGACTTACATCTTTATCAGCAACAGCCATATCAATAAACCCATCTCCAACCATACTCAACAAACTCGGTGGGTAGCTGTAAACATAAAAATATATATAAATACGTGTGGAAGTGTGTATGTAAGAAATGAAATGGAAATTTCATAAGAGAACCAATCTTCTTAACAGATGTGACAAAGAAAAACTAAAACATAAACCTACTTGTCTTCTTCGTCCTCTGACGGACTGTCATATAAACCAGGAGGACTTTCATAGGGACTATCATAGGGTCCACCAGGGCTTCTATATGGGCTTGATGACTGCTTATCTGAAGGGCTATCGTAAGGACCAGGAAGAGTGCGGCCCTTACTCGACAGGTTCCAATTAAATCCATCATCTACTTTATCATGATCAACATATTCTAGCCGTCTTCTTTTTTTCTTCTGCAAAATACATTAATATATACATATAACTAGATTGCTGCCCATCATTATGTTTCTGGTAAAAATATTTGCTAATCAAGCACATACCCTCATAAATTGTTTGACGTGGAAGTCTTTCGCTAAAGTCTGTGTTGCATTGTCTACATGTTGAAAAACACAGAAACACACACAAACAACCCAAAAAATAACTATATATGATATTATATATATTTTTTTTCTTCTCTAGTATCAGCTCAGAGCGCTGCGGCCATGCTGATGCACCGCTGTTATATATATATATATATATGTATATATATATATATATATATATATATATATATATATACACACACACACACTAGCTGTTGGACCCAGCGTTGCTCATGTTTCTGTGTTGAAGTTAAGCCCACCTCTGACCTTGTATTGAATAAGCATTTCCTTAGAGACTATTCTATCAATTTAGTTGAAATTTTTCACATGAAAAAATACAAAAGCTGCAGGAAAAATAACATCATTATGCTAAACAATGATGATGATGACATACATACATCACACATACATATATACATATATGTGTGTATATATACACACACACGCACACACACAAATTCCATCTACCAAATTCACTCACAAGGCATTGGTCAGCTTAGGCTGCAGTAGAAAACACTGGCCCAAAGTGTCATGCAGTGAGACTGAACCCAAAACCACATGATTACAAAGAAAGCTACTTAACCACAGTTATTTTGCAGATTTACAAAAGTTTACCTACATGATAACAAAAAAAGTCCGAAACAATATTACACTAAACATATATATATTTGTAACCATGTTGTACACAGACATACAAATATTGTACTCAGTTCTATAAAATGTACTCACAGCCTCGTTTTTCTTCCGCCGTTTTTCTCGGCGTTCTCGCTTCCTCTTCCGACGTTCACGTCTTGATAAACTTTCAGATTTCTCGTTCCCAGTTGTTTCAACTTCATTGTCACTGGCATCAGATCGCATTTCACACTCTTCAGCACTACTTGCAGATTTTTCTGAAAATAAGCAAAGGCAGTTTAGATTTTTACCAAGATTTCATTATGCATAAAACAATGATAAGACACAAGGTAATTTAAAGGAAAGATGTCAAAAGCCTAGCATCTCACAGAGAAAACTTCAACTCACTGTCATGAATTTGTCAAATTATGTAGATTTGTATACTCTCTCTCTCTTTTACTTGTTTCAGTCATTTGACTGCGGCCATGCTGGAGCACCGCCTTTAGTCGAGCAACTCGACCCCGGGACTTATTCTTTTTGTAAGCCCAGTACTTATTCTATCGGTCTCTTTTCACCGAACCGCTAAGTGACGGGGACGTAAACACACCAGCATCGGTTGTCAAGCAATGCTAGGGGAACAAACACAGACACACACACATACATATATATATATATACGACAGGCTTCTTTCAGTTTCCGTCTACCAAATCCACTCACAAGGCATTGGTCGGCCCGGGGCTGTAGCAGAAGACACTTGCCCAAGATGCCACGCAGTGGGACTGAACCCGGAACCATGTGGTTGGTTAGCAAGCTACTTACCACACAGCCACTCCTGCGCCTGTATAAATTTATCCCCATAAAAAAAGCAAACAGATAAACTGCATTCATTTATTTAAGCCACTGTAGCTTGCAGCAGATGTGGGCAGGTTCACTGTTTGAAATATATATATATATATGTATGTATATATATATATATATATATATATATATGTGTGTGTGTGTGTATATGTATGTATATATATATATATATATATACATATATATATATACACACACACACACACACACACATATATATATATACACACACACACACATATATATATATATATATATGCTCACCCTCAATCTTCATGAAATATCCATGTTCCATCATGCCGGCATAGGTCGGATGGTTTGACAGGATCTGACAGACCTACTTTGGCATGATTTCTACAGCCGGATGCCTTTCTTAACGTCAACCTCTTCACAGCTTTTCTTTTTTTGTCTCAGTGGCACTGGGGAGGTCTGCACACACACACATAAACATAACAGAGCTGCTTTTTCTCTTGATGTGTGCACAGATAATGAATGACAGTGGAATGTGGCAAGAAGACAAAGCATCTCTGACAGTAATTTCATCTTGCCAACTTCTTTTCACTGCACAATCAAAGATTACAAATATACCATGTTGTATTTTAAATTCTCCAATTCAACTGTGCCCCACACGTAATAATCAAGGGGGTTACAGTGTGGCGAGTTAGGTGGCCAGATGTTAGGGGTGATGTGGTTGCAGAAATTGTCTGACAGCCATGACTGGGTTCTCCTGCTTCTGTGGCATGGTGCAGAGTCCTGTTGCCATCCTCTAGACCCAGAGCAGCACTACCTCCTCCAGGCACTTGATGTAGACCTCCGTGTTGAGTCTGAGGTCGTGTGGGAAGATGAAAGGATGCATAATGTCATTATCACTAGTGATCACTCCAAACACCATAATGTTGACTGGATGTTTAATTTTTATCACTCTCGCTACATGTTTTGGGGACATGACAAGCCAACAGATGTTCTGTTGGCATGCATATGTTTGCTGTGCTTGAGAAGACATGTCAAGCTAATTTGTAGCCAGTGCTGGTGACATGCAAAAGGCACCAAGTACCCAGTCACTAGGAAGAGCATCCAAGCTTAGAAACTAGGGCCAAAACAGACTGGAACAACCCAGTGTTGTTCTCATCATCTGATCCTGGCAGAAATTTTTCTCATCTGAGAAAAACCTAAACATATTCGGTTGGAGGAGATGCTTGAATTTGTTCAAAAGCTTCGTAGAGTGGTCTTTCCTCTTGTCCTTGATGGGGTGGGATAAAAATTGGCCCTTTCTCATCATGGACTAGGAATACGGAATGTCTTCATACACTACCTGCCTGATAAGAAACTCAGACACTGCCATGTCCCTGGCAATAGACCAGATTGACTTGAAGGGATCACTGTCAATTATGGCCTGGATCTCACAAGCAAATTCAGTTTTTTCTCATCAGAACAATCAGAGTGAATTTTCCGAGCTGCCATCCCTTCGTAATCACCATTAGACTCATTCAACTCTTTCTGAACCCTCTGCACTATCCTCAGATTGATTACTCAAGCACTCAGAAATGTTCATATTGGAGCTTCCAAGCAGTACAGCATGTCGTTTCCAAATTTCTGGCAGAGTGAATTGCGTCATGGTGCTGGTTTTTTCACAGATGATGCCCAACTGACCCTACTATAATGTGTAGTCGACAATATCAAAAACAAACAATGCACTTTCGCGAAAGTAAAAAATATAAAATGACAAAAATTCATACATCGCACCCTGTATATACACACATACACACACACACATGCATGTGTGTGTGTATCATCAATTTAACATCCACTTCCCCATGCTCACACAGGTCAGAATTTATTGAGGTGGATTTTCTACAGCCAGATGCCCTTCCTATTACCAACCCTCACCTATTTCCAAGTAAGGTAATATTTCCCTATGACCAAATAAGTTTTCATGGAACAATGGAAACGAAGGTCACAATTTGCATGATGGTAACATTCATTTTCAATAATCACACAAGGAAACACATATAAATCTTTTATCTTTTATCCCTTACTTGTTTCAGTCATTAGACTGCGGTCATGCTGGGGCACCGCTTTGAAGAATTTTTAACCGAATGTATCAAACCCAGTACTTAAGCTTTTAAAGCTTGGAACTTATTCCACCAGTTTCTTTTGTGGAACTGCTAAGTTACAGGGACATAAACACAGCAGTACCAGTTGTCAAGCAGTATAGAGGGAGAAACACAGACATTACACAAATAAACACACACATATATATATATATATATGATAGGCTTCTTTCAGTGTTATATTTCTTTACTGCCCACAAGGGGCTACACACAGACGAGACAAACAAACAGATTAAGTCGATTATGTCGACCCCAATGCGTAACTGGTATTTATTTAATCAACCCCGAAAGGATGAAAAGCAAAGTCAACCTCGGTGAAATTTGAACTCAGAACGTAACGGCAGACGAAATACCGTTAAGCATTTCGCTAACGTTTCTGTCAGCTCCTCGCCACCTTAAAGTTTCTTTCAGTTTCAGTCTACCAAATCCACTTGACAACTGGTGTTAGTGTGTTTATATCCCCAAAACATAGCAGTTTGGCAAAAGAGAACAACAGAATAAGAACCAGGCTTTAAAAAATAAGTACTGGGGTCGATACATTTGACTAAAATTTCTTAAGGGTGGTGCCTCAACATGGCCACAGTTTAATGACTGAAACAGGTAAAAGAACTTGTACCTATTCCACAAAACAGAATTTTCGTAACAGAAACTCACCACTGAAATCATCATCTCTTCGTTGCCTTCGACGCCGAAAATCATTCTCTCCATCACTGGCAATCTCTCCGTCTTCAAGAATTTCACCATCTTCAGGCTCCTCTTCTTTGTACTTTCGCTTTCCAGATCTCCTTCGAGTTTCTTTTTGTCGATGGCGACTACTGTCACCTCTACTGCTCTTTGACTGACCATTATTTAAAATGGATTTGGAATTCTGTAAAACTCCTTTAGCATCATTCTCGGTCGATTCAGGAATCAGTGGTCCATTTCCAGAATCTTGATCGCTTTCGGATGATTGCTTCTTGAAGCCATCTTCAGCAAAGGTCGTCAACATTTTAGCTGAAGGAAGTGGATTCAACGACTGCTCCGAAGCACTATCATCATCGTTTAGTTGAATAGACAGCTTCCCGCCATCACCATGGCAGTCCTGCTCCTCATCTGTCATGAAATCATCCATTGCATGACATAGCAAATTCCAATATTAACACTGCCAAAAATACAAAAAAAAAATAAAAGATTCAACCATTATAACCAATATACGAAAATGAGATTTTTTTTTTTTTCTAGAATGGCATATCTCAAAGCACATACATGAAGAACATGCAAATATTGAGAAGAAAAACTCTTTTGGATTGAAAAATGTCGACGTTTTCTTATGCAAAAAGGTTTTTCTACCCAATTTAGTCACATCATATTGTTTACAGGTCTGTGTATGTGCTTCAAGGTACAACATTCCAAAATAGAATTATTTCACGTTCTCTCAAAAATTTATAAGAAAAATTTTATTGAAATGAGAATTTAAATATTTCAAACCAAATTTTTAGTATTAAACGATGAACATGAATGAGAATCATGGAAGTAGCTCTTATAGAAAGAGGTTTTATATCTTTTGATTTAAACTCAGTCTAAATAATGTTTGTTTGTTTGTTTGTTTTATAAATATATTACAAGGGGAAAAAATTAAAACTATTAGTTCTATAGAAAGAAATGTAACATTTTGTAAAAGTTTTCTATTCAGTTTTGCCAATTTACAAAACTCGAAACTGCTACGAAGAAGAGTTATTTCCCTTGTACTGTTGTTGGGGACGAAGTCAAAGCCAAGTCTTTGTCTGGAAGAGCAGAGAAAAAAAACGACTAAAATAACCATATGGCGATATTAGTTTTTCTCACACACACACACCTATGTCTGTATACAGATATAGGTGTGTGTATGGCTGTGTATATTACGCACCATATATATATATATACACACACACACACCTAGCTAATATGAGCCATTTATGATATGTGTACAGAGAGGAAACAGGCAAAGATAGAACGAATTATATCGGAACATAGAATCTAAAACAATCAAAACACCGGCTACTATCTAACAGAAGAAAGAAAAAACTTGTAAACATTATACAGGCTTTTATTTATTTATTATTATTGATAAGTCTAGTAAATAAAATATATATATAATCAAAATAATTCGTTCAGTTTGTAAAATACATTAACAGCTATCCTAGTCCGAGCGGACACATGAACGAACACTGCTCACTCGCATAGTTGTTACGAAATGGTTCTGTAAGGACCCGGAAGGATTGTTGTATAAAGCCTTCGTCCCACCCACAACCGTTTTCCTAAACTACATACTTTGTCCATCCCCGCACGTCCTATAAACATTTTAGTAATGCGTTGTATGCATGCATACAAGAATGGATTGATGTGTAATTGCCTTAATTATTATAAATAATTAAACTTCAGAAACTATGCTTATTGAATTAGAATTACGAAATAAATCAAGTATTTGAACTGTAAATTCCAAGCAAATATTTTCTTTGGTGCCTGTATTTTCTTATGTGTGTGTATATGTATATATATATATATATATATATATATATATATATATATATATATATATATCCGAACTAACTTTCACTAACCAATTATAGAGTATTAAGTAAATTATATTAATTAAATAAATTTAGAAAAATGATATATTTTGTTTTCGGTATAAAAAAGAAATGATATTTTTTATTTCAAATGGAAAAGGTAGACTTAAATGTGTTGTTGAGAAACAATGTATAACACACACACATATATATATATATATATATATATATATATATAAACACAACGACGTCTATGCTATTATTATTGGAATGAAAGACGAAATTAATGCTATTTTTTAAAAGGTGTTTGGCTGCGTTCCCGAGTTCAAAAGTGAACCCTTCCAACAAACACACAAGTCCCCATATGAGGAGGAGAAAACACATCGCCATGGAGAAGACGCTAATAACTTCCTGCGCAAATCTCCTGCAAAGTATCCCTGATTGTTATAATCAGTTAGTAAGTTTACTAGTTAGCTTAAACTTGGAAGAAAAAAACAATAACAATAAATTAAGCAAATATAACCTCTTTAAAACTAAAAAAAAATATATATTTTTTTCATTTTTAAACATATTTCGAGGTGAAATAAAATGTGTGTGTGTGTGTAAATGTTTATATAGTATTGTGCGATTATATGTATATAGTGTATGTGTGTATGTGTTGCAAAAAAAACTCGGAGTAGTAACTCTATTATGTGTATTGAGCACTTTTAGCATTCGTTCGTACTCCCCTTATGTATAAGTACATCAAACACACACATATACACGCGTTAATTATAAGAAAGTGTGCTGAATTTCGGAATTTCATTATAATATAGAAGTTATATATAACTTGCAGTTCGGTTTGTCAAGTAACCAAACGTGTGTGTGTGTGTGTGTGTAAGAAGGTGATGTAGTGAGATGGAAGATGAGGTGTGGTGGGGAAGGAAAGAGACTTGGTCAGGAAAAGCGAAGCAAATAAGATGAAATAAGAAAAATATATATAAAAAGGAAGGCAGAAGGGGGGGGGACGAAATCTGTTATAAGTCAGATACACATTACAAACGAGAGAGAGAGAAAGAGAGCAACAGATATATAGAGTTTCTTTCGTCATTATTAGTGAGAGGGAAATAGAAGAAGCAAGGCTGATGGGAGATGGTGACTAGAAGGAAAGTTTGTGGGGAGAATGAGGGAGGAATGAAAGGTGATCCGGTAACCAAAATATTTACATTTCTGGAAGAAAGAACATAACTGAAAAGATTCCCTGGTAATATGACACATAAAATTGATTATTTCATTTTAATGAAAAATCGAAATAATCGTACTGTAATTCACGGTACGATCCTAAAGTCCTCTGAGGAGAAGAAACTAGGAATGTTTTGTGTGCAGGGGATCACACACAGACACACACACTTGAAGAAACGGTTCTTCGCCAAGTTTAATGCTCTGGACTCGCTGAATGCCCCACGATGACGCCCCTACATCTCCATTAGAATTTCTCAAGAAACACTGGATATATGTCTATGCCTGTGTGCTTATGCTTATATATTATATATATATATATATATATATATATATATATATATATATATATATATATATGTGTGTGTGTGTGTATGTGTGTGTGTATGTATGTTTGTGCGCGCGTGTCAAAGAGAGACCGCGTCCATATGTGAGTGAAATACGTTTAAGGAAACGCAAGAGGATGTTTAGTGGGGTAGGTGGGTTCTGTTTTATACAGGGCATATATATATATATATATATATTGCGAACATTTCCAGACACCTTTATATAGTTGTTGATGACGATGATCGTGATGACCGCAATCATTCACTTCTCCCGTCAAACACGGTAAGAGATGAGGGAGGCGGGGTGGAGTTCAGTCTGGCTGTGGTCACCATCAGTCTGTCGGAGTTAATGGAATGAGATCGGAACGAGCAGCAAAAAAGAGAGTGTGGTGAACGGTTAAAACTTAACTAGCAAGCATATTGGAAAAATATTTCTAATGAATTTTTTTTACAAGTCGAAACAAGATCGAATACCAGCAACTCTTCCCACCTGATTCCTGATTAGCTTAACACACGGTTTCTAAACAAACTTTTACAGCTCAGGTAGTTTAAAGTATTCTGCAAGCATGTATGGACGTGTTTCGAAGATAACCAACATGAATGAGAGAGAGCAGGCACGAAGCCAGTTTAATAGAGGAAGGGGTATATATACAGGCGATTGAATGTCCCCCGGTTCTCTGAATTCATCGACTCCACCACCACCATCACCACGAAGGTGTGAAGGGCCGAGTCGATCGCTGCGCCAATTCAACAACGAAGTAGCGAACTGGTTATATAATAGAGTGCAGAAGAAACCTGAAGTCATCTGACGATGTATCCATACTGGATATGACAGTTACGATAAGAGTACAAAAATCTAGGACAACACAACACAATATATTATTATTATTATAAGGGCAACGAAGTGAATTCCTTGATCAACCATTCTAAAAACCAGACATGCTGCCACTTCTTCCAAAACACAGACATCCTCTCGTACATTATCTCACCTCAATACCCACCTCACACATCCTAAATAAAGGTAGAGAGGCAGATGAAAAGTTACAGCCTCTCCAACTGGCCGCTAACCATACACAAATTTCCAGGGTATATATATATGTGTATATATATGTGTGTTTTTCCATGTCCTCATAGTACTGACCGTAGGCTAGCATCCATGGAGGGGGGGGGAGAGAGAGAGAGAGAGAAAGAAGGATGCTATTTAATCAACATTATCCTCCCTTCTTCACCATTATTTCTACCATCGTGTAAAACTTACTGCGTAATTCACTTGAATCTGAGTCTTGAAATTAAGAATTATTAGATTTCGGCAGAAACATCGCTTTCATAATCTCAGACTTAAAAAGATTTATATATCTATTTCGGGCACTAATGTTTTTTTCAGTTTCCAAGTGTTAACATTAGTCATTAACGATCAAAGCTTTTCGTAAGTAATCGGGCTTGCTGCTGCTGCTGCTGCTACTACTACAACCAGCAGTAGTAATGTAGTAGTAGTAGTGCTAATAAAGACTTTGAGTGGTGGCCACAAATCTGACCTCATTTACAGTCGCCATTATGGTTAAAATAGACACTTTTTGGCAGTTTTCCTTAATTTCTGCGAAGTGATTGATTCCGATTACTTACCGTCAGTTCCACCACACAAGAAAAAATTCCCTTTTATTCCGAAACCATCCAAGGTTTTGGGGGGGACTGCTTTTTTTTAAGATAAATATATATACAATAGAGTTGTAGGATTCTATTTAAATATGGTTGTTTTTTTTATATTATGTTTATGACTATTTTTTTTTTTAAATAAAGGGAAAAAAATTATACCTGTTCTTTTCCTGTTTGCGAAATTTAATCTGATAATATAGTTAAGATTCTTATGGAAAATTTTGAGTAATAAATTGTTTTAGTGATGGTTATTAATTGCCAGCAAGAAATGGCATTGTGGTTAACAAAGGAAATGATTTAAGGTTGGATTTCCTCTCCACTTCTAAAGCAAACACTAAAAAAGAGGGAAAGCTTGAAGAAATAGAATTCAGAGAGATCCCGGAGACGACAGGGTTAAAAGACTAGGGGTTTTTTTTCTGTAAAATCTGACCCCGGATTGGAATTGAGTGAAGACTTCGCTGTACTTTGTTAATAAAGTACAGGAAATGAGGAGTAAAAAAATGTGTGATTATTATACCTCGTAGAAAAAGATGGGCGGAAGACAAGGACTGGAGGAGAGTGTATATATATATATGTATATATATTATATAATATATATATATATATATATATCATATATTAAAAAAAAAAGGTTAAGAAACGGAGAAAAGGAGAGACTAACAGTGAATAGAAAAGGATGTAAAAAAAAAAATCAGCTCCTTTTTCTTCTCGGTTGAGGATAGAAACCTTGTTTTCACCACAACTCCTCAGAGAAGTGGTAAAGCAATATATCCTATAATTTAAAGTTGAGTCCAGTTGGAGGAGTATTTTGAAAGAGAAATGTCCAAAAACTCGCTGAACGACGTCGACGAGAATCAGAAGTGTTGAAGTGATGGAGGTTGGAACTAGGTCACGTGTCGGTGCCGCACACACAATGGGGTGCAGGCAAAAGGCGGAATGGAGAACAAGGGGGGGAAACGGGAGTCGTGACGTCGACGAAACAAAAGCGAAACGAAACGAAAAAACGAATTGGAGAAAGAGAGAGAGTATGAGTAGTATGAGTGGGAGGGGGGATGGAGCGGTAGAAAAAGGGGAGTTAAATATGGAGGTGGTTACGTTTTCCAGTTTTGCCTGATAAGAGAAAATAATAGAGAAATAATTACAAGAATAGTCTTCGATGTTAAATTTATGCAAAAGAAATATATTTATATAAGATGTAATAAAATAATACTGAAAAATAAATGGAGAATTATTGTATTTAAAAAAAATTATATAAAAATATATCTTACTGGGAATTCCATATTTAATAATTAAGGAATGACGCAAATGAAATCTACGTAGTCTATACAACTACCACATATTTTCCTTTTAGTTAAAAAGATATCTATGTAAAAAGAATAAAAAATTGTTCCTATTTTCGTAATGCTTTGCCTGTTTTTAGATGTAAAAAAAAAAATTTAATTTCATCCCCCAAATCCCGAAACCAGATGAAATCGTATAAAAACTTCAACCAGTCTTTGATGTTTAATATTACTTGGAAGTTTGCGATGGGGAAGGTTGATATTAGGTCAGTGCCTCTCAGGGAGGGATTCCACACAAACTTTTGAATTAAAGATTAATGTTGTGGCTATTAACTAGAAGCACCGTTGCGTCGTCGAAGAATTCTTTGTTCTTTGGTTCGTCTATGCCACCGCCACAACCACCACCACGTTCTTTATGGGAGAAGTCTTGTTGTGATCTTCTATCTGTTAAAACTGAGGCCTAAATAGACGAATTTCTTGTTTTCCTGTTCAGTAGCAAAACCTCAACAACATCGACCGATCAGGATATATATTATATATATATAATGTATTGGGTTTGTCCTGGAGATCTCCAGGTTAACAGCTTTACTATTTGTGGGTCCTGATGTTGGGCTAATACCGAAGACAGGACCTAGCAGAACACACCAGTGTATATATATATATATATATATATATATATATATATATATATATATGTATGTATGTATGTATGTATGTGTGTGTGTGTGTGTTAAATGGCAAAGTTATCGCAAAAAGTTTCCAAATTGGAAAAAGTTTCATTGGTATTTGTTTTTCCCAAAATTTATCGATTTTCAACAATCGATGGGCGACAACATAATTAACTTTCAATGACAGATCGATTAAAATATGCCACCAATATTGTTGATTATAAATGTAACGTATCGGGGTAGGGATTATAAATAGGTTATTATTATTATTATTATTTTATCATTATTATTATTATTATTAAGGTGGAGTTTAAAAAAAAAAAAGAATATTTAGACGTTGCTACCTTCATTAACATAATTTATGTTAAAGCCAGAATTACCTTCATCTGTAAATTACAATATCCTTGCTAGTGGTTGAGAGACTATGCTAGATTAGTAAATATAAGCTTGTTTTTTTTTTCTTGTAAGTGAAGAGAGAGATAGAGGAAATAGGCAGATATTGAGAGAGTATATATAGATATATATATATATATATAGATATAAATATATTTTCTTTTAAAAAAAAATTACTAAAAAATTAAGGGAGAGATATTCCTTCTGAATGAGTTTATAGTTGTTGGTGATGTATAAATATATATATATGTATATATATTTATCCTCTTTGCTTCCTTTTTTTTTTGTTCCTAGACATAGATGATGTTTCTTTTTATTCCAAGTGATGTTAAATAGTTGTTCTCAATGGATTTTTGACTAAAAACTACCAACAGATTGTTTCGTTGGCAGAGGGAACTTGTCTTTCACTTTTGATGGCCAATATTTCCAGTACTTGGACTGGGGCTTTTTATATTATGTTTGTGAATATCATATACATATATATATTTATATATATATGTATATAATGTATATTAATGTGCGTGTATATATTACTGCTTTTCTATTCCCCTGTTCTGACAAGAATATTAGCAAAAGTAATCAATTATGGAGCGAATGGGTGAAGCAAATAGTTAAGAGTAATTATCTAAGGATATATAATGCATGGATATGTAAGAGTGAGTGTATATATGTTTATATAAATGCGTGTGTGTACATGTATGTATATATTGTGTATATATTCACTTAGTTTTTTAAAGATAGAAACAAGTAAAAACAATAATTAACACACACATTTATACGATCATTCCAACTAAACTGTTAAATATATATACAAATATATATATATGTATATATATTTCTTTTGCTTCTACCTGAAAGGAACAAATATTTAGAAAAGAGAAAAAAAAATTATACCATCAACTTATTTAGAGAAGAATTTGGTGCAATTTTGTGAAGGATTTTGTGGAAATGATTAGGAAGATAAGATTGGAAATAAAACAGTAACGTGCAGGTGTATATATATAAATATATATACATGTATGGCTGGTGTATATAATGTAAAAAAAGAGATGATTTTAGAAGAATTTGTGATGAATGAAGGGAGAGGAAAATTGAAGGAAGATTTGGAGGAGATTAAATACCTGAAGTAAAATATTTGGGATTTTGTGTTGTTTCTTGAAGGATTTTTGTGTGTAGAGATGTATATTAATGATGTTCTTTGGCCGTATATATATACATACGTGTGTATATATACATATATGTGTGTATATATGTATATATATTATATTTGAGAGAAAAATAGGGGAAGCAGTGAATAAGTTGTATCTTGTGATGGATTAAACGGTCGTATTTTGGGGGAGTTTTCACTTCTTTTCGGTGTCTCATAAAAAGATCAACAGAGCATCGAATCGTACAGGTATATATATATATATATAAGTGTATATATATATATATGTATATATATACGTATATATATGTGTGTGTGTGTGTGTGTATATAGAGTAGAGTCTACCTAATCAAGCACACATATGGAAAGGAATCACTTGTTTCTTTCTTTTTTGTGGGGGAAAAAAAAAAGTCGAGTAAATGAATAGATAAATGAAGAAAATTTGTGTTGTACTTGTGATGTTGTTTTGGCTTGAATAGAAAAGACCAGAATCATTTGCGAGACCCAAACATTCCGAAATCTCTTCAAGCGTCCATTTTTGCCCTTCTTTTTTTTTTTTTTCCTCTCTCTCTCCAAACCCTTTTTTTTTTGTTTTTTTTTCTTTAGATTTCCTATCGCTATCTCTATCTCTCTCTCTCTCGTTTCTTTTTTTGTTTTTGTGTGTTTATCTACCTCTCTTCACTTTGAAAAATGCTTAGAGGACGGCAAGAAGTTCCTCTCTTTTTCCTTTTGCACATTTCTAAAAGAAAAGATGGCGGCCTCCTCGAGAGATTCAACACACGCCCGTGACGTCACCGATGACGTCATCCCACCCACCCTTCGCTAGGGTTTTTCTCTTTCAGGGAGCGAACGTTTCCAACCTTCTACTTTCACTCCCCTCTACTTTCAAACAAATAACCAATCAATCAACCTTTATATTAATAATGACGATACTTATTATTACATTATACTCGCCAACTATATTTTTTAATATAAAATACGATTTTTTTTCAAAATCCTTGAATTTTTATCATATTTTTTCATATTTTTTACCTATTTTTTCCTATCCATTACCGAGACATAATCAATAGTTCGAACTTAGTCTTAAAACTAATCACACTTCATTTTCATGAACATAATGGTTATTATACAAATATAACCTCCTAAGTATATTTTCTATAAATATAGTCTTTTACTCTTTAACTTGTTTCAGTCATCTGACTGAGGCCATGCTGGAGCACCGCCTTTAGTTGAGCAAATCGACCCCAGGACTTATTCTTTGTAAGCTTTATTCTATCGGTCTCTCTTGCCGAACCGCTAAGTTACGGGGACGTAAACACACCAGCATCAGTTGTCAAGCGATGTTGGAGGGACAAACACAGGCACACAAACATACATACACACACACACACACACACATACATATATATATATATATATACAACGGGCTTCTTTTCAGTTTCCGTCTACCAAATCCACTCACAAGGCTTTGGTGGGCCCGGGGCTATAGCAGAAGACACTTGCCCAAGATGCCACGCAGTGGAACTGAACCCGGAACCATGTGGTTGGTAAGCAAGATACTTACCACACAGCCACTCCTATGCCTATATATAAATATTTTTTTAAAGCTTTGAATTTTCCTTTTATTTTACACACATGTTTTCCTATAAGTAATTGAATAGATGATCAACCGTCTTCGTGTCGTAAGAAGTTTGCTTCCCAACTACATGGTTTTGGGTTCAGTCCCACAGCATGGCACCGTGGGTAAATATCTTCTACTATAGTGCCAGGCCGACCAAAGCTTTGGTTGATGAAAACTGAAAGAAGCCCAATGTATAAAAATATATGTATAACATATACATGTATTTTTATCCATACACGTACATAAAAATATATATATATCTATGTGTTAGTGCCTGACCCCACCATCACTTGACAACTGGTGTTGGTTTGTTTACATCCCCATAATTTTGTAGTTTGACAACAGTGACTGACAAGGCTTTTAAAAAAACAAGTACTGGGTTCAATTCATTCAACTAAAAAACTCTTTTAGGCAGTGCCCCAGCATGGCCGCAGTCTAATGGCTGAAACACAAAAGATAAAATATATTACAATCAAATAAAAAAAAAAATTTTATTTTTGAAGTCAATTTCTTGTTAGTTTCTCCCATAATTTTATCTTCCCAAAATTTCCAGAAACCCAGTTTTTCTCCTTGTTTTGTGTGGGGAGTGTTTCTGCCATATTAGAGAGTACAAAATTCATTGACTTGACTTTTTCAGATTTAAATACAATGGAGTATAAAACAGACCACTGCATATGCCACATGGTCACAGCTGATGAGAAAGTATCTCAGAGATGGGGCCTGACTGGGACACTGCTGAGAGGGTTGTCCTAGAACGCAGTGACATAGCTAATAGGGAAGCACATTTTTTTAAATTAGCTTCTTTTTTTTTTTGTCCCTTGTTAATTACATGACCTTGGAAGAACTTTCTGAGTATGATCGTTACCAGCGTCGCTTTACTGGCCCTTGTGCATGTGCTAGTAGGGTGCCAATCCGAGCGTGATCGTTGCCAGAGCAGCCAACTGGCTTCCGTACCCATGGCACGTAAAAGAGCACCATTCAAGCGTGATCGTTACCAATGTCGCTTCACTGGCACCTGTGCCGGTTACATGTGTAAAAAGATTCGAGCGAGGTCATCGCCAGTATTGCCTGACTGGCCCTCGTGCCGGTGGCACATAAAAGCACCCACTACACTCTCGGAGTGGTTGGCATTAGGAAGGGCATCCAGCTGTAGAAACTCTGCCAGATCAGATTGGAGTCTGGTGCAGCCATCTGGTTCGCCAGTCCTCAGTCAAAATCATCCAACCCATGCTAGCATGGAAGGCGGATGTTAAACGATGATGATGATTACTTCATTTGACTAATCTCCTGTGTTTTTGAACTGTCTGCTCCTATGATGTGTTGATGGCCACTGACATCTGAAGAACCAAACGAACTTGGCATCAAAACCTCTCAACACAATCCTATGGCGATTCATCTTTTTTTTGTGTGTGTCACACCTACATTAGTAGTTGTAAGTTTCATTCATAATGACATTGTTACTAAAACATAAAATTAATGAACGTAAAATACAATTATGTGTACTATAACTAATGAAATATTTCACATAATATAAGAGAAATCAGTTAAAAATTGTTTGATACATGTCACAGCGCCCTTTTTTTATGTGGTCGCTCCCCCTAACTTTAGAACCTGGCTATGCCTCTGCTGGGAAGACCCAAGCAAATACCAACAAATGGTGGGTGCAGAGATATGCTGCAATGGCACAAGACCCTATTCCTAATTTACCTGACCTCATCATATAGATCTAAGTTCAATGAAACTATTACTCTAGCCTATGGTTGTCGACAATCATTTTCATTACAATTCCACTCAGGAATATTAAAATTTCACTGACTTAAAGCACTTCATACAAACTTCTAGATACAGTTTTATAATCTCTGCTCTATATATTACATTTCTTTTGCATCTAGAAATAATATAACAGACTTACCTGTGTATAAGTCACAATCATGTTTAACCCTTTAGTATTCAGAGTAATTTGTCAAAAGTAATCCTTATTTATTGACATTTTAAAAAATTAATTTGGTATTATCTCATGACTTCAAGAATTGAAAGATATAATTGTTTATTTTTAGAATTGACATTGCAGGGTAGCAGTGAGATGCTGGTTCTGGCCAGTTTGAGCATAAAATAGGTAAAATATTTCGGCTGGATAGAGCCGGTTTAAACACTAAAGGGTTAAGTCGCATCTCTAATTTAATATTAAATCTTGGTATAATTTTTTTTCTCTTCATAGTTTTAGCTTTGCCCCATATACAAGTCACCAAGTTTAATGTTAAATCTTGGTACAAATTTTTTTCCCTTTATAGTTCCAGCTTTACTCCAAGTGTAAGTTATACCCCAGTTTGTATAAAATAGTATGACTTATAGATGAGTAAATACAGTAAAATGATGAGGCCACACAGCAGTGGACAAAATGAATATTTTATACAATTACATTTCAAACTTAACTTTTCATAATCATTTTCCACTGAAGTCAATTGGCTCAGTTGAACTTGTCCACTACCTTTTCGCAATCCACCATGCTGCAGTCCCATAACTTTGTTGTATCCCTGGCAGGGTAGCTAAGCAGGTTCCATGCCTTGCCAAAGAGCAGCCTGTAACTATGCTGGGCATTGTTGTCCCTCCATGAAGTGTTTTCAAAATACCCACATACCCTTGTCTGAGTATGTGTGTGTGTGTATGTGTGCTTTGCAACTATGTACCATGTTTGTATGTATGGCTGTGTATGTCCATATGTATTCTTCTCTGAATAATGTATAGTCTATTGACTTAATTTTTCTTCTCACTAGACCACTGGTAACAAAGATTTTTTCTATAAATATTTTTGCTACCCTAAGATTTTTTAATATATATATAAATATATATACATATATACACACACACACACACACACACATATATATATATATACATTTATATATATATATATATATGTGTGTGTGTGTATATGTATATATATATATATATCAAGAATGTAGTTGTGTAAAGCTGGAACAATGCGAGAAGGTAAAAGGTAAATTACAAAATGAAAAGAAAACAGAATAAAGTTGCTGTTTTACTTCGTATTTCTGTATTTTGGGGTGAAGACCCCCTTCTTCAGGACATTCAGAAAAGTGGTGGTTGGAAGAAGTTTGTTTGCTTTTCATTTTGTAGTTTACTTTGTACCTTCTTGCATTGTCCCAGCTTTACACAACTACATTCTTTAAAGTTATACCCCACAATGCTTCACAAAAACTACCTCATTTTAATATATATATATATATATATATATATACAATTGCAGCGTGGAAGGTGTTTGTAAGCCATTTAAGAAACACACAAAAGCCATTCAATTCACTTCAACATTTAAGTTTAATTTGTCAAAATATTTTTGTCAGTGAACAGGTCGCGGATTTTAGCGACGAAAATATTTTGACAAATTAAACTTAAATGTTGAAGTGAATCGAACAGCTTTTGTGTGTTTCTTAAATGGCTTACAAACACCTTCCACACTGCAATTGTTTTCGTTCCAGCACACGATTTCAGATCAAATCACTTGCTATGCGAGTACATCTCCGTAAATATAATATATATATATATATTATATAATATATATATAATATATATATATATATATATATAGTTAATCCAAACATGAAAACACAAAGAGAAAACAGAACAACGCGAGGACGTGGAACAAGTATAGTGTTATTGGACGCTCAGGAAAGGAAAGAAAGGAGGACTTAACGTTTCGAGCGGAGCTCTTCGTCAGAAATATAGGAAAAGGAAAGGTCCAAGGAAGGGAAGAAGGAGGGGAAAAAATCGCCAATGATACACATATAGTATATATATATACATACATGTATATATATATATATAATATATATATATGTATGTATATGTATATATATATATATATATATATATATATATATATATATATATATATATATATTATATATATATATATATCTATATAAAATATTATTGAGACAAAACCACTATTTTGCAAAACAAACAAAGACTAATCAATACATAAAATTTAATAAATAGTCAAAAAAACCGCCACTACAATCGTTTCTGTCTTGATCGACAATCTTCAGGTGGACTTCCAATATTCAGTACAAATTATGAAGTAATAATTTGTAACTGAATTATTGGAAGTCCACCTGAAGATTGTCGATCAAGACAAGAAACGATTGTAGTGGCGGTTTTTTTGACTATTTATTAAATTTTATGTATGATTAAGTCTTTCCTTGTTTGTTTTGCAAAATAGTGGTTTTGTCTCAAATAATATTTTATAATATTTTACTATAAAATTGGATTTAATCCTAAATCTGATTTTTTTCCCTGTAAATTTGGATATATTCCCTAATATTTATTATATATCTATATATATATATATGCATATATATATATATATATATATATGTGTGTGTGTGTGTGTATGTATGTATGTATACAGCCTCAGAGTGTTGCTTGTACCATTTCTCAGAAGTTTTGAATTTATAATGCTGACATATTATCCAGTGTAGTTATCAACCAACTCTGTCATGTCTTGATTTATACTTTAACGGTGCTAAAACCTTACACCCAAAGATTAGGTGCTCCACCGTTTCAATCTCTCATCATTGCAGTATCAGCACTTTGGATTTACTCCATTGTTCATCACATTGGCTTGGTAGTTCCAGGTTAGTAAGCTCTGATCCTGAGCATCTAAGATAAAGGTTTCCCCTCTATGTCTTTAGCCCTGAGCTCCATATCCACTGATGTGTGTGCTTCTGGTCTATATCAGCTTGTTTGCTATGGGCCACATCTTTGTCATGCAGAGGTTTTTTATCCCCAGTTATCAGCCAATTGTTCAAACACATTTTGCTTTGCTGTTGATTTTACCTTCTTTATAACGACAATTGCAGCATTTTCATCATGCTGTTCAACCTGGGTGTTATGCGTGAACTCACTAACAAATTTTTTGTTCTCCTTCATTACAGAATGAAGCTTCTTTACATCTCTTATGGTTTTTGACAAGTTTTAGCATCCAGTCATTGGATGTTTCAAGATATTTAGCCAATCTGATTGTAGTAGTTTTGTAAGAGATTTCAAATTGGATCAAGCCTTGAGCTCTGAGAAGGTAAAGATGATCCGTGTCTGCCTTTGGGTGGTGCATCTTATTGCAAGTCAGCAGCTTATGGATTTTCCTGCCAATCTTTCTTATTTTGATTATTATTATTATTATAATTATTATTATTATTATTATTACAATATAAGCGGCTTAATAATGATTTACTAATTGATTAATTTGTAGGCAACTCAAAGTTCTATATAAAATAACCGTATCATTAAATATTTCCCCTCAGTTCTTTTTTTTTTTTTTTTTAGTTACACATTAAAACATTGAGAATTTTTCCAGTTTAGATTTAGGTAAATGTTTATAGATAAGCTCTTTATATGATAATGCAGAGAGATTTCTTATTTTTTCCAAAGTCCACTACATGTCACCTAAAAACCTACCTTACATCGTTACTGAAATGTGCTGTCAAATACTATTAATAAACTAGAGAAACAATCTTTGGGATGTTATCTATGGTGTTCCATGACCCAAAAGCATTACCCCAAAAGCAATATTCTGAGTGAAGTTTCTCTTGTGTGGGTCTCATAATATTTTGTATGTGTTGAAGTCCAGCTTTATTATTTTCAAATTTTATGGTCGGCTCTTTGAAACTGCTGGATATTTTCCATTTTAATGTTTTACTTTTGTATGATTAAGGATATCCGGGTTCTTTTTTTATTATTTGCACTCCTTATCAGTACAAAGTTTGGGATTTGAGAGTTTTGTTGATGTTGTGTGTGTGTTTGTCTGCTTTGCCTCTTTTTGCCTCTTTTTGTTGAGGTGGGTGCTACAGCAGTGGTGAGGGTGACAGTGATGGTGGTGGTGGTGGTGGTGGTGATGGCAGCAGTGCTGGCAGTGATACTGGTACTGGTGGAAATGGGGGCGGCAGCAGTGGGGGGAGGCTGTAGAAGGGATGGCAATGGGGGGGAGCAGTAGCTGTGATGGCAGTGGCAGTGGTGGAGGTGGTGGTTATGGTTGTGGAGTTTTAGATTTGTCTGTGTTTGGAGTGTGGGTGGGGTTTTGGTACTGCAGTGTGTTTAGAACCGTGTTTCTCACACACACACACACACTCTCTGTCACTCTCACTTTCTCTTTCATTCTCCCTCTCTCTCCCTTCTCTCTTCCTCTCCCCTTCTCTCTCCCTCTTGCTCTCTCTCTCTCTCACTCTCAATATATATATATATATATATATATATATATATATATATAAAGTTAATCCAAACAAGAAAGCACAAAAAAACACAACAACGCGAGGACGTGGAACAAATATGGTATTATTGGACACTCAGGAAAGAAGGAAAGAAGGAGGGTTTAACGTTTCGAGTGGAGCTCTTCGTCGGAAACATAGGAGAAGGAAGGATCCAGAGAAGGGAAGACAGAGGAAAAAAAATCGCCAACAGTACACATGAGGTCACATTTTATATATATATAAAATGTGACCTCATGTGTACCGTTGGCGATTTTTTTCCTCCGTCTTCCCTTCTCTGGATCCTTCCTTCTCCTATGTTTCCGACGAAGAGCTCCACTCGAAACGTAAAACCCTCCTTCTTCCCTTCCTTCCTGAGCGTCCAATAATACCATATTTGTTCCACGTCCTCGCGTTGTTGTGTTTTTTTGTGCTTTCTTGTTTGGATTAACTTTATATATATATATATGTATGTATGTATGTATGTGTGTATGTATGCATATGTATATATTTCTTTGGTCCTTTTTCCCTCTTACAAGATGAAATTTCCATGTTGGAAAAATCTGATGCAACGGAGGAATGGAGGTATGTTTTTGTTCCTGTTTATGTTTGAAAGAGTGGGGAGAGAGAGGAAGAGTGAGAGGGAGTAAGGCTGAAATTTTCCTGAGTGAAACGTTTTGCTTCTGTTATTCTGGACGTCATTGTGGCTGCTGCAAGTTTTCCGCTGTTGCTGGTCTTCAAAACGTACTAGATCATAGGGAAAATACACTGCTATTAGAATTATTGATGTCGGCAAACTGGCAGAACCATTAGCATGCCAGGCAAAATGCTTAGTGGTATTTCATCCATCTTTACAATCTGAGTTCAAATTCTACCAAAGTCAACTTTGCCTTTCATCGTTTCAGGGCCGATAAAATAAGTACCAGTTGAGAGCTGGAGTTGATATAATTGACTTACCCACTTCCTTGAAATTGCTGGCTTCGTGCCAAAATTTGAAATCATTATTATTATTATTATTATTATTATTATTATTATTATTATTATTATCACTATTATTGAGTGAGAGAGCAGTGCATGCCATCAAAGTGACACTGGGGTAAAATATACGAAACCCAATATACCCATCATGACTACCCGTCTGATAAGGGTACACCAGGCACATGCATCACAACCATATGTGCACAACATGGTGACCTCATATCTAAATAAATAGCGCATGACCGTACAGTTGGGGCCCAGTCAGAATTTTCTTCAGGTCAAGAAGCCTATCCTGATCAAAAGGTCCCTGAATAAGGGTTGTTTAAGAATGTTGAACGAAACACCCAAATTTCCAAAGGTGAATTATCCAAACCCCAAAGAATTCCTCTCGACACACGGCTATGATGCTCCCCCACTTCTTCTGCTCATGATCAGAGATGCACATATCATTAGCCACTAAGGGACATACTCAACTGGTTAAGGTCAAACAACTGACAAGCAAGTCTGTGGTATTGAGCAAAATATTTGCTGTAGCCCATCTTTTATACCAAGACAAAACAATGTACATGATAACACTTCCAATCAGTTAAGATCAGAAGCCATGAGAACCGCTGCCTGGTACTGCATCAAGGCATTTATCATCATCATCATCATCATTATCATTGTTATTATTACCATCAAGGTGGTGAGCTGGCAGAATTGTTAGCATGCTGGGTGAAAAGCTTAGCGGTATTTTGTCTGCCGTTACGTTGTGAGTTCAAATTCCACCAAGGTCAACTTTGCCTTTCATCCTTTTGGGGTCAATAAATTAAGTACCAGTTATGCACTGGGGTCAATGTAATCGACTTAATACCTATGTCTGTCCTTGTTTGTCCCCTCTATGTTTAACCCCTTGTGGGTAATAAAGAAATAGGTATTTCATTTGCCACTACGTTCTGAGTTCAAATTCCTCTGAGGTCAACTTTGCCTTTCATCTTGTTGAGGTTGATTAAATAAGTACCAGTTACACACTGGGGTTGATGTAATCGACTTACCCCCTCCCACCAAATTTCAGACCTTGTGCCTATAATAAATAGAAAGGGTTATTGTTATTATTACCATAAACGTGGTGAGCTGATAGAATTGTTAGCACACAGGGCAGAATGCTTAGCGGTATTTCATCTGTCTTTACATTCTGAGTTCAAATTCCACAAACTTTGTCTTTCATCCTTTCAGGGTTGATGAAATAAGTACTGATTACACACATGGGTCAATGTAATCAACTAGCCCCATTCCCTAAAAATTTCAGGCCTTGTGCCCTATAGTAGAAAGGGTTATTATTATCATTACTATTATGCTACATCATTGAAATGTGTCTTAGGACTCACTTGTTTTACATTCCTGACAATAACACACTTTTAATTTCCTTCTAGGCTTTGCAGCTAAATCTCATAATATAAAAATAGTTCTTTCATGGGAGGAATTTTATCTTTTTATTCTGTTGGGATACATAAAAGATGTTGCAGACAGAAAGCATCAGCTGTCTCATTCAACCAAGAACTGGGAAACAAAATTGTGAAAATATAAAGATTAAAATGTTAAACGGTGTCAAGTTTCCTACTTGCCTTTGAGGAGAAAAGAAAACAAAAAATATTTTATGCTATTTTGATGCCAACAGACTTTAGGATACAAAACATTTGGCAGAGAACAATTATAAAGATAAGAAATAAAATGGATAACACCTTTAGAAATGGTTATCACAAAAATCTAAGGAATTTTGAGAGAGTTAAGGTACATTATATACCGTAAATCCTTGAGTATAGTCCGCCCTTGAGTATAATACATAGGGGATTTTTAGGGGGCTGTACCTCTGAAAAACCTAAACCTTGTACATAATATGCACCCCCCTCTCTAACTTGAGTCAAGGAGGTCTATATAACATCCTTGGTTTGTAAAAATGTATACACTAACGTCCTTTATTATTATTGTATATATTACATAATGCAAACGTGTAGCTTTTTTGTGCATTTTGTTTGTAGAAAATAAAGAAATAACAGTAAAAACGTTTAATAAATGTTGCTTATTGCAAATTATGGATGATTCTTTTATGACTTCATTGCTTTCAGGCTTAGCTTAAGGTATTTTCGCACCCGACATCACAAAATGCGTCTGAATAAACATTGCCGGACAGCAAATAGAGACTCGGACATTGCTTAGAAAATAATTCTCATTTTTAACCTCATATATAGTACGTACTAGGGAATTTGACCTTTAAATTTTGAGGGGGAAATGCGGATTATACTCGAGGATTTATGGTATTGTTTTGAATAGTTGTTAAAATAGTGTTGTTATGACAACGTAGATGTTTTTTAGTGTATGTGGGGGTGGAGGGAAGAGAGGTAGGTTTTTCCAGATTTTATCATCCTTGTAAATGCAACAATTAACACAGAAAATGTGTCATTCAGGAGTAGTAGATATATTTTTCGGTTCAGTGGTGGTGGAATGGTGGCATCAGTTGATCTTTTGATTAAACCAAGGATACCATGTTTCCATTGTTATGGCTGGTCATGGAGTTACCATTGGTTTTGTATCTATAATGTTCTTAGCGATACAAGCAGCCTGTCAAATCTGTTGGCTGGAGGCACATAACCTCTCTACAACTGGAGGTAGGAATACGGTCTTGGTCAGTCAGGTTCATGAAGAAAAACTTTGAACAAAATTGTACTGAGCCACATCACTTCTGAGCACAATGGAGTAATTTTCCTTTGACCAGTTCCAGTTATGTCCAAACAGGATCAGTTTATGCACAATTTCCATTTCCTAGTCAGCAAGTGAGGAATTCCATTTCTTCAACATGAATTTCTTCTCATGAGGGCACTTTACTTTTGGAATTTAAGAGGGCCCTCAGGTCAAGCAAATTCTTTAGGATCTTCACCCTTTGACCAAACAAAGCTTTCACCATCTTCTCTCAGGTGTGGTCCAAGTTGTTCCAGGAACTTCCATTTAATTCTGCATTGCATATCCTCTTCTTTTAAATGTGATACATAACTGGCCAAAAATATAATGTTATGTCTCTCTGAGATCCTAAAAGAAGACTTGTGGCTGTTTAGACATTACTTAAAGGGACCTTCTGTTGTTCCAGCATAATTCCATGTCCATGTCCTTATGCTAAGGTATACATAATCTCTAACAGCTTTCAGCTATTTCTAGAATATCCCAGCTATTGGAATATCATGTCAAGCAAGGATCTAGCTGCTTTGGAAAAGTAGTTACAAAATCACATGTTCATCTGCTGTTCAAACTGGAATTTTAGTGACATACAAAATTGAGCACTCAGAGTGTGTACCTGTTAGTTTTAGTCACCCTGACAAAACTCCTCATATATTTTATGAATATATATATGTGTGTGTGTGTGTGTGTGTGTGTGTGTGTGTGTGTGTGTATATATATATATATATCATCATCATCATCATCATCATTTAACGTCTGCTTTCCATGCTAGCATGGGTTGGACAATTTGACTGAGGTCTGGCGAACCAGACTCCAATCTGATCTGGCAGAGTTTCTACAGCTGGATGTCCTTCCTAACGCCAACCACTCCGAGAGTGTAGTGGGTGCTTTTTACGTGCCACCAGCATGGGCATGAATGTTATTTCACAGTTCCTGGTTTCTGTCTTCAAACTTTTAAGATATTATTTGTCTGTCTGCTTGCTATCCATCTATCTATCAGTCTGTCTTTCTCAGCCTCTCTCTCTGTCTCTCTCTCTCTCCTTTAACCAATATGCATTCAAGGGAAAAGGTTTCATTAATAATAATTGCTCAGATGTATTTCTATGGGAGTTTAATTATATCTCAATGCTGCCACATTTTAGAAACTATAAACTGAAAGAAATTGTTATACTGGTGCTGTTTTATCATCATCACTATCTTCTGCCTCCTCTGCCTCTGCATCCTCTCCATCATCATCGTCGTCATCATCATCATCATGTCTTCTCAGAAACTTACTTTTTTTTATTTTCTTCCATTGACATGAAACTTCAAAAATTTTAGACAATTAGTGACTTTTATGCGTTTTGTGAGAGTAATAGTGGTATAAAGAGAAAGGAAATGACACAAATTGGAAGTGAAAACAAGGTCACTGACTCACAGGAAGTTCATTTCTCAAGCACTTCGAGTTAATAATAATAGTCTCTACACAGGAGCAAGAATTCAAACTTTGGGGAAGTAGAAAATTGTTTAACTCAAACTCAGTACTTGAATACCACTTATTTTATAGACCCTAAGATAAGGCAAAATGGACCTCAGTGAGATATTGTGGGACTGTGGGGAAGGGTGCCTTGATTGAAGTATAGGGTCAGTGACATCATGAGAGCAGCTGAGAGGCCTTGCCAGAAGGATATGAGTAGGTGAGGTCACAGAGACGTCCTTTTGGCAAAGCCCCTCAGCCCCTCATGTGATGTTTGAAAGAGATCAATAATATGAGAGGACTTGTGAGGCAAGTGGGCTATTTTGGCCTAGAGCCTCAGTCCAAAAACAAAAGAGGTCCACACCTGTTGTTTTTTAGCTCATCTGACATCACTGACTCCTGTCCTTCGAGCAAGACCCTTCGGCCACTTGCATGATGTCACTGACCCTATACATCCAGTAACCTGTCCCCCACTAGCACCTCTTACAGACTTTGAATGTAAAGGAAAGGGACTAAATTCTCAATACCTACTATCTGCAAATGAAATCTACCAATTCTGCTTATCAACTAATTTTACCATCAACCACACTTCTTGGTATTAATAATAACAACAACAATATGTATATATGGATGGTATGGCCATGGGATTACAAAGCTCTCTTTGCAGCCATGAGCTTTCGTCTTTAGTCTTTTGTCTTTAGTCTCACTGCACAGCACATTGGACAAGGGTCTTCTACTGTAGCTCCGATCCCATCAATACAATAACTTATGAGTGCATTTCCACTCACAAGGCTTTGGTCGGCCCGAGGCTTTAGTAGAAGACATTTGTCCAAGGTGCCACGTAGTGGGACTGAACCCGAAACCATGTGGTTTGTAAGCAAGCTACTTACCACACAGCCACTCCTACTCCTATGTTGTCAATAGAGAACTAATATATAGATTTTCAATACTACCATTGTTCTTCCAATACAATGTATGTTGACAACTGCACAACCTTCAGTGCACTGTTGTACTCTTCTCAATAAACTACTGAGCTGTTATCAACAAATGACCGCATTCATCCACCATCTTACTCTCAAATACATCATTGCTGGAATAACTTTGAAGTTTAGTCTGAAAGCACATGGCTTAATGGTTAGAGCATCGGGCTGACAATCATGATGTAGTGAGTTCGATTCCAGGAGTGGTCTGTGTGTTGTGTTCTTGACTGACAGAGAACCAGAGACTATTAATATTAGAACTTACTATTAACCCTTTTACTGCAGAAATCAGATATAATAATAATAATAATAATAATAATTGTGTACAGTGCTCAGGTGCACTACAACTCATCTAAAGTGTATATATAATCAGGTGTAGTTTCGGCGGATTTCGGAAATTAAAGGATGCAGTGTCATGGCAGTCAACAACTGACGCAGGCAGTTTATTCCATGCTTCAGCAACTCTGAGCGTGAAAAAATGTTTCCGAAAGTCATGGGAGCTGTGTTGTTTTCTGACTTTGTAGGCATGTCCACGTGTGTTAGATACATGGAGATCAAAAAGGTGTTCAGTGTTGTTGTTGGTGAGGTGGTTGATAACCTTGTGGGTGTTTACCAAGTCCGTCGCCAGACGCCGGAGCTTCAGTGAATCCATGCCCAGGGAAACAAGGCGCTCAGAATATGGTAGGTGTCTGATGGAGGGTATGCGTTTGGTTGCACGTCTCTGGACAGATTCCAGGAGGTCGATGTTCTGAGCAAGATAGGGATTCCAAACTGATGATGCGAATTCCAAGTGTGGTCGTACCATAGCTGTATACAGTTTTAAATAGATGGCTGGAGAGCGGCTAACAAAAGTCTTGCTGAGTGATGCCAAGACACCCTCGGCCTTCTTGACAATTTTAGAGATATTCTTTGTCCAACGCAAATCACTGCTGACAGTGATGCCTAGGTCACGCTCGCAAGAGGATTTCTTGATATCAGTGTTGTGGAGGGAGTATGTGGACGCAGGTTTTTTCTCCCAAAATGCATGATGGTACACTTGTCCACAGCCAGTTTCAGTTGCCAGTCTGTGATCCATTGCTGCATTGTGTCTAGGTCTGATTGCAGGAAAGAGTTGTAGACATCAGGATCAGTCCTCTTGATTTCAAGGTACAGCTTGATGTCATCTGCATATTTCAATACTGTGGCATTCTTTAAATTGGCATCTATGTCATTAATGTATGCCACAAACAGGAGGGGACCAAGGACAGATCCCTGTGGTACACCCGATGACATCTCATATGGTGTAGAGTGCTGTCCTAGAACTGTGACTACCTCCTTTCGGCTGAGGATGAAGGATTTCAACCAGTTAAAAAGGTCATCCCCCACACCCATTGCAGAGAGTTTCACCATAAGCCTTTTGTGTGGCACAGAGTTGAAAGCCTTAGCAAAGTCAAGGTAGACAACATCCACCCATGAGCCACTGTCAGTGATCTGAGTAATGTCCTCAAGGAACTCGACAAGCTGGTCACTGCAGCTGGAGTTAGGGACAAATCCATATTGTGAGGGTCGGATGGACTGTGAGAGCTCCAGAAGTTCCAGAGTGTTTCTCTGACACACGATTCCATCAGATTTGCAATACAGCTAGTGAGACTGACTGGGCGATAGTTGACAGGTGATGTGCGGTCACCCTTTTTGAACAGAGGAATGACACTGGCAGTTTTCCACTGCTCCGGAGTAGCACCATTGTTGAGACAGTACTGGAAGAAAATAGAAAGCTGGTGTAAAAGGAAGTGCCTGCCACGTTTGAGAAGCAGGTATGTAACTCCATCGAGACCAGGGGACAAACAGCACAAACACACACACATACATGCTTGCATACACACAATGCACATATGCACACACACACACACACTTCAGTTTTCTTCAACCAAATTCACCCAAACGGCATTGGTCAAGCTGGAGCTATAGCAGAAGATACTTACACAAGGTACTGTGGAGTGGGACTGAACCAGAAACACACAGCTGCAAAGTGAGTTTCCTAACCACGCAGGCATGCCTGCCATATATACAGAGTGCGGTGAATATATTGTCGTCTAAATTATGCAAAAATGAAAATAACACTGACATCTCATTTTAACAGATATATTTACCAAAATTACATAAAAATATATTGAAATTCTAAAGAGTAAATTTATTCAATAAAATCGCCATTGGCTTCAACCATGGCCTCCAGACGACTTTGGAATCTCCTGCAATTCTGGAAACAAGGTGTTTTGTTCAGCATCCTTAAACAAACCTTATTCAGAGACCTTTTGAGTGGGATGGGCTACTCAGCCTGAAGAAAACTCTAACTGGACCCCACCTGCAAAGTCATGTACTGTTTATCTTGATACAAAGTCACCATGTCATGCACAAATGGTTGTAAAGCATGTGCCTGATGTACCCTTACCAGACAGGTAGTCATGATGGGTATACTGGACTTTGTATATCTGTACCACAGAGTCACTTTGATGGCATGAGTTGCTCTCTCATTCAATAATAAAATAACAATGGTATAGTGATATGTCTTCTGGACAGTCCCTTTGTTCAAGTTGATGAATGCTGCTACAATCCTTGCCTTCAGTTCATCTTTGGTGTTACAAGGAGTTTTGTTGGTCTCTCACTCAACTGCGCCCCACGCATAATAATCCTGGGAGTTGCTGTGTGAGGAGTTAGGTGGCTGGATGTTAGGAGTGATGTGGTTGCAGAAATTGTCTGACAGCCACGACTGGGTTCTTCTGCTTGGGTGGCATGGTGCAGAGTCCTGTTGCCAGACACAGGGTCTTTCTGTAGCCATCCTCTTCTCCCAGGCAGCACTACCTCCTCCAGGCACTTGATGTAGGCTTCCGTGTTGAGTCTGAGGTTGTGTGGGAAGATAAATGGAGGCATAATGTCACATCACTAGTGATCACTCCAAACACCGTGATGTTGATTGGATGTTTGATTTTTATCATTCTCAGTACATGTTTTGGGGACACAGCAAGCCAACGGTTGTTCTGTGTGTTCACCATCTATTTGTATTGGAGCTTCCAGCATGAATACCAAGGAGTACAACATGTTGTTTCCGAATTTCTGGTAGAGTGAATTGCATCATGGTGCTGTTTTTCTCACAGACAGTGCCCAACTGACCCCACTGTACTGTGTTTCCAACAAAATCAAAAACAAACACTGCACATGCACGAAATTAAAAATATAAAATGGTGACAACTTACTCATTGCACCCAGTATGTGTGTGTGTGTGTGTGTGTGTGTGTGTGTGTGTGTGTGTGTCTGTGTCTGTGTGTGTGTCTGTGTCTGTGTGTGTGTCTGTGTGTCTGCCTGTCTGTCTGTGTGTGTCTGTGTGTGCACGCGTGTACTATAACTACATTTGCTGATTGAATTCAGTTCCTTGTGTTTCAGAATGCTATTAATGTCAAAACTATGTCCCATGACATCAGAAATATGTTTGCTAACATATTTGTTGATAAAAGCTGTATGAAGAATATTTCCGATCAATGACCAGACAGAAACATTAGACTCAGTGAATAATTTATTAAGATAAATTAGAACAATTCCTACAAAGAATTATTTCCATGTAGCAGCTAGTTACGCAATCAGTATTGCATGCAATCCAAAATCTCCCAGGTATTGAAGAAATGTTGAGAACTAGTGTTTAACTAGTTTTATACAGCATGAAACAGAAACTTAAACCTCCCTCCCCGCCACCTCCAAGGCGAAGTGGCCAAGTTTCTTTTGAGTGTTGGGCCTCACGGAGACAATGACCAAGACCTTTGGCATTATGTTGTGCTTGAGAGAAGACCCATCAAGCCGAGCAAAATTGCAGTTGCGGCAGATACTAGTGTCACGCAAATGGCACGTAAAAGCACCCATTACACTCTCAGAGTAGTTGGCATTAGGAAGGGCATCCGGCTTTCTCCAGAACCATTGTGTTGGGAAGCAAGCTTCTCACCACACAGCCACACCTGCACCGAAAAGATAAAAAAATAGAAAATTGATCCTGGATTTAGAGAGACAAGCCTAATGTCACAAGGCACTTTTTTGGTGCAGCACCTTTTGAGACAATTCAAGCAGTAGAAACATCCTTCCTGACCTGCTCCAAAGAAAGCCAAGGTCATTTGATCTGCAGTGAAGGTGAAGGCCTCAGTTTTTTTGGGATGCAAAAGGTACTGTGTTTATTGACTATCTTCAAAAGGGTCACACCATCAATGGAGAATACTATGCCAACTTGCTGAAGCAGTTATGAAAGGCTATCAAGACCAAATGCCTAAGAAAACTGACGAAAGGGGTTTTGTTTCATCAGGACCATGCTCCAGCACACAAGTCCTTGGTTTCAATAGCTGCTGTGGTTTTGAACAGGTTGATCACCCTCCCTATTTTCCCGATTTGGTTCCATCTGACTATCATCTGTTCCCCAACATAAAAAAAAAACCCCACTTAGCTGGGAACCAGCATTGCATTGATACTGATGTTATATCTGCTGGTGAGGACTTTTTTGACCAACAGGATGAAAGCCTCACCGATGGGATCTAAGTGCTGCAGCACTAATGGAATAAGTGTGTGGACTGCAAGAGGAACTATGTTGAAGAATAAACATCCTTTGGTCACATTCCATGAGAGTATCTTAATCAGCCTATGAACTTTTCAGGCAAACTTCTACTGAAGGTATCCATTTGATTCCTGGAACCCATTGCCATATTTAGATCTATTTCTTTACTACCCACAAGGGGCTAAACACAGAGAGGACAAACAAGGACAGACAAAGGGATTAAGTCGATTATATCGACCCCAGTGTGTAACTGGTACTTATTTAATTGACCCCGAAAGGATGAAAGGCAAAGTCGACCTCGGCGAAATTTGAACTCAGAATGTAACGGCAGACGAAATACGGCTACGCATTTTGCCTGGCGTGCTAACGGTTCTGCCATCTCGCCGCCTAAGTTATATAAATAAAGTTTGATGATGGTGGTGGTGGTGGTGGTGGTGCACAAGTTTTTTCAAAACTTGAAAATGTGTATGCTTTAAGAGACGTTTGAGACTGGAAGGCTCTCAGCCAGTCATAGGCAATATGTGACGCATGGGATTTACCTGAATGGCACAGCTAAATGGATAATTACTTTGAATTATTTTTAGTAGTATGGCCCACCTGATGATGAGCCATATCTCATGCAGCCAGCTTTTTGGGGAAAATTTATCTTGTTTACTTTTAGCCGTAGCCTGCTTAGCTTATGTCTAAATCCATCATATTCAACTTACTGGAAGATATAAATACAGGTACTGCAACTTTCCAAAATAATTATCAATTACATAGTGACCAGCTGTTTACAATATTCACCTTCTTTGTAAGAACATTTATTTGGAGAAATTTATAATTTTTTAAATTAACAACAAAAAAAAAATCTCTTCAGAGAAAAGAGAGAGAGGAGAGAGAAAGTGAGAAAGATAGAGAGAGAAAAAATTGAGGCATAGAAAGAAAAGAGCGAGATATAAAGAGAAAGAAAGAGAAAAACGGTGAAAATAGAGAGAGAGAGAGAGGAGAGAGAGAGAGAGAGAGAGAGAGAGAGAGAACGCTAAACAGAGAACGGCGAGCTGGCAGAAACGTTAGCGCACCGGGCGAAATGCTTAGCAGTATTTCGTCTGTCTTTACGTTCTGAGTTCAAATTCCGCCGAGGTCGACTTTGCTTTTCATCCTTTCGGGGTCGATTAAATACGTACCAGTTACGCACTGGGGTCGATATAATCGACTTAATCCGTTTGTCTGTCCTTGTTTGTCCTCTCTGTGTTTAGCCCCTTGTGGGTAGTAAAGAAATAAGTATTTCGTCTGTCTTTACGTTCTGAGTTCAAACTTCGCCGAGGTCGACTTTGCCTTTCATCATTTCGGGGTCGATAAATTAAGTACCAGTTGCGTACTGGAGTCGATGTAATCGACTGATCCCCTCCCCAAAAATTTCGGGCCTTGTACCTAGAATAGAAAAGGATAAATAGAGAGAGAGAAAGAGAAAAGGAGGGAGAAGGAGAAAAGGAGAGAGAAAGAGAAAAGGAGAGAGAAAAAATAATATTAGAGAGAAAAGAAAATTAGTCGTAAGCAATTCCGAACAGCAGTGGTTGGGTTTGAACCCCGATTTAAATGTAGTCGTGCAGCTAAACGAGTGGCTTCCCTTAACTGGAAAGCCATCTCCGATGCTCCGCTTTCATCTCTCCTTTGCTCCACTCACACCTTCTGTCTCTCCTCGCTTCCACTCCCAATATTTCTTCTCATTAGGAGCGACTACTGACTTCGTCGACGGCCTCCTTGCTTACTCCCAGGAAATGTTATTCCACACCTAACGAGATGCCGATCAAAGCTAAGGTGAGAACTCTTTGCTTTTTTTTACTCTTTCTCTGGCATTTTTAATTTATGAAATTTATTCTTTCCTGCAGATCGGGTTTTGTTTCATTTTTAGTGATTAAACATTTAGATATTGAAAATAATCTTTAAAAAAACCCACACAAACATAACCACATATACACATTTTCGTATATCTCACAGATTTCCTGACACTCACGCACGAAACACAAACAGAATTATTGATTGAGTAGTTTTTGTTTATGCTACACATCTGATCTGTTTCTTAGGGGGGGGGTGAAAATAATTAATGAATTAAACGTGGATTTCTAAGCTAAACTCCAATCAACTTGTTCAGAAAAAGTGAAAACACAAAGAAAATCTATTTTTATTTCCTAATCTTTACATAAAACTCCATCCAAGGTTTTCACAAAACGTAGTTTATTTACCTTTTTATTTTAATTACTTCCTCGATTTCTCATCGATCTTCTCTACAATAATTGTTATAACAATTACAACTACATAAAACAAAAAAATACAGCAATATTTCGTTTAATGTTTTAAATTTTGGAGTTGGTAGGTTCTAAGTTTTGTTTTTGTTTTCTTGTTTTTATGCCAAGCTCCAAATATTAACAATAAGTAAACCTCTACGTGGTGTTCGACCTGCTAGACATAGCTGTCAAATCTCATTTAAATAACTCAATACTTAATGTATATAGAAAAAAAAAAGATGTAGTCGGGAGTAAACAATGCCTTATAAAAGAATTTTTTTTTAAGTGGGTGGACGATGGACATTGATAGAATTCCTTTGATCCTTCATAGATTTGTTCCGTCGGGGTTGCCAGGACTAAACAACAACATTGAAAATAACCCGTTCTTGCTCACATTCACACACCTGACTTCATCATAATTTTGCGTTCGATACCGCTCTATGTATCTATCTATCTACCTATCTATCTATCTACCTATCTATCTATCTATCTGTCTATCTATCTATCTATCTATCTATCTATCTGTCTATCTATCTATCTGTCTATCTATCTATCTATCAATCTGTCTATCTATTTTTTTTTTTTTTTTTTAATACCTTCAAAAGAAAAGCTCTACCTTGTAATTTGTTCTATCTGTGTGCAGCCCTGTGTGGCTAATAAAGAAACATATCTATCAATCTATCCATCTATCTATCTATCTACCTACCTACCTACCTATCTAACCTACCTACCTACCTATCAATCTATCTATCTACCTATCTATCTATCTATCTATCTATCTATCTATCTATCTATCTATCTATCTATCTATCTATCTATCTATCTATCGAGTGAGCGAGCGATCTATCTATCTGTCTGTCTGTCCATCCATCCATCTATCTATCTACCCATCTATCTATCCATCGCATGCATAATAATAAGCATGATTCCTAGGATTGCTACTGTATGTATTACAGAGGTGTTCAGCGCTATACACTCGTCCCACCTCCCAAAACACGAAGAAACCATAGCGAAAGAGGATGTCAAAAGTTACTACCTTCCGCTGACTCATAAATAATTGTTCCTGCACGACTGATGTTGATATAAATTTGGTCGAATGTACACTGGCAACAACACTTTATCTTCTAAATAAATATCAGAGGATCCATTTTTAACGTTAGCTGCAATTTTCTGTCTATGAATTCTTAAAGTAAAAAGAGAATTATGCAAATTCAAAACAAACCCATCAGCCCCAACAGAGACAGGCACAGATGGTCGATGTTGTTTGTTTGCTACTAGCACTGGCTTTCCTGTATCTCTAACATCGTTTGATCAGCCTTTGATGAATTCTATTTTCATTTTCACCAACATCCAACTCATTCATAGACGCTCAGCTGCAAAAAAGCTCGAGTTCTGCAATTCTTTGACTCTGGGATAATTTATCCCCGAGGAGAAATTTCAAGATTCCAAGAGGAAATTCGACGATTCGAGTGAGGAAATAGTTTTGGCTTGTAAAAATTCTTTGTCGTTATTTTGTAAGATTTTCATTTGATGTTGATTTTAAGGGATTTTAATTTAATTGTTAAATTAATATAAGTCGTTTAAAATGTTATGCAATAAATTGTGGTTGCCTACAAATCTACTTTCTCGTATCATATATTGTAGGAAAATCGTTATGGTAAATTAGAAAAAGGGTCGAATATAGGGGAAAAGAAGGTTAGTCATTTTGATTAAGAAAAGAGGGAAAAAAACAACTTTTTTCATCGCTAAAATAAATACCACTAATAAACGGATTCGATCCTCTATTATAGAATTGGTGTTGCGTATAATCAAAAGGAATTGCTTTTATTTTCTTAAACAACAAAGCTACTCGGCAGCACAACTTGCATTTCAAAAAAAAGTAGAATCGAAAGAGTTAAGTTATGCCGTCGTATAAATTCCTTTCCCATTTATTTATTTTTGGTGCCGGGGGTGGAGTGGGGGATTTAGAATTCCGAAGAACTAAGGTGAAGGTAGCTACAGACGAAAGATCGGTTCTGACCTCCAAAAGGAAACAGTAGGATCACTGAGTCAGAGAAGAAATATTTCTAATAGAGGCACAAGGCCTCGTTTAAAAAGAATGGAACTGGATTCTGTGGCGTTCATGTTTTCTCAAAGACATTAGCGGCTTTAACTGGGAAGCTTATCAAAATGTAACGAAAGCCAATGTCAAACGAGGTGTCTTTGTATTTATTATATTTATGTATGGCGGGTGGAGGGGTTGGGTGGGGGGCTTGTTTTGTTCGTCGAAGAATAATTGTTTGAAGGGTGGTTAGACGGGGGGGGGGGTTAACATTAATTTTCTATAAAAATTCACATTCGTAAAGAAGGATAAAAACACTTTGAAAGACGAAGTAATCAGTGTTTCGAACTGTTCTAAACATGGAGGAATAAATATATTAAAAGAGAAAGATTGGTTGATTGGTGGATAAGGGGTTAAATATATAAAAAGGAATGCGTTTATGAAAGTAGGTGAGTACGTAGTTTATCCCCCAATATTAAAAGGGAAATTTCTCATGGCTGTAACAAATTTAACAAACACACAGGTAGCCAAATACATTCACACATTGTTACAAAAACAAACACGTGTCGCGTGCGCATAGCACATCATTACTCAATGGTGAAATTCCTCAAAAGCGCATGTCCTTCTGTTGACATGTACATGTTATTGTTTTTTTTAGCCCTAGGTTGAGATTGGTTGAACGAAGTTTTGATAAAACATATGCTTATCTGTAGCCACCCCGATCATATAGGAATGTCTGATGACTTCATTATTTAATGTGAAATTTTACTTGAAAGAAAACAGGACTGTACGAACAACGAAAATTGAGGGTTTTTTTTCACTTGAATGTATTCTGATAAGGAGGGTCCTCTACAAATGGATAATCGTTCTACTGGAACAATATTATCATGCAGAAAAGCAGAACTGACATAAAATGATTTTAGCTATTGTGTATGTTTGCCTGCGTATATCACCAATCGCACCTACCATTGCCCAGGCGTGCACACACACATACACGTTCAAATACATACATCATTATTAACGACTTTTTTCCGTGCTGGCATGGTTGGCCGTTTTTTTCCTGAGCTGGTGAACCAGAGAACTGCATGAAGCTCCAGTGTCTGCTTTGGCATGGTTTCTATGGCTGGATGCCCTTCCTAATGCCAACCACTTTACTGAGTGTACTGGATGCTTTTTCGTGGCATTGCTACCAGTGAAGTCACCAAGCAACACCAAGGAGTGTAGTTCCCAGCCGATGGGAAATTAAAGGGTTAATCAAACTAATATTCAATTTTTTACCCTTATTATTAAAAATATACATATATATATATATAAATATATATATATGTATATTTTTAATAATAAGGGTAAAAAATTGAATATTAATTTGATTAATCCTTTCGTTACCAACCCAGCTGAAACCGGCTCTGGTTCTGAGTACAAATGTCTTGTTTTCATAAATTTTTTGAATTAAAATCTTCCACCAAACCTTAGTCACAATTTATGTTCGTAACACTAGCTTAATTATAACTAAGTTATTTTACTAAATTCTTTGTTATATTTAAAGTAATTGAAAAGAACACAGAGCATCTCAAAATAAATGCAGTAACGAAAGGGTTAATATCAATTTAAAACCAGTGGTCTAGAATATAAAAATCTGAAGGTTCAGAAAACTATATTACATCCATATAAGAGGGATGACCACTACGTGGAGATCCCTTATGTTAGAAGTAGATCCGTTTATGGTCTTACCACTATGAAAGGAATGTTCTCAAGAAAACATTTAGCAAATGCCAGAACTGTTGATAGCGGAACATGTCTATGATTAAATCTCTATTTTTTTTTTTTCATTTGTCTTGCTCGCTTACATTCTGGCATTTGCTAGATTTTTTCTTGAGAACATTCCTTTCATAGCGGTAAGACCGTAACGGATCTACTTCTAGCATAAGGGTTGTCCACATAGTGGTGATCCCTCTTATATGGATATATATATATATATATATATATATATATATATATGTATATGTAGATGCATATATTTATGTTTGTGTGTTTTTATGTTTGTGTCCCTCCCCACTGTTTGACAATCAGTGGTGCCCTTGTAACTTAATGGTTTAGCCATAAGAGTACCAAGCTCAGGAAAAAAGAAACAAGATAAATACTGGGGTTCTGTTTTTTTTTTAACTAAAACCCTACAGAATGGTGCCTCTGCAAGCTGCAGTCCATTCACTGAAACAAGTAAAAGATATGTGTGCATGTATAAATATATGTGTATATATATATATATATATATATAAAATATTAATTAGAGACAAAACCACTATTTTGCAAAACAAACAAGGAAAGACTTAATCAATACATAAAATTTTAATAAAAAGTAAAAAAACCACCACTACAATTGTTTCATGTCTTCAATGACAATCTTCAGGTGGATTTCCGATTTTCAAATCAGTTTCAATTTATGAAGTCTTCATAAATTGAAACTGATTTGAAAATCGGAAATCCACCTGAAGATTGTCATTGAAGACATGAAACAATTGTAGTGGTGGTTTTTTTTACTTTTTATTAAAATTTTATGTATTGATTAAGTCTTTCCTTGTTTGTTTTGCAAAATAGTGGTTTTGTCTCTAATTAATATTATATAATATTTTACTATAAAATTGGATTTAATCCTAAATCTGATTTTTTTCCCTGTAAATTTGGATTTATTCCCTAATATTTATTATATATATATATATATATATATATATATATATATATATTATATTAAATTAGAGATAAAACCACTATTAAGCAAATCATACAATGAAAAACTTAAGCCAATACATAAGATTAATTAATTTATATTATTTTAAATATATATCAAAATTATTAAATTATTAAAATTATTATATATCTCAGTGGTGACCCCAATACTCGGGTTGTTCGGGCTTAGCCCGATTATAAATTTAGTAAAGTGAGTGTGTATTTTGCAAGCTGATTTAATTTCTGCCAACACTGACTTCAAGTACATAATTGCAGCCCATAACTCAGGTTCCTTTTATTGAGCCTGGTCACAGTTGATTTATTTTCGTTCAGCATCTGGTGGTCATCTTAGAGGTACCCTGTGTCAAAAAATAATATTCGTAGCAGACATTCTCACAATATCATTCACATGCACTTGACTTGAGCTCAGAAGTTATAACCTGAATTGTTAACTATAATCATAAAAATTAAAAGTAATTCAATTCAAATTGAATGTTTTCTTGAAACAATAAATTTCTATAGAGATTGGGATTTAAATTCCAATCTAGGAAAAGTTTCTATTCTACAATATTCTTAGAGGAACAGAAAATTATCCAGCAACTCGGGCTAATACAAACAAGCCTGGTAGGTGTAAAAGGGTAACTGGTGTCTCTTATCAAGATTACAGGCAATAGTCAGATCACTGATGTTATTTGATTGCTGTTATTCTGTGCATGTGTGTGTAAAGATCAGTTGTGTTTTGCAGGGTTGCTTTATTTTAACCCTTAACTTCAAAATGGAGAAAGACATAGTGCTAGATATAAAAAAATAAGGCTTAAAAATATTGAGGCTAGAAATATTGTGGAAAAACGTGAAATTTTTCGAGCAGGCCTGTGTTTAATGCAAAATCTGTGATGAGCCTGAGTGATTAAATCTGTAATGAGCCCATGTGATGAAATCTGTGATGAGTCCGAGTTATGCTGATGACCTGGAGTTGACTCTGATATATATACATATATATATAAGGGTTAAGACCCTCTTTGGTCATGAATGGCCATGGGATTGCACCTAGAAAGTTCCCCTCCAAGGCACAAGTCTGGGCAAGGTTGTTTCAGAAAGACCAACAGTCACACATGTATACTGGCCTCCCCTCTTCATGCCACCTATGTTATCCAAGGGAAAGGCAAAGGGGCCAATACAGCTTGGCACCAGTGAGCGAACTGGAGCAACATCAAATAAAGCATCTTGCTCAAAAACACAACACAACACTCAACCTAGTCTGGAAATCAAATTCACTACCTCATGATTGTAAGCCTGATGCTCTAACCACTGAGCCATTTGCATTCATGTGTGTGTGTATATATATATATATATATATATATATATATATATATATATCAACATCAAAAATTAATGGAAATCGTAGTCGTGATCCCTGTGCCGGTGGCACGTAAAAAGCACCATCCGAACGTGGCTGATGCACCAGCGCCACCTTGACTGGCTTCCGTGCCAGTGGCACGTAAAAAGCACCAACTGATCGAGGCCGTTGCCAGCCTCACCTGGCACCTGTGCCGGTGGCACATAAAAGCACCCACTACACTCATGGAGTGGTTGGCGTTAGGAAGGGCATCCAGCTGTAGAAACACTGCTAGATCAGACTGGGCCTGGTGCAGTCTCCTGGCTTCTCAGACCCCAGTCAAACCAACCCACGCCAGCATGGAAAATGGACGTTAAACGATGATGATGAATATTTACTAAAATATTCAGTAAAAATATTCAGTAGCGTAATACTGGCTGAAGGGTATACAGATGATTCAACTAGACTATATTTATAGATGTACCATAGTTAGATTGTATCTAATGTAATGTGAACTCCCCCCACTGGTTTTAGAAATATATTTTTTGCATTTTCTATTTAAGTTCTTAACCAATCTTAATGTATCTATTTTTTCTGGAAGTTCTGTCTGTCTGTCTATATTTTTTTGCAAACTGTGAAGAAGTACGCTTTGACCTAGTTTGTGCTTCCCTTACTACTAAATTCTTTCAGGATATCATTAGGGTCACTCTAGGGTTAAATGATAACGAACTTTATAGCTAAATAATTTTTCTCAACCACTTCTACTAAACTCATACATCCCCCTATCTAAAACATAGAATAAGACCATCAGAATTCTACTTCAGTCCGCTTCAAAGACTCGTAATGAAAGCAGCTTGAATGAAGCTGCATGGATCCATTTGCCTTGAATGAAATCACAATGCAACTGAACCAACCACATCCTGGGGTATCTATGCAGTAGAAACATGTATTGGATAGAATTTAAAAGAGAATATATTGTATATATGACTGTAATAAACAAGCTTAAATATACATCCTGTATGCTGTACAAGATCCAAAGAAGTGAACTCGGAATTAACCCAAAGGTTGAAATATCATGTGGTTGTTTCCCTTAAATAATTTTCTGTTGATCATTATCCGTCTACCAAATCCACTCACAAGGCTTTGGTCAGCCCAAGGCTATAGTAGAATACACTTGCCCAAGGTACCACGTAGTGGGACTGAACTCGGAACCATGTGGTTCATTAGCAAGCTACTTAACACACAACCACTCCTACGCCTATATATATATATATATATATATATATATATATATATATATATATATATATATATTATATATATATATATATATATATATATATATATACATACAGATATAAATATATATAAAAGTGAAATATCTTTTAACTCCTTCATTATCATATTTCTTTTGAGATGCATTGTCTTTATTCCATTTAATTTGAAAATAATGAGCAAATTAGTAGAATAACTTTGTCATTCACAATGTCCTCAGCTACTGTTTGGATCATGGAATAATATGAAATTTTAATAAAAGGTTTTAATTTAGATCACTCTAAACTGGAAGTTTATGTCATAGAACCAGGAGCCGTCTCAGGTGGGTTGGTATCAAAAGGGTTGACCATTTAGCATTTGAGCCAGCCAAGTCCAGCTGTTTTATGCTGAAACCTGCTAGATCAGGCCTCTCACAACTACCCTGCAATGTCTATCTAAAAATAAATATCATTTTTTAACGTCTGCCTTCCATGATGGCATGGGTTGGACAGTTTGACATGGGATGGCCATACAGAAGACTGCACCAGAATTCTGTGTCCGTTTTTACAGCTGAATACCTTTTTAACATCAACCATCTCACAAAGTGAACTGGGCGCCTTTTTTTTTATGTAGCATCAGCACAGGTGAGTTTTGGTATGGTTTTTACAGCTGGAAGCCCTTCCAAATGCCAACGATTTTGCAGTGTAGACTGGATACTTTTTTACATAGCACCAACACTGGCAACGTCACCAAGTAACTTGCAAGACAAGGGGCTTTTGAGAAGGGAGGGGGCATTGGAGGAGGTGATCTTGCGTCAGATGATGAACGGTTAGAGTGTGACAGAGAGGCAGGTGTCATTCTGTAGAGGATTTACATGGTTACCTGGCCAGAGGGAGACAGAGATAATAAGAATGAGGACGGAAACAGGTGTGCAATCACCTGATATTAATCTTGAAGCTACAAGATAAGTACATGATTAATTGAAAGCGATGTAAATAAATAAGCATCACATTTAATAAAATAATCTGAATGCCAAAGGGTTAAACAGTTCATCATCATCATCATCATCGTTTAGCGTCCGCTTTTCATGCTAGCATGGGTTGGACGGTTCGACTGGGGTCTGGGAAGCCAGGAGGCTGCTCCAGGCTCCAGTCTGATCTGGCAATGTTTCTACAGCTGGATGCCCTTCCTAACACCAACCACTCCGCGAGTGTAGTGGGTGCTTTTATGTGCCACCGGCACAGGTGCCAGGTGAGGCTGGCAGGTGAGGCCATGATCGGTTGGTGCTTTTTACATGCCACCGGCACGGAGAACAGTTGAGGTGGCGCTGGCAGCAGCCACATTCGTATTGGTTCTTTTACGTGTCACCAGCACGTAAACAGTTATAAGAAATATTTGAAAGTTATATATAATTATATTTACTTCTGTCCCTATTTTCAACCTCCCTCCTCCTAACTAAATCAACTTGCAGCTATCATCTATTCTTGCATCTATCGCTTAATATTCCACAAAGATCATCACACTTTTGCACATTTGGAATATTTCCAAGATTTTAACAGCTAAACTCTCAGGTAGACCTAAACCCAGCAGGGAGCTAACCAATTCTTGCTCTTAATTCTTTAAATTTCCTCTTCATCACCTTTATACCCCTTTGATATTTAAACTCAATCGTCACCCCATTGTCTTGAATGACAGACCATTATGTTGCCATGGTACCCATAACCCACAACTTTGCACTTCCCATCGTCCCTTCTTTTCCTTTTGCTTTTCTCTTGTTCTACATGTCCTTCCATTGACTGCCTCTCTCAATTCCAGTGGTTCTCAACCATTATTTGCCATGGACCTCTTTGATTCCTACTTTATTCTACTGGACCCTCATAATCATTTGAAGTTTTAAGAAAAAAACACATTTTTGTAACTAAATATTATTGGGTCGAGGTGCAATGGTCCAGTGGTTAGGGCAGCGGACTCGCGGTCGGAGGATCACGGTTTCGATTCCCAGACCGGGCGTTGTGTGTGTTTATTGAGCGAAAACACCTAAAGCTCCACGAGGCTCCAGCAGGGGGTGGTGGCGACCCCTGTTGGACTCTTTTGCCCCAACTTTCTCTCACTCTTTCTTCCTGTTTCTTGAGTAATGCTGTGAAGGACTGGCGTCCCGTCCAGCTGGGGGATCACATACACTATAGAAACTGGGAAACCGGGCCCATGAGCCTGGCTAGGCTTGAAAAGGGCAAAGAAAAAAAAGAAAAGAAATATTATTGGAACTTGTATAAAGAAATTAAATATTTTGTGTATTGTTGGAGTAAAACTGATTTATTGCACTCTAAGCTCTATATCTGCTGCCTATTCTATTAATCTATCTCCCCCTATCAGCTAGGGTTTCATATTTTACTTACATTTCTGATAATATATATATATATATATTATTAGAAGATTCATTAGCTAAAGCCTCATTCCTTTCAGAAGATTGAGTGAGTTGTTTGTATGATTTAAACTTTTGTTATTTCATTAACACCACTCGGTTTCATGTAGAAGTACACACAATGCACATTATTGCACTGTACACTAAACACCAGAAAACAGTTGTAAAGGATTACCTGCATTCTCCCTATCATGTGAAGTTCAAGGAGTAAATGCCAGGATTTTTACCTACCTGTCCAGGATGAACCTTTACAAAATACCACTTGCATCCTTTTGTCTGTGACATTAGAGTTATGAATGTTCTTGCCATAAACCTACCGTTGAAGAATTACTGTGAACTTCAACTTCTCCAATCTTACAGTTTTTCTGCTTAGTTGCACTCACTTCTGTAAAACTATTTCATACGTGATTTGATGCCTTTTGCAACAACCTATCCATCTTTATTTTATTATAGATAGCGAAATGGTATTGAGCTGGCAGAATAATGGTATTGAGCTGGCACATCAGACAAAATATTCAGTTGCATTTCTTCTGACACATTACATTCTGAGTTCAAATTCTGCCAAGGTTGATTATGTTTTTCCACCCTTTTGCAGTCGATAAAATAAGTACCAGTCGAGCATTGTAGTCGATATATTTAACTTACCCCACCCCACAAAAAACTGCTGGCCTTATATCAAAATTTGAAAAGCAGCAAGCCAACAGAACCATTAGCAACAGAACCATTGGCAGCAGACAAATTCTTAGTATTTCTTCCTGTTATACATTCAGAATTCAAATGTTGCCAAGGTCAACTTTACTTTTTACCCTTTCAGGGTCAATAAAATAAGTTCTAATTCAGCACTGGGGTTGGTGTAATTGGCTTCCCACTCCCCTCAGAATTGCTGGCCTTGTGCCAAAATTAGAAAGGATTTATTCATAGTAAAATGTGAAAGAAGTACTTTGGTTTGTTCTCACTGCTCTACATGAGCAATGTTTCCTTCATTTCTTTCAAATTGTAATCGCTCTAATAATATTACTTTGTTATCGAAAGTTAGACTGGAGAAGTTACAAAGAAATTCATCTACGTTTAACCGTTTAGCATTTGAACAGGTCATATCTGGCCAAAAAATATTCTGCTTCTTGTGTGTTCAAACTAGTTAGATCCAACATCTCACAACTACCCTACAATGGATAGCTTTTAAAAATAAAGAAGCACATCATTGAAATCTTGAAACCGTAAGATCATGCATGATTAATTCAAAACAGTGTTAATAAATATAGGCGCAGGTTTTGTTTTCTTTTGTGTCCTCTTAATGTTCCACAACTTTATGGTTTAACCAAACCTCTTTGTGTATGTTTAATTATATTTAAATTCTATTTAATATGCCTTGCTGAATTTTTTTTATCAGTGTTTTTCTTACGTAAGGAATTTTTACTTCAGCCCCAAAACATAATTGTAAATTTTTGTCAAGCATTTTACAAATTAGACACACGAAAATGAATTGAAGTATTCATATATGTTTTCTTTAGGATTTAATTTTAGGTGTTTTTTTGTCATTTAGAGAATTCAAGCTGGTCCCTAACCAAGTGGCAGTGATCTTTTGTTTCAGTTAAGACGAGTGTTGGATGTTTGTGGTCTCCTGAATCAGTTGATGTGTGAGTGTATATATATATATATATATATATATATATATATATATATATATATATATATATATACATGTTTGTGCTAATGGATAACTTGTATTTGTGTGATGGATATGCCCTTTAATTTAGTATACAAGTGTCTATGCTCCATACTTTTACCCTCTTTAGAATAAAAGTGTTTGTGCTTCACTTATATGTGTGTGTGTGTTTATGCATTCTACATGTGTGTGTGTGCGTATGCCTAGCTCAGGAAATTCACAGGGGAGAGGGTCTCTGGAGCATTTTATATACTTTACATATGCTTAGCATGAAAAGCTAGCATTGACAATCTCTGGAACATTTTGCACCATATGCATGCATGCATGTATGTATGCATGTATGTATGCATATATTCAATTTCAGAATCTGTTTATCTGTATTCATCTCCTGGGAATTTAACAAAAGCTGCCTATTGTAATGAGAAAGTGTATGGACTGTTAAAGTGTGTATCCTGTTAAACACAAGTCCTTTTGTCTAGAATTTTTGTTCACAAACACAGGTTTCTATTTATGTGTGTACATGTTAGATATATGGCTTGTGTGTAGGTCAGTGGTTCACTACCACTCTTTGCCTAGGGACCCCTTCTCTACAGGACCTCTATAGCTATTCAATGTATCTTTTATTTGTTTCAGTCATTAGACTGCAGCCGTTGCTGGGGCAAAGCCTTGAGGAATTTTTACTCAAACTGATCGACCCCAGTACTTATTCTATTGTTCTTTTTTGCCAAACTGCTAAGTTACAGGAACACAAAAACACCAACACCATTTGTCAAATGGCAGTGGGGGGAGCACAAACACACACACACATGATAGGCTTCTTTCAGTTTCCATCTACCCAAGGCTATAGTAGAAGACACTTGCCCAAGGTGACATACAGTGGAAGAGAACCCAGAACCATGTGGTTGGCAAGCAAGCCTCTTACCACTCAGCCATGCCTACCCCTAAAACAGGGATCGAAGTATATTGTTGTTGTTGTTGAATGGAGATCAACCCAGATTTATCACACTGACCCGTAATCAAACATCACTGTACCTATGATCACACTGCATTCCAGCCCCCCCCCACTCTGCGATAGTCTACCCTCCATGGGTAAAATTATCCATCATCATTTAACATGTAGCTTCCTTACTGGCATTGATCCAGTGAGCTGCAGGTTTGCTTTAAGCTCAGATGTCAGCTTTGACATGGTTTCTGTGGCTGGATGCCCCCCACCCCACCCTAATGCCAACTATTTTAGAGAATGTACTATCTTCATGATATTTTTGATATCTGCTCCATCAATGCTGGTATCATTTGGATGAGTCATCTTGAGGCAGTTATTCTATAGTCAAATGCTCTTCCAGATAACAGCTTTTGTTTTCAAGGGTTGAAAAGGATGTTATTGCTTTGGTCTTTGCACGAGCTGCCAGATATATTGTTTATGTAGGACCTAAACAACATCACTCCTACCCACACACATGTATTCAATGGAATTTGAACTCAGAACATAACATGTCAGAGCAAATGCCACTAGGAATTTTTTCAGATGTTCTAACTATTTTGCCACTCACCACCTTAATATCGGTTTCAAATTTTGGCACAAGGCAAGCAGTTTCAGGGGACAGAGTGAGTTGATTACTTTGACCCCAGTGCTCAACTGGTGCTTATTTTATTGATCACAAAAGAATGGAAATCAAAATCAGCCTCGGCAGAATTTGAACTCAGAACATAGAGAGTTCACTGCAACCTATTTATCAGTTTTACTACGTAATAGGAATCTTGCCAATTCAAATCTAAGGCAGCCCCCTTGGAATCTCTTTGGTCAGACGTGTGTGTGTGTATATACACTTTTTTCAGCTTATCAAATTTCTATGCCAATAAACTATTATTGTTCCTGAAAGTTGTTTTTTTATACCTTCTACAGACTGCTAACTTTCTACACCTGGATCCTTGGACTTTACATTTACATATCATCATATATATATATATATATATATATAGATCGTTAGCCACTACACACATTTTTTTCTCTCCTTGTGTTTTCTGTGTCTCTTTCTGCAGAAGAGCATAGGCTCGAAACGTAAAAGACTTTTTCTATTCCTGAGCGTTATATTAATACATCTGTTTGTTTTGTACACCACCTGTCTTCGTCTTTTGTTTTTTTCATAAACTCTCCCTATATATATATATATATATATATATATATATAATTAAAAATGAGGGTGTCTAAAAGACACCAACATGCCGAAATAGCAGTCGAAACTCTGACTATAAAACCACGTTAAATGTTCATATCGCACCATGAGGTAAAGCGGAGGGACAAAACATACAAGCAAAAATTATTGAATAATTCAAGATCCAAGGATTTCTGGTTCTGCTTTAAATAAGCTTTACCGTCATCAATTGAATATATCAAGGGTACATAAATACAGATATATATATGCACAGCAAACGATATACTTACATATACGAGCGCCGTACATACATACATATGCACGTATGGACACAGCCAGTTTGAATTGCCCGCCAAATCACTGCATAATTACGATATGGTTAAAATAAGCACCGCAGTGAATATAATAACGAATTATATAAATTTATATATGAGGATAATATCGGTATTTAAGTGTCGAAATTATCAAGTGGCCAGCATGAAAGGAATACCTTACAAAGGTAAAAAAATTTTTTAACAATTAAAAATGAGGGTGTCTAAAAGACACCAACATGCCGAAATAGCAGTCGAAACTCTGACTATAAAACCACGTTAAATGTTCATATCGCACCATGAGGTAAAGCGGAGGGACAAAACATACAAGCAAAAATTATTGAATAATTCAAGATCCAAGGATTTCTGGTTCTGCTTTAAATAAGCTTTACCGTCATCAATTGAATATATCAAGGGTACATAAATACAGATATATATATGCACAGCAAACGATATACTTACATATACGAGCGCCGTACATACATACATATGCACGTATATATAAATTTATATATATATATACACATATATTGGTGTGTATTACTATCTCCTTGTCTTGACTGTGTGATAGTTGTTGTAAACGGGTGTCGGTCATGGGGAAATATTACCTTATTTGGAAAAAGGTGGGGTTGGCACCAGGGAGGACATCTGGCCCTAGAAAAATCAACCTCAACAAATTCCATCAGACCCATGTGAGCATTGAAAAGGCTAAATGAAAACAAAATGGTGGTGGTGGTGGCGGCGGCGGCGGCAGTTGTGGTGTTGGTGATGTTGGCAGTGGTGAATTGTGTTAGATATGTCTAGCTCAGGGGTCTCCAAAGTGGTCAATATTGAACACCTGGGGGTCAATGGCACTATTCAAGGGGTCAGTAAATGCACATCTACTTATTGTTATTATTATTAATTTATTTTCTTGCACATGCCTGGGGGTCGATTAGGGGTCAAGGATTCTATGAAGGGGTTAATGGTCTCAAAAGTTTGGGGACCCCTGGTCTAGCTAAACCACAGAATGGTATGTAGCCTTTGCTCTTGTATCTGCTTCCCCAGTAATTAATAAATTGTAATAGTTGTGTCATTGTTTCTGTTGGTGTACAGTAAGCGACCAACCTGTCCTTCCTCGCCACCACCTTTTTGCTTTGTCATTATATGACTTCCTATTAGCAACCTTTTTTACCTGCTTACAACCCACCCCTTCTCTTCTCTTTCAACACCTTGCCCTCCTGCCCACACACACTTGCACACATTCTTTAGATCTGCGTTTCTGGCTTTTTTTTTGTTTTTAATTTTTACTTGTTTTCTTCTTTTGGTCATTGGACTGAGGCCATGCTGGGGCACTGTCTTCAACAGTTTAGTCTACCTCATTGACCTTAGTATTTTTTTTTCTTTATCTTAAGTCTGGTATTTCTTCTATCAGTTTGTATTTGTCAAACATCACTGCTTACTAAGTGGTAAACATTGACAGGTAAATATAAACACACAAACACATGTATACACACATACCGTAAATCCTCGAGTATAGTCTGCCCTTGAGTATAATGCACAGGGGATTTTTAGGGAGATGTACCTCTGAAAAACCTACACCTTGTGTATAATACGCACCCCTTCTCTAACTTGAGTCAAGGAGGTCTATATACCATCCTTAGTTTGTAAAACTGTATACGGTAATGTCCTTTATTATTATTGTATATATAAAAAAAGGCGCAGGAGTGGCTGTGTGGTAAGTAGCTTGCTAACCAACCACATTGTTCCGGGTTCAGTCCCACTGCGTGGCATCTTGGGCAAGTGTCTTCTGCTATAGCCCCGGGCCGACCAATGCCTTGTGAGTGGATTTGGTAGACGGAAACTGAAAGAAGCCTGTCGTATATATGTATATATATATATGTGTGTGTGTTTGTGTGTCTGTGTTTGTCCCCCTAGCATTGTTTGACAACCGATGCTGGTGTGTTTACGTCCCCGTCACTTAGCGGTTCGGCAAGAGACCGATAGAATAAGTACTAGGCTTACAAAGAATAAGACCCGGGGTCGAATTGCTCAACTAAAGGCGGTGCTCCAGCATGGCTGCAGTCAAATGACTGAAACAAGTAAAAGAGTAAAAGAGTAACATAATGCAAATGTGTAGCTTTTTTGTTCATTTTGTTTGCAGAAAATAAAGAAATAACAGTAATAACGTTTAATAAATGTTGCTTACTACAAGTTATGGATGAATTAAGGTATTTTCGCGCCCAACATCACAAAATGCGTCTGAATAAACATTGCCGGACAGCAAATAGAGACTCAGACATTGCTTAGAAAATAATTCTCATTTTTAACCTCGTATATAGTACACACTAGGGATTTTGACCTTTAAATTTTGGGGGAAAAGTGCGGATTATACTCGAGGATTTACAGTACATATATACATACATACATGCATGCATGCACACATACACATTACATTCATCCTGATCATTTAACAGCCATCATGCTGGCATGAGTTGGACAGTTTGACAGGATCTAACGAACCAGAAGGCTGCATCAAGCTCCAATGTCTGGTTTGGCATGGTTTCTATGGCTGGATGCCCTTCCTAATGCCAACCACTTTACAGAGTGTATTGTGTGCCTTTTTTTCATGTCACTGACATTAATGAAGTCACAAGTAATGTGAGCACACAAAACTGTCTAATTGGTTTAAAGACAGCCCTGAAGGTGTTCACACGTCAGGTGTTGAAGTGATTACAGAGCAATGTGAGATGAGGTGTTCTGCTCAAGAACACAATGCACCGCCCAGTCTAGGAATTGAAACCACGATTTCATAATCGTGAGTGCAACACCCTAACCACTACATCATACATCCTCATATATATGTAATCTATATTAATAAAAGCAAAATTCTCTCTGTCTGTCTGGAACCTCTGTATCTCAGTCTACATTTGCTCTATATAGACATATTATACCTTTTTGAAATCTCTGGATTGAAAGTCTGTCCTTCATTTGGTTCTTGAACGTCCAGCATTGGGATCTGATTTAAAAGCATTTGGGTTGCTATTTCTAGCTTGGCTGATTCATGCCTTCTTGCTTGGTGTTTGTCAGATGTCATCGTAGACCAAGGGAGAGATAAGTGACATTCGCATACGTTGGCCAACAGTTGGAATTCGACTTGGGACTGGAACAATAGAATGATTGCATTACAGAATTAATTCTCATCCGTTCTTAACCTCTGATCAAACACCACCAGGGCTTATAGTCATTATGGACGTATTATAGTCATGCTGGATAGGAAATCTTGGAGAGTGTTTGTGGATGGATGAGTGAATTTTAATGTTGCTCAAAGTGGCACGGAACCAACATGATGCAGTGGGAGTAAACCAGCATATGCTGTCGGGCCCTGCTGCTGATATTGGAGGGGGTTACATTCTATGCCTTGACCCGAGCATAGAACAGGGCTCGCCCCTTTCAGCAGGGAAATGAATAGAATGCTTGGTGTGTGTCTTGTGGCTACCCATTCCTTAAAAAAAAATGAGTAATAGGCCTGCGTATATGTATATGTATGTATCTAGCTCTCTTTAGTTTTGGGTTGCAGGTCCAATTAGCCCTCCACAGGAGTTAGGTTAAAAGCACAGACACCAGCTTTTAAGCTAGTATATAATATATACATTATTTAATAGATAATACACACACACACACACACACACACACACGCATAAGCTCCCATGCAGTTTCTGTTTACACCAAATTTCACTCATAAGACATTCGCCATAGTAGAAGACACTTGTCCTGGGTACCACATAGCTGGTATGTAAACATCCTAAGTTCTCAGTCACAACCATGAAATTTACTTGAGCTCATAGGCTCAGGCAGCCATGTGGTTTCAGGTTCAGTCCTACTGTGCAGCGTCTTAGACAAGTGTCTTTTACTATAGCCCTGGGCCAATCAGCGTCCTGTGAGTGAATTTGGGAGATGGAAACTGTGTGAAAGCTTGTTCTATGTGTGTGTATATTTATTTATCTATGCTATATATATATATATATATAATATATCATCGTTATCATCATCATTTAATGTCTATGTTCCATCTTAGCATGTGTTGGAAGGTTTGACAGGGTCTGATGTGTCTGAGGACTGCGTAGTGCTCGAGTGACTTGGTTTCTATAGCTGCATACCCTTCCTAACACTCACCACTTTACAGCATGGACTGGGTGCTTTTTTTCTGTACCACCAGCACTAGTAAATGGGGAAGGGGTCAACTTCATGTTAGAGGATGAGGACATTACTGTGAGAAGTTGGGGGTGGTTTGCATGGCTTTTCACATGTAGTAGAGGAAAGGAAAGGGAAAGAGGAAAAGAGAAAATTAATTGTTGCAGCTGCAAGAGATAGACAGTAGCAATGAGGTGCTGAGGTGGCCCCACGAGGCCCAAGGTGAGTAGGAGTAGGAGGTTTGCGAGATTGTGTGGGAAGGAAAATGAGGATGTGGGAAGGCAGGCTGCCGAAATGGGTAAAGCTGAGGGGTAAATGAACAAGTTTATGTGTGTGGATGTGTTGTGTGTGTGTGTGTGTGTGTGTGTGTAAGCCTACATAAAAGACATAAAAACATGTAAATTGTACCTATTTCTCTGTAGATTGAAGAAAATGATGAACAGCCTAAATCAAGTTTCAACCCTTATTGGAGCTCTCATCAGAGATGTATGTTCATGTGTGTGTGTTTGTTCAACTGAATCCTTCAAGGCAGTGCCCCAGTCTAGCTACTTCCGCATGACTGAAGCAAGTAAAAGATAAAAGCTAAGAGGCAATGAGGGAAGCCGCCTTGTGGTTGTTTGGCCTACTAGAAATAACAGTCGGATCACCCTCAAATTATAACCTATTGTATTAAAAGAGAAAAAAGCACAATGTAATTATGGTTGGCATGCCTTTAATCATAGCCTCTTTGGTTTGGACTAAAGATGAAAAGTAACAATAAATATTTCTTTCCTTTTAAAAACTTAAAAATGTAAGAACTTTTATCTTCCCATTCCATTCAAAACTTGCTCAAAATTGGCAAACTTTACTCGCAATTCCTGCTTCAAGATTACTCTGACGGTACACTCCACTTTTCACGAAGGAGATGCAATAATTTGGAGGCAAAAATGGAGATGTCAGTCGTAAATTGGACTTTTAACATTTTCATCCGTTCTAGGCAATTATATTTAAGTGCAGTTTAATCTTTCTATTGTAAAATGTACTTGCTGTACGTATATATATATATATATATATATATATATATATATATAAGTGTGTGTGTGTGTAAATATATTTATATATGCTTTTATATATATATGTATATGTGTGTATGTATGTATATATATATGTGTATATATATATATATATATATATATATATACACACACATATATACATACATACACACATATATAAAATTAATAATTATGAGTTTGAACTTATCCCATTTTTGGTTTCCTTGTTTTCTCTCTCTCTCTCTCTCTCTCTCTCTCTCTATACATACATGTATGCATGCATATATACATACATGCATACGTAGGTACATTCATGCATACTTAAATACATACATACATAAATGCATGCATACTCAGTTATTCACAGCACATAAAACAAGGATATATCCTTTTTTTCTATCTTTTTCCCTCTCTCTCCTCTGCATGTGTCATGCATGGATTTGTCTGTATTTGTGTGTGTGTGTGTGTATGTGTACACATATACACATACACTGACATATCTAGCTGTGTCTGTCCCTCCATCCATCTCTCCCTCCTCTCTCTCTCTGTATATATATTATATATATATAGAAAGAGAGAGAGAGAGATACATAGATATTTATGTATCTGTGCATGCTTTCATGCATGTGTGGTAGTGTATATATACACACACGCACACACTCACAAGTTTGTTTATAAACTGGTTCCAAGCCCATCCTTGTGCTTCCCTTCTGCTTATAAACACACACACACACACACTTATCTAGCAACAGACCAAAAACAATCCTTTGGTCTAGAAGTAGACTTATCATATTGGTCACTTGTTTACCAACCATTTCACTCTGTGATAAGAATAGTTTTTGTTGTTATATTTTTTGTAGCGCTTTCTCTCTTTGCATTCTGTTATCCTTACATATCCATTATTGTTAAACCAGTTGATCAGTGTGCTGGTGTAAACAGTTGGACAGTGTTCACATATAGGAGTTTGGCCGTGTGTCGATGTGGTAGTCTTTTGGCTAGTGTATTGGTATTGTTCACTGAACATCGTGTTAGTGTTTCTGTATGGTAAACACTTCAACTGGATCCCCAATTGGTTGAAGAAGCAACTAGTAAGTTCATATATTTTCTTCTTACTGAATTTCTCTTGACTTCGAGTTTTTATATTGACTTCTTTTGACAAGGTATCAACAGGTGTAGACAACAGGTGTGGTTGTGTAGTTAAAGAGTTTGCTTCCCAACCACATTGTTACAGGTTCAGTCTCACTATGTGGCACTTTAGGCAAGTGTTTTCTACTATAGCCCCAGGCCAACCAAAGCCTTGTGAGTGGGTTTGGTAGACAGAAATTAAAACAAGCCTGGTCATATATCATCATCATCATCATCATCATCATCGTTTAACGTCCGCTTTCCGCGCTAGCACGGGTTGGACGGTTTGACCGGGTCTGGGAAGCCAGGGGCCGCACCAGGCTCCAGTCTGAATCTGGCAGAGTTTCTACGGCTGGATGCCCTTCCTAACGCCAACCACTCCGTGAGTGGATTGGGTGCTTTTTACGTGCCACCTGCACAGGGGCCGGAGGGTCCGGCATCGTCACGATCGGTTCGAGCATTTTAACGTGTCAGCGGCACATGGGCAACGAGGTCCGGGGTACTTTGGGGATCCAGGGTACTTTGGGGATCCGGGGTACTTAGAATGAGTAGGGGGTATGTAGGAATTGCTGCAGAAAGCAGCCCGGGTCTTTGTAGTCACAGCATTTATCATCACTGAGTAACGTAATTAGGTAGAGGAAGAAATACAGATATTCTAGAGTTGAGTTGGGGAGGGGGAGGTCCAGTTGAGGCGGGTAATATAGGAGGGCAACCAGTGGGGAAGGTTGGGGTAAGGAGGAACGATGGCAGGAAGGGTTGGTGTAGGTTCCTAAGAAATAAAGACATTCGTTATCGTCACTGAGTAACGTTATTAGGTAGAGGAAAGAATACAGATATTCGAGAGTTGAGTTGGGGAGAGGGGGGTCCAGTTGAGGCGGGTAATATAGGGGAGCAACCAGTGGGGAAGGTTGGGGTGGCAGGAAGGGTTGGTGTAGGTTCCTAAGAAATAAAAACATAGGATATTACGAGGCGGGAGGGTGCTAAAGGGGATAGTCGGAATGAGGCAGTGTCAGGAGGAAGCATAGATCGGTGGGCAGTTGATGAGCTATGGCGCTAGCAGCTTGTCTTTTCACAGTGAAAGCATATGAGGAGAAGGGGTAGTGGGGGGAGGGGGAGGGAGTAGGGCGTACCCGGTGTAGATGAGTAAGGCGTATCCGGTGTAGATGGTGAGGACAGGGTATACTGGTATTGGTGGTGGGAGGTGAGGACAGTGTTCACCGGTATTGGTGGTGGGGGTGAGAACAGTGTTCATCGGTATTGGTGGTGGGGGTGGGGGGCGGCGCACCGCCAATGGCTGAAAGATGGGAAGAGATGGGAAGAGATGGGAAGAGATAGGATTACGGCTTGAGGTAGCCTGGCCTAAATATATATATATATCTCGCCATGATAGATCGCTAGCCACTACACATTCTTTATTTTTTCTCCATGTTTCTTTCTGTGTTCCTTTCTGTTGAAGAGCATAGGCCCAGACTGTTAAAAACTTTTCCACTTCCCGAGCGTAATACTAATACATCTGTTTGTTGTTTACACCACCCGTCTTCGTCTTTTGTTTTTCTGTGAATTCTCCCTATATATATATATATATATATATATACTTTATTTTAAGCAGCAGAAAATTCAACAAAATCTGTTACTCTGAGTTTCTCGTTGCCGTTCATCAGACAGTTTTTGCTAGATTCTAGCAAAAACTGTCTGATGAACGGCAACGAGAAACTCAGAGTAACAGATTTTGTTGAATTTTCTGCTGCTTAAAATAAAGCATATTATCTACCACTGGTATTTGAGTACTCTTTTTTCCAACCTTGTTTCACATTTATGTGTTTACTCCGGTCTATATATATATATATATATATATATATATATATATATATATATATATATATATATATAATTAAATTATTTTCTCTCCTTGTTTCTTTCCGTGTTCCTTTCTGTGGAATATATATATATATATGTGTGTGTGTGTGTGTGTAATATAATATATTAAGATTCAGGTGAATAAGGCACTTAAATGGTAAGGCACCTGGTTGGGTCAAAGTTAAAATGCATACACAGCAACTATAGATGAATACAAACATTAATACCAAAGATATTCAGGTTATATACACAATGAATTGTTCCCAACTGACTATGTTTTCAGCCCTTGGGCTAATCCAGAAATGCACATTGTATTAAATATATATTCCACAATATACTTCAAACACATGAGGGGCAGGTTCCAAGAGAAGTGAATCATAAATAAATGAATAAATAACAAATGTTTGTTATTTATATATGTAGGTGCAGGAGTGGCTGAGTGGTGAGTAGCTTGCTTACGAACCGCATGGTTCTGGGTTCAGTCCCACTGCATGGCACCTTGGACAAGTGTCTTCTACTATAGTCTTAGTGGATTTGGTTGACGGAAACTGAAAGAATTTCGTTGTATATATATATAAATGTGTGTGTGTGTGCTTGTGTCCCCCCGACCATTGCTTGACAGCTGATGTTGGTGTGTTTATGTCCCTGTAACTTAGCGACTTGGCAAAAGACCGATATAATAAGTACTAGGCTTGCAAAGAATAAATCCTGGTGTTGATTTGTTCAACTAAAAGGCAGTGCTCCAGCATGGCCACAGTTAAATGACTAAAACCAGTAAAAGAATAAAAGTATGTGTGTGTGTGTGTGTTTAATTGAAAAGGGGTTAAGAATTCATACAAATCAAAGGTTAGAGTTAAAAAGTAAAGGTAGAAACAGCATGAAAGTATTCTTCTACCTGTTTCAGTTATTTTGACTGTGACCATGCTGGAGCAATGCCTTTAATCGAACAAATCGACCTCAGGAATCATTCTTTGTAAGCATAGTACTTATTCTATTAGTCTCTTTTGCTGAACTGCCAAGTTACGGGGACGTAAATACCATATGGTGGAGGACAAACATGGACACACACACATATCATAGATGTATATATATATATATATATATATATATATATATATTTATATACATTTTTTTACATTTTCCTGGTACATCCATTTGCACAGACAGTTTCAAATCAGACTGGAGTTATTTATTAATGACATTTACTCTCTGTAATGAATTTCTGTTTCTCACTCCTCCTTAACTCGCTACATACATTTGCATCTATACACACACGTGTATATATGTATACATACATATATACACACGTGTGTGTATCGTTGGTGATTTTCTTTCTCCGTCTTCCCTTCTTCGGATCGTTCCTTTTTCTATGTTTCTGACGAAGAGCTCTGCTCGAAACCTTAAGTCCTCCTTCTTTCTTTCCTTTCCTGAGCGTCCAACAACACTTTGCTTGTTCCACGTCTTCACGTTGCTGCGCTTTCTCTTTGTTCATGTTTGGATTAACTATGTATACATACATACACACATACAGACATGCACATACATACATATACACACACATACGTATGCATATGCATACATACACACATATGCATACGTGTGTGTCTGTTTCAGTCTATATTTCTTTGTCTCTCACTTGTTCTGACTGTCTGTCTCTTCCTGTTTCTCTCTCTCTCACACACACATACACACACACACACACACACACACACACACACACACACACACACACACACACACACACATACACACACACATAGATTTTCTGCACAAGAACTAGGAGTGACAAAACTATTTACTCCAAAGGCATGTCTGTTATTTAAGCTATTCAATTCTATAGAAGCATTTGAATATTTGGAGAGCAATCAGTCTTCAATCCAGTCTATTATCCTCACTCTGTTGTAAGTAAACATCAGTTAAAAGACTGGTGCAATGCCCTCCAGTGGTAATGTCTGTAATTATTAATAAATACGAATTGTGTGGGCTTATTCTTACGTCTTTGATGTTGCCCGTATGATTGGAGAGCAAAATGAATAGCTGAAACGACACAGATGCTCTTGCTCTCATTGGAAAAAAGAAAAAAAGCATGGAAGTATCACTGATACATTGAACTTGCATGGTTATAGTTGTTCAGCCCTAGGCCAGTCCTAATCAAGCAGATCCATGATCAAAACACCCTAACTTTAACTAGTATGGTTATAGTTGTTGTTCAGCCCCAGGCCAGACCTAATCAAGCAGACCCATGATCAAAGACACCCTAACTTTAACTAGTATGGTTATAGTTGTCGTTTAGCCCCAGGCCAGTCCTTAACGAGCAGACCTATGACCATAACCATCTTATCTTTGCTAACATAGTTATTTCAGACTATCTTACTCTATATATAACTTCTCTTTGTTAAAATAGCTAGCATGTGATTTAAGAGAGATTTAGTTGCTATTTTCAGCAGGTCAAGTGACTCCATATAGACTTCCTCATTAATTTACAATTAGTCTGTTTGTGTAGCAAGGTGCCACCTGCAATTATCAGTGCTGCTGTACAATTACCTGCTACTATTAGGATAAAAATGTCAAATAAGGAACAGGTCAGGAAGTTTGCATCCCAAACACATGGTTCCAGGTTCTCTCTCACTGCATGGCACCTTGGGCAAGTGTCATCTACTGGCACCTGTGCCGGTGGCATGTGTAAAAAGATTCGAGCGAGGTCATTCCCAGTACCGTCTGACTGGCCCCCGTGCCGGTGGCACATAAAAAGCACCCACTACACTCTCGGAGTGGTTGGTGTTAGGAAGGGCATCCAGCTGTAGAATCTCTGCCAGATCAAGATTGGGGCCTCATGCAGCCATCTGGTTCGCCAGCACTCAGTCAAAACCGTCCAACCCATGCTAGCATAGAAAACGGACGTTAAGCGATGATGATGATGATGATGATGAGGATGATGATGATGAGGATGATGATGATACCTCCAGGCCAACCCAAGTGGATTTGGGAGTCAGAACCTGAAAGAGACCCATTGTGTATAATGTGTGTGTGTTTGTGTGTGTGTGTGTGTGTGTGTGTGTGTGTGTGTGTGTGTGTGTGTGTGTGTGTTTGTGGTGTGTGTGTGTGTGTGTTAGTGTTTGTGTTTGTGTGTGTGTGTGTGTGTGTGTGCATGTGTGTGTGTGTGTTAGTGTTTGTGTGTGTGTGTGTTTGTGTGTGTGTGTGTGTTAGTGTGTGTGTGTGTGTGTGTGTTGTGTGTGTGTGTGTGTGTGTGTGTGAGTATCATACAGGTGAGGGTTGGTTATTGGAAGGGCATCGAGAAGTAGAAAATCAACCTTGCCCCTGAAAGAAATTCTGTCTGATCCATGCAAGTATGGAAAAGAGGATGTTAAAAGGATAATGAGGAGGATGACGACGAGGAAGGGAGAAATTAGAAGCCGTTGAAGCTGAACGACATCTAAGTCTCAGAGTTTGTAAGAGTGGCTTCATCAGAGTAAGACGTAATGAGCATGAATTTTGATAACCAGTGAGTGCATGTTTATGCAGGATTGGTGTTTAGTTATAGGTGAGCGTGTATGCATGTGCACAGGTCTGTGTGAACATGTGGAAAGCAGCACATGTATGTGTATTCAGGTATCTGAACATCTGTAGATATATATAAATTATACACCCCCACCACCCAGCCACACATTGCCAAAATACTTGTCTGGTTCGTTAGTGACTAAAATGGTAAGCGTAAGACTGAAATACCTTCAGGTATTTAGCTTTGAATTCTCTACAGCCTGAGGTAAGCAAATTAATTACTAAGCTTGTGATAGGTCGATTCAATTTGGCCTTGTGTCGCTTTTAGAGATCAATATTACTAATGTATAATTAGTTAAAATGGCTTTATATAATCAGGGCAACAACAAGTGCAGGCGAGCTGTGTAGATAAGAGGTTTGCTTCACAATGAACTAGTTCTGAGTTCACTCCCACTGCACTGCATCTAGGGCAAGTAGCTATTACTATAATACCAGACTAACCTATAGCTTGTAAGGGAATTTGGTTGATGGAAACTGTGTGTAGAAGCCTGTTCTGTGGCCATACATATATATATATATATATATATATATATATATAGGGAGAGTTTACGAAAAAAACAAAAGACGAAGACAGGTGGTGTATAAAACAAACAGATGTATTAGTATAACGCTCAGGAATAGAAAAAGTCTTTTACGTTTCGAGCCTACGCTCTTCTACAGAAAGGGACACAGAAAAAAAAACAAGGAGAGAAAAAAAGGATATATATATATATATATCATCATCATCATCATTTAATGTCCATATTCCATGCTGGCATGGGTTGGACAGTTTCACAAGAGCTGGCCAGCTGAAGGGCTATCTGGACTCCATGTCTGTTTTGACATGGTTAAAACAGTTGGATGTTCTTCCTAACGCCAACCACTTTACAGAGTGTACTGGATGTGTTTGTGCGGCACTGGCATAAGTGCTTTTTATGTGGCATTGGCACCTATGAGCCTGCAAGATTAGGAATGCCCAGCTAAAGAGGAATGTAGGGGACACGTTGGTATGCAAGGACAACCACAATTTTACTTACCTTGACATGTCTCCTCAAGCACAGTAAACTGCCATAATATATTAAATATACATACATACATACATATATATATATATATATATATATATATATATATATATATATATATATATATATATATTGAAATTTAATTAGAGGATGTGTAAACCTCATGAAGGTGGTGGGGTGGGAGAAATTGGGTTAAAATAGTGGCGGCAGCCATTAAGTTGCTGACAAAATGGATGAATTGTTGAGGTTGCCAAGGAAAACTGTTGCATTAAATATTTAGGAGAGACATAGAAGTGGTCAATAATTCTGCTTTGACTTTGTTGATATTTTGTATGTCATATCTATTATAGCTAGCACACAAATGATCAAATGTTCACATGCTGAAGTTTTATATTGAAAAGGAAGCCAGAGGCTGGAAGCTGGGGGGAAAAAAACACAGTGAAGGCAGTCAGAGAGTTAATAAGAAACAAAAAGCTTGGGATCTTTTTGGTTTGAACGGCAGTTTTTTCTAGCGGTGTCATATGAAATTATCACCCATGATTATGACCCTAGTATCAATCTATTGCATTTCAATCTGTTTTAGAGTTAAGGTTAGGGGTGGGGAGGGTATTTTTTTTCTTCAGAAATGTAAATAAACCCAATCTATTTCTTAAACGAGGGACATATTCATACGGCACAGAATATTTTCACCTCAATAGAAGTCATTGATTGGTTAAAATTGCAGAAATTGAAGAAAAAAACAACAACAAATATCTTACAAACTACAGAATTTTCTCAATAAAGCCAAGAGAAAAAGATGTTTTATAAACACATTCTACCAGTATACGAAGTTTAAAATTTTTTAGTTACCTAGAAATTATGTTAAAAACTGCCGTTCAAACCGAAAAGATCCAAAGCTTGCTTAGACATCGCCATTACTTAGCAGTTCGGCAAAAAGATACTTTCTCTTTTACTTGCTCCAGTCATTAGACTGCGGCCATGCTGAGGCACTGCCTTGAAGAATTTTTAATCAAATGAATCAACCCCAGTACTTATTTTTTAAACCTAGTACTTATTCTATTAGTCTCTATAGCTGAACTGCTAAATTATGAGGATATAAACACACCAATGCCAGTTGTCTAGCAGTGGTGGGGGACAAATAAAGACACAAACACATACACACACATGACAGGCTTCTTTCAGTTTCCGTCTATCAAATCCACTCATAAGGCTTTGGTTGGCCTGAAGCTATAGTAGAAGACACTTGCCAAAAGTGCCACACACTGGGACTGAACCTGGAATCATGTGACTGAGAAGGAAGCTTGTTACCATACAGTCATGCCTGCACTTATATATATATATATCATACATGCATATGCACACACACGCATATATATGCGCTCACACATATTCTCATGTATTTCCCCTTTTCCTCCTCCCACGACCGCATGGGTCGGACTGTTTGTCCTGATCTTAAGTTAGTTCTTACTCAGAGTTGCTGTCCTTCGAGACCGGTAGGAAAAAACCATGTCTTGTACTATTTTTGCTTTGGATTTTATGTCTAGATGCCCTTTGTAAATAGCAACCACTTCACAGAGTGTTCTGGGTGCATTTTAAAAATCAACCTAGCAATAGAAAGGTTGCAACATCAGTGCAAGTCTAAAAATTCCTATCAGCCCTGTGTTTTACGTATGTATAGAACTGTGTGTGAGTAAGTAAAGTTTCATTCTTGAGTCATAAAAAAGAACAAATATAAAGGTTCATTTATTCCTAATACTAGTGTCGTAAAGAGTTAATTAGTTGACTATTCGTTATTAGATGAACCTTATTGACCCCAGGTCGAGATGATGGGAGTTAAACAGGATTTGTGAGATTGATGCTAAGGGATTAGTAGTGTCAGTGATGATGAATTAAAGCTGCGTCAAAGGTTTAAACATGATTTTCATCATTTAATAAATAAATGAATGAAATATAAAGAAAAAAAAGCAAAACAGGACTTATTGGGATGCATTTTGGGCTATGTATATGCATGGTTGTGTGGTAAGAAGTTTGCTTCCCAACCACATGGTTCCAGGTTCAGTCCCACTGCATGGCACTTTGGGCAAGTTTCCTCATCTATAGCTCAGGTCAACCAAAGCCTTGAGAGTGGATTTGGTTGACAGAAACTGAAAGAAACCCATTGTGTGTGTGCATATATATATATGTATGTATATATATACATATATATATATATATATATATATATATATATATATATACATACACATATACATACATATATACATGTATGTATGTATGTATGTGTGTGTCTTTGTGTATGTGTTTGTCCCCAACCACCACTTGACAACCGGTGTTGGTGTGTTTATATCCCCATAACTTAGCAGTTCAGCAAAAGAACCAATAGAATAAGTACCAGGCTTTACAACAATAAAAAAATAACAAGTCCTGTGGTTGATAAGTTCAACTAAAATTCTTCAAGATGATGCCCCAGCATGGCCGCAGTATATTGACTGAACCAAATAAAAGATGGAAGATTAAGATTACTTTAGACAAATGGTTCTCAACTGGGGTCCGTATGGTCATATGGCCCCTGAGGGTTCATATAAGATTTTTAGGAGTCTACGCTACAAAATAGTAAATTGAGGATCCACAATAGTATTTTAAGGGTCCCTGGAAAAATTTTGAAATCATGAATTTGTAGAACTAGGATTAATTTAGACCTTAATAATGGAAGGCTGTAGACTGGTGACTGATGACGGTACCGCCTGATTGGCACTCATGCCAGTGGAACGTTAAAAGCACCATTCGAGCGTGATTGTTGCCAATATCGCTTTACCGGCACGTGCTGGTGGCATGTGAAAAACAACATTCGAGCATGGTTGTTGCCAGAACCACCTGACTGGACCTCTTGCCTGTGGCACGTAGAAAGCATCCACTACACTCTTGGAGTGGTTGGCGTTAGGAAGAGCATCCAGCTGTAGAAACTTTGCCAGATCAGATTGGAGCCTGGTGCAGCCTTCTGGTTTGCCAGTCCTCAGTCAAACTGTCCAACCCATGCCAGCATGGAAAGTGGACGTAAAACGATGATGATGATGTATGTATTGGTATGCATTGCAAAAAACAACTAGATTTTTTCTCTCTAACATTATACATAGTTCAACCTACACAAGTTGATGTGCAAGAAACAAAATAGGAAATTTTGAAAGAAGTATCTGTAAAACTAGCTTTTATTCTGGTCCACCAGAATAAAATAGTTATCAAAGGGGTTCATAGATAAAAAAAAAAAATGGTTGAGAATCCGTTTTAGACCCTTTTCTGATGCTGGTGCAAAAGTATTAGTGGTGTTAGTGGATAAAACTGAGTCAGAGATTTAAATATGCTTGTCACTATTTTAATAATTAAATGAATGAAATATAAATATAAAGAAAAGCAAGGTTTACATCTGCAATGGCGTTTTGAGCTAAGTATGCATCACTTTAGATCCATTTCAAGATCAATGCAACACTCTAAGCTACTTATTAAAATAGTAAAGCTTTCAGATTAATTGTTGGAGAAAATATTTGGTTGAATTTTCACTTGTTTCCTCTGTAGTTTAGGATTAATTCTAATGTATGTAATCCCTTGTTAGTTTTTAATTATCGTCCAAACATTTGCTTTCTGGAATGGCACATGCACACCCACCGCTCTACTTGTAAGTTTCAACTTTAAATAGGATTTACACCTGTGTAAGCGAAGCCTTTTGATTACTTAAACTATGCTGCCTTTATGAATTACACTCTGATTACACTTGTCTGAGGATTTATATCAATGTTAATGTCATTATTCCAGGTTTAGTTTGCTAATTTCACATCTGCTGTTACAGAAAGTTCTGCCAAGGAATCAGCAACTCTTTAGCACAGTCCTTACAGGGAAGGCATGGATTTATACAGTTTGTTTTTTGTGGGGTTCTGTCAGGCTGTGGACTTCTAGAAATACTAAAACACAATACATTATATTCTAAGTATACTTATTTCTTTACTACCCACAAGGGGGAGAGGACAAACAAGGACAGACAAACGGATTAAGTCGATTATATCGACCCCAATGCATAACTTGTACTTGATTTATCGACCCCGAAAGGATGAAAGGCAAAGTCGACCTCAGCAGAATTTGAACTCAGAACGTAACGGCAGACGAAATACTGCAAAGCATTTCGCCCGGCTTGCTAACGTTTCTGCCAGCTCTTCCGCCTTTATATTCTAAGTATACTGTTGAAATAAAATACTGAGATGAATCATTAACCCTTTAGCATTTAAACTGGTCATATCCAGCCCAAATATTCTACTTTTTTTATGTTCAAAATGGCCAGATCTGGCCTCTCGCACCTACACTACAATGTCATTTGAAAAATAAACAATCACATCATCAAAATCTCAAAGCTATGAGATAATGCATGATTAATTCAGAATAGTATGAATAAGCATTACTTTTAACAGCATAACCTGAACACTGAATGGTTATGGTGCTTCTATGTGGCTTCTTGACCTACTAGAAATAGCAAGTGATTTCTTTGAAATCATGTTCTACCATTTTAAAAAAGACACTGGATAATGCAATCTGAAGTGTATTATGTGCTATGAAAGACAATATGGTGAATTCTTTTGATCATAGGTCTGCTTGGTCACAACTGGTAAAAGAGTAAAAGATAGGTCTGCTAGGTCACAACTGGTTTGGTTTGCCTCTTACGTTGTTGATTGATGGTACCCCATATTATTGGTTACCAATTCAGGTAAAATGGTCAGCTGGAAAATATTAAATATTTTTCTTTCTTTATCTTTATAGATATTTTGACTGTGCAACTTAGTTTCTGTTATAGTTTATAAATATAAATCTCTGTCTTCTAGTTTTTGTAAACCAAACCATCCATCTTTGAAGGTTACAAATTTTCTTGTCTTTTCCCTCGTTGTCTGTTGAAGCATTTTCATTTTGATTCTTCAATTCCATATGGAAATTAAATATAAAAATTAGAGCAGTTCAACTCCAGAGTAGGATGTCACCCCGTCAATCAAAATTGGACAACATTCAGTTCCTTGGCTTGTGGTATGGATTGAACCTGAAAGTTGTAATGTAGGACCTTTACTTCACAGCTATCATAAGAACACCACACTCTATGCAAAGAAAGTATTAATCATTCTCTCTCTCTCACTCTTTAATATTTGATATGGACTTTTAATAATAGTGTTCTAGTTTATCTATAGAAAATAAAAATCACTATGGTTTTTCCAATTAAGTAGAAACAAAAAGAAAATTTCTCGTTATCAGGTTGTGTAGTTTTCCACTACCAGTTCAGCTCATGAAACTGATGATAAACAAACAAACAAACAACATTATTATGGATAGTCGATAAATGTAGAATCGTTAGCTATTTTTGTCTTGTCCATTGATCCATTGCGTTTCCTGACGGATGATAACATAAGTCTAACAGGATTATCCCCGACAAGTATTTTAGATTAATATCTTGGGTTAAATACAGTTTTACAAGACTCAGCAAATTAAGATGTCATTTTACTGATATTTTATCAGTAGTCATGAAAACTTTGCTGATGGGAGATATTATTAAATTGCTATAAGTATCTTTTAAGTAGATGTTAACCTAACTAAGATCTCAAGGATGATGTTTTGTAGCTGGCATTAAATGGAGGCGTATTGCATATCAATTTTTTTCCTGTCAGATTAATGGAACTTATTCCCTTCAGGGCTCAGGTTAGATTTGTTCCAGTTTTACCAAGCAAATACCATTCATGATGAGTATCACTTATTCTTGGAGCTTTTTTGTTGTTGTATGTCAAATTTATGACATTTAAACATTTCTTGTAAGGTAATGGAGAAGGTGTGGTTACGAAATCATATGTATGCATGTGTGTCTATAAGTAAGTGTTTCACATGCGTTTTTTTTTCTGTAATGGTATTGACAAATATCAATATTTAAATATAGGTATTTTACAAACCAAAGCTTTGTGAGTGGGTTTTAGTTGATAGAAACTTAAAGAAACCGTTCATAAATATAAATAAATATATGTATATTGTTGGCAGATGACAGTTGTCTGCTGTGGATGCTGGAGCTGCCAGATCACATGATTTCGATGTACTGTGTCTCTTCAGTGACAGCTGCCTGCTCACCACATGTGGGATTTGGTTAGTATGCAGTGATTGGGTAACTGTCACTGAAAAGACTCAGTAGATTGAAATCCGTGATCTGGCAGTTCTGGTGCTTATAGCAGACAACTCTTGTCTGCCAACAATATAAATATGTGTGCTTCTATGCACCATGCATGAGAAGAACTCTCAAGTCAAATACCACAGTATTCAGTATTCTAACAAAACGTCCACTTTAAATTGGATACAAGGTTTGCCTTTTGCTATAATTACTGCTTCTGTTGCTAATAAAAAATTTTTTTAATAAACCCACTGGCTATTTGTGACATCAGTGCTTGGAAAGTCACTGTACTTCTATATATCATTGGCAGTGAGATTTAACTGGTATGCAGCAAATGGAAGTCTGTTACTGAAGAGAGACAATATGTTGAAATCATGTGATGTAGCAGTTTTGGCACCCAAAGCAGACTATTCTCATTCGCCAATGATATGAATATGGGTGCTTTTATGCCTTATATGACCATGTGAGAGGAACTCTCAAGGCAAATACTGCAATATTCAGCATTCCTGCAGAACATTTACAGCTGAATATGAATATGAATATTGCCTATTGCTTCTGTTGCTAATAATACTGTGTAACCCGAATTTTGTCCTTGGGTAGCAACTGTTATTTCCTATTTGCTTACCCCTGGAAAGTATGAGAAATGGCTAATATTTCCTTCAAACTTTGCTTTTGTTACATTTCTTCAAACCCCAAGGAATCGCTCTCAGCACATTGCTATGATGCTCTCCGTCTACTCCTTCTCATGATCAGAGATGCACATACTCTCACCCACTAAGGGACATGCTCAAGTGGTTGTGATCAAATAACTGACAAGCAAATCTGTGGTACTGAGCAGAAGATTTGCCATAACGATATTTCTGCTTCAGCAACTCAGCACTTAATCTGTCTGAAATGTAATGGAAAATAGGTCAGTTTCAAAAGATTGATGTCCAGATAAGAAAAGCAAAATTTGAAGGGAATTGTAGTCATTTCCTTTGATTTCTAAAGAGAGGCAAATAGGAAATAACACTTACTGACCAAAGACAGTAAAAAAAAAAATTTTGTTACACAGTGTTATTATATATATATATATATATATAATATATATATATATATATATATATATATATTATATTTGTTGCTTACATAATGCTGTTCTCCCCTTCGTTAATATCAATCACACTCACTTCTACCACTACATTTCGTCAGACTAATACTCTTTGCACTCTTCTCATTTTATCGTATAATTCATCCAACAAAATTGTCTGCTGCTGCTCTCACATGGAGATCACAGCAGCTTGAAACTCAAGTAACAAGATGAATATGGGTGTGAACTTTTGTTACTACATTTCAGTTAATTTTGAAAAATGAAGAATTTACTAAAATAACTTTCTCATTATTAAGTTGGTGTTCAAAAAATAAGCTAACATGAAATTTTGATGGAAATTTTTAATCTAGATCATTTTAAAACAGAATGTTTGTATCATAAAACCAGGGGCAATCTCAGGTGGGGTAATGGATATTCCACAAAGGAGTAATAGATATCCTGCCACAAAAATCACAGATCCTACACTTGCATGCTAAGAGTGGCTTTCATTGTCACTTGCAGAGATCCTCTGACCAATGAGTGAGTGTATGGGAACCTTTGTCCAGTATCAAACTTCTTCAAAGACCATAGAGCCAGATTTGCAAAGCATTGCTGGAAAGCAAAAGATGAAAGTGTTAGTGAAGTCCTTACATGGAAGCCTACACAAGGAAGACCTAACAGAGGACAACAAACCAACACCTACATGAATCAGATTTGTGATGACCGAAACGGCAATGTTTCTAACTTGCCGAATATGATGGACAATAGAATTGGATGGCGACAGAACGCTACGGGAATCTGCACAAGCAGTGCAACCAGGTCATGATGATCAGGCAGGGTTAACTAAACTCTATGTATGGGTTTTGTGTTCGTACAAATACATACAAACACACATACAAACACACACACACACACATACACTTAAAAAGAAAAAGAAAACATCTTTTCTTTGTGGATGAATGTGAAAATACTTTTGAAGTGTATATCAATGGCTTGAAGTCTTTCTACATAGCAAAACATTAATCAATTTATTACTGGAAGTGAGAGCAGCCACATTAGGATGAGAAGAAGACTATTATATTATATATTATATTGATTTTATTCAGTAGACCTTAAAACAAGTGGGTGTGCATTTGTGTGTGTAATATAATATCATATGTATATATGAATGAAGATATATATATATAAATAATAAACACACACACATGTGTACTATGTTTATATATACATATATATATCTTAATGTATATATGTACATATGTATATATATATATATATATATATATATATATGATATTCATAGATTATGTAATCATTAATTGGAATATTTTATTATTGCTTTGGGGTTTTTTTTTCCTTTGTTTATCTAGAGATTCCACTACTAAATGGTTATAATACTAAATCATTAGTACATTAATCTCCTACTGCAGACATTTCACTGCTTGTTTCGGCTATCATTTAGATTATACCACTCTATAGCTAGTAATTGAGGCTAAAAATTACTTTTAAAAATTCATGAAATTCTCTAAATTTATATAAGCATCAGAAGATAGTTCAGATTGGCATAAAGCCACCTCCCTTTCTCAAATTGTGTATGTATATACATACATACATACCTACGTACCTGCCTGCCCGCATGCAGGCAGTATGTATGTATGCATACATCACTAGATTTCAAGAAAGCCTTTGAATCTGTTCCCTACTCATGGATGCTAGAAGCCCTCAACTTGTTAAAGTTCCTGTCAGAATAGTCAAAGCTGACCTGACTTCATCATGGGCCACCATCTTGAAATTAAACACAAAGAGTGACTGTATTATCGCTGATAGAATACAATATTGCAAAGGCATATTCCAAGGGGACAGCCTCTCTGCAATGTTGTTTATGCTTTCCGTAAACCCCTTGTCATTCATGTTAAGGAAGTCTAAAGGATATCTCACTGATTTACTAGGAAACAGAAATACCAAAATTACGCACTGTTTCTTTGTGGATGACTTGAAACTTTATGCAAAGAATATGCATGAGATGGAAAAAGAGCCTTGGCCTAGTCACAACATTCTCGAAGGATGTAGCGTTGGAGTTTGGTCAGGATAAATGTTGCAATATGGTTGTGATGTAGACTCACAACATAACTAGACCCTCTAAATATTTACTACTTTCTGACCCGCGCAACGCCGGGTATTATTGCTAGTATATATATGTGTGTGTGTGTGGTATGAAGTTTGCTCTCCAACCACATGGTTCCAGGTTCAATCCCATACATGGGACTTTAGACAAGTATCTTCTACTATAACTCCATGCCAAACAAAGCCTTGGGGATATGTAGCAGGAATTCAGACTCTAACCACTAAGTACTTGGTTTGGCACCATGACTGAGCCACCACTGTTTCACATGATTGATCTATAAACCAAATCATCATCATGAAGCTGTAGTGTTATATGGCTTGCTCAGATGTTCTAGAATTTACCTTGTTGTCACCTTATATAAACCCATTGGTGCCTAATTCACCAGGCAGAATGTTGAGAATGGCCGACTGATTCACATGCCTCACCTCTTGCTAGGCAGATGACCTCTGGCACTCGAGCAGACAGCTTTGGACTTTTGCACAGACAGACCGATTCTGAACATTGTAAGTAGCTTCTATGGATATGTATTTCTTTACTACCCACAAGGGGCTAAACATAGAGGGGAGTAAGTAGCTTCTATGGATATGGTGCAGTTCTTCTCTCTTCCCAGTCAACAATTATTAGTATTTTTCATTATAAATAGCCAACACCAACTATATTTTGTTTGGCAATAAATATTAGTGCTATGAATTTTTATTATTATACTATGAATTGGTTTTGGTTATTCTACATGCAGAAAGAAAATGTGAAGCCTGGTACTTATTTATTGGTGTCTTTTGCTGAACCACTAAGTTACGGGGACATAAATACACCAAAACAAACACACACACACATATGTATGATAGGCTTCTTTCAGTTTCTGTCTATTTAGTTGACCCAAGGCTAGAAGACACTTACCCAAGTGCCATACAGTGGGACTGAACCCAGAACTGTGTGATTGGAAAGCAAACTTCTTACTTCACAGCCATGTCTGTACCTGGTTTCCTTGTTTACTTATTTATTTTCTTTTTGTCTTTTTTGATACAAATTTAAGAAATTGACTCTTAAATGACAATTGTCACTGCTCTTACATAAAATATTAATTTTTTTTTTTTTTTTTACTTTCAAGGAGATCCCAAAGATGGAATCAGATGGTCAGGTGACCACCTCTGAAGAGATAGAAGACATAAGCCCTCAAGCAAACAACAACTGCGGTGCCACAGCCAGCAGCCAGGTGAAATGGAAGAAAGACATGCTCACAGATATGGAACCAATTGAAGGGAAACGACAAACAACAAAAGGTATGGAGCATTTATGCCATCTGGTTTTTCTCTTTGATTGTTCTTCTGAATTTAGAAACCAAATAAAGTTAACAGAAGATATAGGTGAGAGAATGGCAGATCTCGTGGCTTTCATAGGGGCTCTTAGACTTGTAGCTTCAGTGTGTGTGTGTGTATGTGTGTACATGAGTTTTTGTGCATGTGTATATCATCATCATTTAACGTCCGCTTTCCATGCTAGCATGGGTTGGACGATTTTGACTGAGGGCTGGCGAACCGGATGGCTGCACCAGGCTCCAATCTTGATTTGGCAGAGTTTCTACAGCTGGGTGCCCTTCCTAATGCCAACCATGTAGTGGTTGAGCGTGATCATTACCAACGTCGCCTTACCGGCACCTGTGCTGGTGGCATGTGTAAAAAGATTCGAGCGAGGTTGTTGCCAGTACCGCCTGACTGGCCCCCATGTCGGTGGCACGTAAAAACCACCAACCGATCGTGGCCATTGCCAGCCTCCCCTGGCACCTATGCCAGTGGCACGTAAAAAGCACCAACTGTTCGTGGCTGTTGCCAGCCTACCCTGGCACCTGTGCCTCGCGGAATGTAGTGGGTGCTTTTTACATGCCACCGGCACGGGCCAGTCAGGCGGTACTGGCAACAACCTCGCTCGAATTTTTTTACACATGCCACCAGCACAGGTGCCGGTAAGGCGACGTTGGTAACAATCACACTCGAATGGTGCCCCTTTACGTGCCACTTGCATGGAAGCCAGTTGGCTGCTCTGGCAACAATCCCGCTCAGATGGTGCTCTTGGCACCCTACTAGCACATGTGTATGTGTAAATAGTTATTACCATATGTCTTTGCATGACACTTGTTTGGGATGTCATGCTTACATCTCGTGTAAGCAAATGTCTTGTAATCCAAATGTGTTAAGGTATGAAATCCTGTGAAATGAAACATATTCGTGTGTTGCTGTCTTAAGAAGCATCATCATCATCATCATCATCATCATTTAACGTCCGCTTTCCATGCTGGAATGGGTTGGACAGTTTGACTGAAGACTAGTAAGCCTGGGAACAACATCAGGTTCCAATCTAATGCAGCTCTGGAGCTGAGAAGCAACAAGATATTGAATCACTCCCAGAGCAAAGACAGGATTCCAAAACTTGCAACAGAGTATGTTTTGCTAAGACACTCAAGGCCTGGGTAGGAGGGTTAGATTTGGTGACAGAGGAAAAGAATAAATACAACTCTTTTTATCCAACACAATTTCAGCTTCCAAGATACATTTTAGCCTTTCAAAAATGCAAGAAGACTGTTAACTTCACTTAAACACTCATTATTTGGTGGGCAAGTGTCTTCTACTATAGACCCAGGTCAACCAAAGCCTTGTGAATGGATTTAGTATATGAAAACCGAAAGAAGCATATTGTCCGTGTGGTGTGTGTGTGTGTGTGCGTGTGCGCAGGTGCAGATATGTGTATCTGTGTGTAAATATTTATTTCTATGTCTTTGCATGACCCTTGTTTTTGGTGACAAGGATGTCATGTAAACCTATAACCCAAATGTTTTAATGTATGAAAACCAGTGAAATGAAATATACCATATTTGAAAGTTAGATTAGAGCTGCCGACAAGTAGGGCATCTTCATCATCATCATCATCGTTTAATGTCCGTTTTCCATGCTAGCATGGGTTGGACGGTTCAACTGGGGTCTGGGAAGCCAGAAGACTGCACCAGGCTCCAGTCTGATCTGGCAATGTTTCTACAGCTGGATGACTTTCCTAACACCAACCACTCCGTGAGTGTAGTGGGTGCTTTTTACGTGCCACTGGCGGCTGGCAACGGCCACGATAGGTTGGTGGTTTTTATGTGTCACCAACATGGAAGCCAGTCAAGGCGGCGCTGGCATTGACCACGTACGGATGGTGCTTTTTATGTGCCACAGGCACAGGTGCCAGGGTAGGCTGGCAATGGCCATGAGCAGTTGGTGCTTTTTACGTGCCACTGGCACGTAGTCATCGAAAACTGCTTCAGTTCGTTTCCTCTATCCTATGCCAGCATGGGCATAAAAATAATGATGGCACAAGCCCATTAAATGCATAATGTGGATCAAGCAAGTTGCTACATCAGTAGACAATGTACCAAGAAGTTAACTGTTTGTATAATGGTGCCAACACTTGTGTTTAAGGCCAATGCATTAACCCTTTCATTTACTGTATTTACTTTGAGATGCTCTGTGTTTCTTTCAATTATTTTTAAATATAACAATGATCGTTGCCAGAGCAGCCAACTGGCTTCCGTACCCGTGGCACGTAAAAGGGCACCATTCGAGTGTGATCGTTATCAACATCGCTTCACTGGCACCTGTGCCGGTGGCACATGTAAAAAGATTCGAGCGAGGTCGTTGCCAGTACCGCCTGTGCTGGTGGCACGTAAAAAGCACCCACTACACTCTCAGAGTGGTTGGCATTAGGAAGGGCATCCAGCTGTAGAAACTCTGCCAGATCAAGACTGGAGCCTGGTGCAGCCATCTGGTTTGCTAGCCCTCAGTCAAAATCGTCCAACCCATGCTTGCATGGAAAGCGGACATTAAACGATGATGATGAATTTAGTAAAATAACTTAGTTATCATTAAGCTAGTGTTAGGAACATAAATTGTGACTAATGTTTGGTGGAAGATTTTAATTCAAAACTTTTGAAAACAAGACATTTGTACTCAGAGCCAGAGCCAGTTTCAGCCGGGTTGGTAACAAAAGGGTTAAACTCCCAAATGGCCTAGACCTCCTTTTTCTAAATAGGTACTGAGAACAGACACAACTTATATAATTGTAAAAACTACCATTACCTCGCTAAGACTGGTCTGTATTTTGTTAGTTTACAGCTCAACTCCTCCTGTGAGTAGAGCGTTTATCTATGTTGAACGTATTACCTCCCTTAGAGTGGATTATATGTTACATATGAAAAGCAGGCTTTCATAGCTTGTCAAAAGACTAGATTTGAAGCAGAGGGGATACAATTATGACAGATGAATTTAGACTACATAGGTAACAGAATTTAGTTTCTTTTTCGTTTCCATACTGAAATCTTGCCAGAGTGAACTTCATCTTTCATCTGTCTAGATCAGTCAAGGGCATGCTACAGCTGTCAGGATTTTTTGAATAGAATGCCTAATGAAAAATTACCTTTGGTTTCTTTTTCCAGTCATCATTGTTCGACCGTGGTCGAGACAATGGAATTTACCATGCTACGCCAGACTTCACAGTCCATCATAGCATTACGGAGGTCCTGTTGCTAGATGCCGGTATCCCTGGAGATTACATCAGGGTAGGAGAGTGTGCGCCCTCTGGTATTGCGAGTAGATGGCTTCCAGAGGAGAAGAGTAGAAATTACCTCGTTTTCAGCTCTACAACAATGTCCAGCAAACTGGACTCTTCTACCTTTCACAAGAGATGATACAGGTGGTAGTTTTCCCAGCTCACCTGATGGTGGGTCATGTCTCATGTGGCCTGCTTCTCAAAAAAGGTGGCCCATGCCTGGTCTAGATCAGTAATTACAATAGGGAAACAAGTCATTCAACTACATTCCTCATTTACTTTGTGTTATTATAAGAAATGATTATGTTGTTGATAAACAAGTCGGTAGAGTAATATATTTCTCAGCAGTTAATTTCTCTTCTCTTCAAAGTTCAGCTCCTGCTGCTGAGATCAATAAAATAAGCACCAGTAATACGTGAGATTGATTTAACAGACTTCTACTCTTCTTTTACTTTTTCATTGACCTTTACCAATTGAAGTGTTTGATTTTCTTCTCCTTTTTCTTTTCTTTTTTTTTTTTTCGGTTTTATTCCAGCCAAAATCTCTGTCAACCGACCATGCAAAGAACATTCATTTCTCACTGATGTGGCCGATGTCCGGATGATGGAACAAGGTTTACTACAGCTACTTGATGATTTTCATTCTGGGAAACTCCAAGCTTTCGGTAAAGTTTCGTCTCTTTTATTACCCCATTTCTTCTTATATTATTCCAAGCTTTATTGTCCAAAACAAAAAGAAAATTCGTTATTCCCTGGGTCATTCATTTGATGCTTTTTATGAAAATACCAAAAGCAATGATGGCAGAGCAGCAGACTAAATGCTTGGTGTTTAGATGCCATTGCAACGATGATGTTGTGGTGTTTAGCTATGAAAGAGAGGTGTATGGTGTTTACATTTCACAGCAAAAATGAATTTGTGATGTCCAGGTGCTGTAGGAGTGATAAATCTTGGCAGAGTCATCTTTTGTGACTCACAGCAAAATTCAGTACTGGGGTTGATATGTTTGACTAAACCCTTTCAGGCATTGCCCCAGCATGGCTACATTCCAATGACTGAAACAAGTAAAGGATAAATCAGTTAATAAATAATATCAACAAATTTCAATTCATTACTTGAAGTATTAACTATCAATGTACTAGAAACACTGAAGGAAGAAATAATCCAAAGAAATCCATTCAATGAAACACAAAAAATAGATTTCATTTTTGGATTTGGTTTGCAAGATTCTTTATGAGTTCGTGTGTTGAAGCATATTCTATTGTGTCTGGGGAGAGTCATTTTCTTTTTGTGCCTTATTATGTAAAACACTCATCGGTAAAATTTCCACTTTTTTCTTATCTTTATTGTCCTAAAATTTTCGTTGCGTCTTGCAACCTTTTCAATAGTTTTGACTCTCAAAACTATTGAAAGAGTCAAAACTATTGAAGAGTCAAAACTATTGAAAAGGTTGCAAGACGCAACGAAAATTTTAGGACAATAAAAATAAGAAAAACATGGAAATTTTACCGGTGAGTGTTTTACATAATACGGCACAAAAAGGAAATGACTTTCCTCAGACACAATACAAAAAATAGACCTACATGTACAAACAAGGCTTTTAACATTCTAAAAATGAGATTAAACTTTAATTGCAGTATAGGACTTGAAGAGTTAATATTTTGGGATCAATTACTGTCAAGCTAGACTTTGCTTATCAATCTTTTGTGGTTGGTAAAATAAATACCTGTTATGTGTTTTATTGATTTAATTAACCACTACCTCTCCTTACATAGTGTGTAGTCTTGTAGCAATGACAAAAGTCCTTATTGTCATCTTACATGTACTAAATATATTTTCCCTACCAAAAGTTTTCTCAGAATAGTAAGAAATAAATAACACTGCTTGTATGACAGGGATACTCATTTACAATTATCATATGATGTCAAGACATGGGAGGCATAAACACACACATGCAACTGGCTTCTTTCGGTTTTTGTGTACCAGATTCACTCACAAGGCTTTGGTCGACCCAGTGATATTGGGTAGCAGCCATCTTACCCACACAGCTGCTCCTGCACATAACTCCAGTGCTTATACCAAATCTCTCAGCCCTGAAGTATAGAGCCCTAAAACCAACCTTTTCCTGAAGTCAATAGGTGTGAGTTAGTAATATACTTAAAGCCTACTAAGATTTAGGTAAACTTGGTTGTTTGGTTCTACATGCCATGAACATAGACACAGATTGATGCTGTAAACAGGATAGGAACAATGGATCCTTGGCTGGTTCTCATTATTAATCCAATCCTCTGTCGACCTTCACTTTTGATAAACAGAGAAAATTTTTTAAAGATTGAGGCACAAATTCTTGTATTTTTACTTTCACTTTTATAATGATATTTTTTTTTAGTTCTTTTTTTACAAGCTTTATCTATAAGGTAGTGTTTCTGTTTCCTAGGTGTTGATTCCTCCTGTGAGAAAATGGATCAAATTCGAGAGCAACAAGAAAGACTAGCTCGCCTTCATTTTGACCTTGATCTTCAGCAAGATTTACACAGGTAATTCAAAACAGTTTGTTCTAACTCTGTTTACACAAACTTTCTTTGTGGCATTCAACCTATTTTTGTAGTCTGAGTTCAAAATCTGCCAAAGTCAACTTTGCCTTTCATCCTTTCATCCAAGTACAAGTTGAGCACTGTGACTGATGCATTCAACGTGACTGATACCCTAAAATTGTGCCAAAATTAGAAAGAATATTATTCTTATACGAGGGTGAGCCAAAAAGTAATGCCATTTTGTTTAGGACAGGTATAATTACCAACACAGGAATATGTATCATAGTCGCTGGACTATCATCTCTTCAGCCCAATGAGTTTCTACAGCTGGATGCCCTTCCTAGCGCCAACCACTCCAAGAGTGTAGTGGGTGCTTTTACATGCCACCGGCACGGGGGCCAGTCAGGCGGTATTGGCAATGACCTCGCTCGAATGGTTTTACATGTGCCAGTAAGGTGACGCTGGTAACGATCATGCTCGAATGGTGCCTTTTACGTGCCACCAGCACGGAAGCCAGTTAGCCGCTCTGGTAACGATCACGCTCGGATGGTGCTCTTAGCACTTTGAGAAATTTGTTATTATTTTCAAAACTAACTGAAACAAAAACCATGTATTTCAAAAGAAATATGTTAACAAAAGGGTTAAGACAGAACTGAGATGTGGCGGCCAATGTGGTTACTGCACAGGGCAGCTGAAACCCATGCTATGTTATGCCCTAGCTAACTTCATTTTGTCAGAAAATTAAGAAACTCTTTGTTGATACCTTGACTGCTTTAAAAGACATTTTCATTTAGGCAAACTGTGAAGTCATAGCATAATAGAATCTCACCCCTCACAAATCACTGACTATAGAGTCTGTTGATGAATAATTAAGAACTCTTTCAGTAACTCTGCTTTGATTATTACTTCAAAAGCATCAAGGTGGACACATACGAAGATGTTTATATTTTGGATTCTTTCATAATTGAAATCTTCTGCTCGAATACAAGCCAGACCACTGGAAATAAAACTCAAGCTTTAATTCAATTATAAATCAGGCCTGGGTTTTAGAAATGACTGTGAAAGATTCTCAAACTTATGATTCTGCACTTTCAGTTGAAAATAATGCACTAGCCTCTGGCAAAAGGAGAAGAATTATTTAACTTGTGAACTGAATCAGACTGCTATAAGAGTTCCTCTCCGATGTCGTTGCAATCTCAGCATCAAAGTCAACGGTGTTGATGTGAGAAATCTCTGCAACATAATTACACCCAACATCCATCCCATAATACTTTTTGTTTCAATTATAAGGAAATGGGACATTTTTCAAAGGTTTAAGATTTTTGAAAGAACAAATAAGTTCTCCTTTTCTGTCTTTCACACATGACTGCTTACCTTCAACATTATAATCCTCTATCATTGGATTATCCATTCACACAACTTCTGTAAACAGGCTTATTGATGTGGGTGTTTTTATATGATGACATGGGTTCTTTTCATATGATTTTGCCCCAAACAATGGTTGAGGTAACTGTAGCATAAGAAACTACAAAGAGAGAAAAAACTCAACAATGGTGTTTGCAATGGTGACTGCAAAAAACCTCCTCAGATACCTGAAAGGATTTAGTTCTATGAAAAGCTAAAGTGCTTTTTAAACATTCAATTTATGGACAGTTTATGTCTGTATGAATCTATTCAATTATACTTACTCCCAAGCAACTCATCTCTTATCTCTGGGGCCGACACAAATAAGCACTGAACCAACACAGTATGAAAATTATTTCAAGTGGAAAAGTTAAGTATCTCAGGGTTGTATTCATGAGTGATGGGAGGTTGGAGGGGCTGAACTGGACACCAGAGCTGCAGGTGCTGGTACAGTAATGCACCAGTTCCAGCATTTGATTCCAAGAAGAGAGGTTGGTGAAGAGGCCAAACTTGCTATCTTCAGTTCAGTTTCCATACACATCCTCAACTTTGGTTGTGGATGTGGGATAATAACTAAAGGAGTATGCTTGCAGGCACAAGTGGCCAAAAGGGGGTTCCTTTGAAGGGACTCTGGAATAATGTTATTTCACAGAGTATGTTGCTCAAAGATCAGGGAGTTTCTCTAAGTCAAGCCATTTCTGTGCATTGAGATGTCACAGGAAAGAATCACTAGACAGATTCTTCAAGACCAGCCAACCAGCAGGAAACCAAAGGATAGACCAAGAATGGGATGGTTGGATAATATCCATAGTATCAGCTGGTCACACCTGAGATCTGATGACAATAGCATTAAACATGACCTTTTAACTTTTAACTATGTGACCTCCTGAAGCAGTATGTTTGTTTCTTTTAGCGCCATATTTCTGTTGAAATAAAACATCATTTGTTTGAATTGATTTTGATAATAATGAAGAATTTAGTGAAATTGTCATTGTTAAGCTGGTGTTTAGAACATAAATTAACATGAAATGATAGTTGCTTCTGATTGCAACACCAGTATCTGTCATGACTACGATTTTGCTTGTCATTGCCTCCGTGAGGCCCAATGCTCGAAAGGAACTCAGCCACTTCACCTCCACAAGGCCTAACACTCAAAAGGATCTCAGCCACTTTGCGTCCATGAGGCCTAACACTCAAAAGGATCTCAGCCACTTTGCATCCATGAGGCCTAACGCTCAAAAGGATCTCAGCCACTTTGCATCCATGAGGCCCAACGCTGGAAAGGAACTCAGTTACTTTGCCTCTGTGAAACCCAATTCTGATTGGGCCCTATGGAGAAAGTACCTGAGGATTCTACCCCACAACCTTTTCAGAAATAGTGGGCAGAGAAGATGAGTGAATAAACGGTTTATAAATTGTTTTGTCATCAGTTTTCAGGTATTTTTCTACTTCTGAAGAATCTTTATTCTATTTTCAACAGACTAGACACAGATATGGCTCGTAAAACTGCAAATGACAATCTTGGAAAGCTGATCGATCAGGTATTTAAAGATTTTTTTCTATAGCATTCTATTTTGTAGGCTCTCATAACTTGCTTTATCTTCAGGTATTTAAAATCACCGGGGCTGCTTTCAGCAAGGTATTTCTAGCAATGATAATGTAACATATGTGACCCACTAGTTTCCAAGGAATACAGTTCGTTGCTATTATGCAAAAGTATCGTAAGTCCAAAACGTTGCTTTTTCAGAAAATGAAAAAATAGCTTCACCATTTCCTTTCTTTTTACATTAGCAACGGTTTCAGCTTAACAAGAATACTTTGCTGGATGCATAAAAATCCTAACTCTATGCATCTATGATATTTTCAGTCAGAAATATTTTTGCAATATTTTTAGAATTATAAATTCAGTACATTTGAATTATAGTAATTATCTATTTTATATTTTGGTTAAATTAAATGTTACTTATTTTTCTCTTTTTTTTTTTTCTTTTTACTTTCAGTTACAATGTCTCAGTACATCCATGTATCCTTTTTCATTGTTGCACTTTGATAAAAAAATTACTTTGTTGAAACACTTGACCATTGTTTAGTGATGTATAACACCTTGCTTGGTAATCTCTTGCAGCATATATGCTTATATTTTAGTCAGAAGAGGAAGATCATCTTCCTACAGGTTGCTTGAGCTCATCATTGCTACCCATCATATCACTAGTCATTTTTATACTCCATCATCATCATCATCATTATCATCATCGTTTAACGTCCGTTTTCCATGCTAGCATGGGTTGGATGGTTCGACCGGGGTCTGGGAAGCCAGGAGGCCGTACCAGGCTCCAGTCTGATCTGGCAGTGTTTCTACAGCTGGATGCCCTTCCTAACGCCAACCACTCCGTGAGTGTAGTGGATGCTTTTTATGTGCCACCGGCACAGGTGCCAGTCAAGGTGGCGCTGGCATCAGCCATAACTTTTTTTCTTTTTTTTTAGTTTGGTGGTTTAAGCCGGTGAGACTAAAGTGTCTCTGGACATTTTATATTATTGGCCTCCATCGTCTCTTTGATGAATGAGGATTCAGAAGGACCCAGCTGTTTAGTATTCTTTGTTCAATGTTTTATCCTGGTGTCTCACGTAGGATTTCAGGCCTGTCTAGGATTTACAGATCCAGTTTCAGTTCCCCATCATTTAGGTGGAGATTGGACCCAACTCTATGTTGGGCTCTTTCTTCCATCAGGATGCTGATCCTAGCTGCCTCTAAGTCAGAGATGGCTTGGCATGAAGAGGTTCTCCACTGGATTCTATTTGGTGCTACCAATTCCCTTGTCTTCTAGCTATTTTTGCAAGTTTTCAAGTAGGTCTTTGTTTAAAATGTCCTTATAAGTGAGTGTCCTTATTATTATTATTATTGGGTGAAAGAGAAATGCATGCCATCAAAGTGACACTGGGGTAAAATATACGAAGCCCAATATACCCATCATGACTACCCGTCTGATAAGGGTACACCAGGCACATGCATCACAACCATATGTGCGCGACATGGTGATCTCATATCAAGATAAACAGCGCATGACCTTGCAGGTGGGGCCCAGTTAGAATTTTCTTCAGGTTGAGTAGCCCATCCTGCTCAAAAGGTCCCTGAATAAGGGTTGTTTAAGGATCTTGAACAAAACACCCATGTTTCCAGAGGTGAATTATTCAAACCCCAAAGAATCCCTCTCAACACATGGCTATGATGCTCCCCCACTACTTCTGCTCGTGATCAGAGATGCACATATTGTCAGCCACCAAGGGACATGCTCAACTGGTTAAGGTCAAACAACTGACAAGCAAATCTGTGGTATTGAGCAGAATATTTGCTGTAGCCCATCTTTTATACCAAGACAAAACAATGTACATGATAACTTATCATTATTATTATTATCATTATTATTATTATTATTATTATTATTATTATTATTATTATAATAATATTTAGTTATGTACTTTTCCTTTATTGCTGCTTCAAATCGTGCTTGGGTTGACCTTGTCTTCATCATGCTGTTTGGATTATGTGTGAGGGAGAGGGGGAAGGATTAGATAAGTACTAGTAATATAGACAAATACAGGTATATCAAATACCATACAACATAAATTTTTGTTTTATCAAGTGAGTGTCTTCCATGGCCAACCACCCTCAGTTGCACTTTGATGAGTGCCTTGAACAAGATGCAAATACCAACACCAAGCTCTCGGCTGGTTTACCCCTACCCTAATATCTTAGGTAAGTGGGGGAATGTAAACAAAGCAACGCTGATTGTCAAGCAGTGACGGAGTGAAACAAACACAATGTCACACAAAAGGTTGTGGTGTGTGGTGTATGCGAGAGATTTGAAATAAGGACACCTCCCTTCTCTTTGCTCAACAGAGACCTCTCACTGGTAATGCACCCTTCCACGCAGCCCGACCCGAACACTAGAAATAGCAGCTGCTTTTCCCCTACCTTAACAACGAGCTCACACATCTGACTCGCTCGGCTACCTTGATCGAAAAGGCCCAATGCTGCCCTCCCTGCGTGTGCGTCACTCCTACCCCTTCCTCTTCTGGTCAGCCCCAAGTTCTGGTCAGCTCCCCAGCTGCTGACGTCATCCCACAAAGGTCTCCATGTATTCTCAACCAACTTTGTATTTCTGTGGTTTTGTTCCAGTTTCCACTTTTCTATGATCTCTTCTTTCTCTCTACTTTGTTCCCAGCCAAATAGATCTGTATTTTCCTCTTCTTCAGGTACAGTGTTAGTATAAATAGTTTTTATTCTTCTTATTACCATGTGGTTAAGAAGTTTGCTTCTTAACCCTGTAGTTTCAGGTTCTATCCCACTGCATGGCACCTTCAAGAAGTGTCTTATACTAGCCCCAGATTGACCAAAGTTTTGTGAGTGGATTTGATAAACAGAATCTGAAAGAAAGGCAGTGAGCTGGCAGAAGCATTAGCGCACCGGATGAAATGCTTAGCGGTATTTCGTCTGCCATTATGTTCCGAGTTCAAATTCCGCCAAGGTCAACTTTGCCTTTCATCCTTTCGGGGTCGATAAATTAAGTACCAGTTACGCACTGGGGTCGATGTAATCGACTTAATCCGTTTGTCTGTCCTTGTTTGTCCTCTCTGTGTTTAGCCCCTTGTGGGTAGTAAAGAAACAGGTATTGTATGATAGCCATAAGAGAGCAACGTTATCATACAAACAGCACCATTCACTTTTTTCTTTTTGTATTCTTTAAAAACATAAATCACAATTAATTTGTGATTTACTACCAACTGTACTCTGTACCTCCACATGGTACCTATTCACAGTAAAGTGGATCGAGTTTTTGAGAATCAATATATCATCCTGTTGTCTTCTTTTTTTGTTTTGTTTGTTTATTTTCGACATATTTGTCATCAGTTTGCAATCATCTTTTATTTCATCCTTAATTAACAATTTAGACAAACTTTACAGCAGAAAGATGTCCCGCTTAACAATGCCAGTAGCCCCTAAAAACAACAAAAATGAGACTGTACAACCAGCTTACCTACCAGTAATTCTCCCCTACTAACAACTGGGGACCAGCCAAATTACCAGTGATAGCCCCTTTCCTCTAAACAATAGGGGCTCTGTGTAATATTCACTAAAAACCAATTTATCTGGAAGAACAAGCAAAAATGAAACCTTCATTATTTAAAGGAAAATAATGATAAACTAAACAATTATTTAAAAGCATAAAAAAATTAAAAGCTAAAAAGCACCAAATAACAATCTAAAAAAAAAATTGATTTTTTTTTGCGAGTTTTTTTTTTTTTTGTATTTCTATTTTCTGTTGTTGTCCTCAGCAACATTTATCAAGACATAACATTCCCATTGATGTGAAACTGTGTATGACCAGACTCTTTGGTTGGCTGGTTTGTTTTTTATTCAAATGCTGAATTATTTATTGCTCTCAATTAGGTCGTCTGTGTGGGTGTGTGGGTGTGGGTGTGTAAAAATCCACCCTTAATGGTTCTTTAACAACTATTTATTCTTCACTTTTCAATTGGGTTCCTTACCATTTCTCTTTTGTTATATTTGGTCTTATCCTCTCTTCCTCTCTCTGATCTTTTTTTATTTCAATCCCTGCCTCTCTCTTCCTCTCCTCCTCCTCCTCACTACCCCTTCCTTCCCATGTTTCCTTTCTTTCTCTCTCCTTCCTATTCCCCCCCACACTCTTCTCTTCTCTCTTTTCCCATTATATTTTTTTATTTTTTAAATTATAAAATTAATTTTTTATCAATTTAATAATAAAATGTACATTTTAATGAACTTAGAAACCATTATTTTTGTTCTTGTTATAAATAAATATATGTATTAAGGTAAAAAAGGAACAAAATATCTCTCTTTACTCTTTTATCAAAATGCAAGTCTTGGTTTTTGGGGGCTTTTTTATTTTTATGTATTTAGTTTTTTTTTACAAAAGAATAGTCTGGAATAATGTATTTTTCATTTTTCTGTGAAGTTCTTCCTTCCCAGAAAAGTTAGTTTTGGGGAATGATTATCAATTAGGAACTGTCACCTAAACACTTTTGAAGATTTAACATTTGTAATAATAATGTTCAATATGTTTAATGGTGAAATCCTATAAACATTTGTCATAGTAATTCTTTTTTGGAAGAGTGGATCTCAAAGCACGCATAGAGCTATGAATAATACAGCATGTAAATATCGGGTTGAAAAACCTTTTTGGAAAAAAAAAATGTTAAAAGCTGCATGTTGGATTTGAACCTGCATTGCCAACAGATATGATAGATGTTCTAACATTGTACCAAAGGAATTTTTTGAATTTCTCTATCCATTTTAGAAACTATATTCTTACCAGCAAGAACTGTACGTTGTTTACGCCATAGGAATTTTATAAACTTCCAAAACAATGTGAAACAATTTCTGTTTTGGAATAGTGGATCTCGAAGCACACATAAAGCTGTAAATGATTTACATGTTATTATTCATAGCTTTATTAGCACACTGCATTTTCTCTAGAACTGTTTCCCCTGCCACGACCCTGGAGCTACAGGGGAGATAACTCATACAGTGACATGATGCACCTACAATGCGTTGAAGGTTAAGATCCACTACTCCAAAAAAGAATTGTTTCACATTTTCTTGAAAGATTATAAAATTCTTATGATGCCAGCAACTTGTAAATAATGTTCAATACATTTATGGTGAGTCCTATAAAACATTATGAAATGATGACTTGATAAAAAAAATAAATACAACTCTCTTGTGTGATTTGCTGGGTGATGAGTTGAATGGCGTTTGGTAAGAAAGGTAAATTCATGTCAATCAGTTGGCTTGACTTCAGTCAGTTTGAAGAAACAGCAGGTTTTACTGGTGGCCAGATTAAATTTACAGATTTAGGGCAATTTGAAAATTAAAGGATTAACCATTATTTATGTTGTTGTTGTTGTTGTTGTTGTTGTCACCCTTGCATTGTTTCTGATAATTTCATTGATTTAGTTAAACAAGAAGATTGGAGTTGTTTGTTAAATTTTAAATATTTTTCATCAATCAAGGCTTTCTGGGCAGAAAGAAAGCAGAAAATTGGGGAAAAAGCCCGGAGTGTTCTATGCTGATTGCTGGCATGCAATAATGTGTGTGTGTGCGTGAATTTTTACCATCTTCAATAGTGCAAATATTTATCTTATTTTCTCCATTCCGGATGGTTCGCCATATTCTGGTTTGAATATTGGTGTGGAACAACAAACTAGTGAGGTACTTCAAAAAGTACTTTGCTGGCGTCCAGATGCCATCATTGGCCTAAATATATCTTTCACATACATGCACACACACACACACATAAATATATACCCACATACATATCTGCAGATGTATGCTCAAACATGGTATTGAACATTCCGATTCCATTAATAAATGTTTATTCTACAAATATATTGAGTTCTTTCATTCTTAGTGGTGGTAGTAATTAAAACATACAAATTACCCATACATACATGCATGCATACATGTGTGTATACATACATACATACATATATATATATATATATCTGTAAAATAATATGTGACAATTATTCGGAAGCCAAGATGAAACTCTGAGTTTCGGATGCTGAGGTGGAAATCCTCACCATCATCTCTTCAGTTATCTGGACATGTGAAAAACGCTATGAAAAAAGACTGTTATACAAAGGGAAATTACTGTGTTATAGTCCATTACTTATACAAAAGCACTAATTCGAATGACCGCTAATTAAGATAACATTAAAAGTTCATAGTAAACACGTAAGCATGCCTGTTCATATGTACACATGTGCGCTCGTGCACCCACGTGCATATGTATACATCACTGTGAAAACGTACACATCTTCACTTGCATTTTTCGCCAAATGTATATGCATATATATACAAACTCATACACTCATATATATATATTTATGTATATATATATATATTTATGTATATATGTATATATATATTAGTGAGGGATTATCTATTCAGGCAAAATACTTCATAAACTTTATTAGTACACCAAGCTAACAGTATTGTTTAGATTAGTATTGTTCTTGGTTTTTAACTGTCATTGGTGATTCTGTAACTTTGCCTTTTTCTAAAAGTGTTGACCCTATGCAAACCCACCTTTTACCCCTGAAAGGCTTGTCTAGCATGGAAAGTCTTCTCAGGAGTTTGTTCTCCCCTAGCATAGTTCTCAGGGCGATTGAGGAACACAAGCCACCAGACCAGAACAGGGTCTGGACCATGTTCACAAGCCACCAGACCAGAACAGGGTGGATATTCCTAATCTATTAGGACATGTTAATAATTTAAGGAGCGGACTTCAATGGTAATCAAGTCGATAGGACCCCAGTTTATTGATTGAAACTCCCATAATTCCTGCCCCATCAGTAATGGCTTCAAATTTTGGCACAAGACCAGTAAGTTGAGGGGAGGGTGTAAGTTGATTTATACCAACTCCCACTGCTCAAATGGTATTTATTTCATTGACTTTGGAAAGATGAAAGGCAAAGTCGACCTCGACAGAATCTGAGCTGAGGACGTAAAGACAGACGAAATGCCGCCAAGCATTTTGCCAACCATGCTTTCTGTCAGTTCATTAGTTTTCCTGTCCCGTCGATAATTACCTTTTGAATGGTTAAGAGTCCCCCTAGCCGCAAACAGATACCATTGGATGGTAGAGCTCATTATTGTTAGCAACAACCCCATTGGCTAATTAAGCGTTAACGAATAGGCTGATCCAGTCACGTGTAATAAGTTCGTTAGGTTGAAATCTGTGCGTGACAAAAGCAACAGCGAGATACTTGAAAAATACGTAGTTGCCTCCCTTGATACATTTTTTTCCTCTTATTTCTAGAAGCGTTGATTTTATGGAAAAATGTGTGAAACTCGATTGATGGCACCTCATTTTTCTCAACAAATTCTTTCAATGAGAATATTAATTTTTTTTCTTTTGCCCACCTAAACGTGGATGGGACATAAATATTACCTCTCGGTAATAATACTGCCTTTGTTGCTAATATGAGGGGTCGCTGAAAAGTTCCTGGCTGTAAGGGTATCGGGAAAGACCAACCGCTACAAAAGGTGAATTTGAAGGGAAAATATGTTGGATAAAATCATAATTAACTAATCTTCCTGTATTTTCTTTTATCCATGGCCAGGTATTTTTCCACATCTCCTCATGTGTATTAAATATTTTATCAAATCTTTTAACAAATCGACCCCAAGATTTATATATTTTTTTAAATTCTGGTACTTATTTTGCCAAATTGGTAATGCTATTGGGATGCAAAGAAACCAGCACCAGTTGTAAAATGGTGGGCGAGGAACAAACACACACACAACACATAACAGGCTCCCACACAGTTTCCATCCACCAAATTCACTCACATGGCATTAGTCAGCAGAGGCTTGGAGGTGCAATGGCCCAGTGGTTAGGGCAGCAGACTCGCAGTTGGAGGATCGCGGTTTCGATTCCCAGACCGAGCGTTGTGTGTGTTTATTGAGCGAAAACACCTAAAGCTCCACGAAGCTCTGGCAGCGGGTGGTGGCGACCCCAGTTGTACCCTTTTGCCCCGACTTTCTCTCACTCTTTCTTCCTGTTTCTTGTCCCTGGCTTCCTACGCAACCGCTTAGCCTGGATGCGCATTCATCCATCCGTCGATGCTCTCAGTGTCAGGGCTTGACCTGCTTTCTCTTCTGTGGGTCTTACGAATAGCAAAGGACCACGTTTCAGACTTCTCCCACGAAGACCGCTTCGCTCAACAAACAAACAAATCAGCAGAGGCTGAAGTAGACAACATTTGCCATGCAGTGGGGCTCAACCGCACAGCCCCATGGTTGCCAAGCAAGCTTCTTAACCACACAGCCATGCCTATAAATATTTTTATAATAAATGTTAATGTACATATCATTTTGTTGTGAGTAGGTTGGGTGGAGAGAGGCAGTTTTCACCTGATTTCAGAAACCTCTGTATAACTCCTTCAGGTGCAATGTTTTGGTATGAATATATGACGTCAGTTAGGAGTGAGTGATTGTGCAAGTGTGAATTTCATTGTTCAGCTCTGTTGGGCAGATAAAACACAATGTCCCACACTCAGTCAGCCTGTCATAGACTTTAACAGAAAGATTTTCTCTTCGGGAATTATATTTCACAGGAGACTGTAAAAGGATTTAATGATTATTAAATAATGAGGCATCAAAGTATGAGCATTGCTCCAGTGACACATAAAAGGCACCCATGCTGGTGGCACATAAAAGGCACCCATGCTGATGGCACATTAAAGGCACCCATGCTGGTGGCACATTAAAGGCACCCATGCCCATAGTTGTGTTATAGCAAGCACTATCTGCAAGGGTGAGTTGAAGTAATCTGAATTTGTTGATACCACTGAAGATAAGGTCACTTGTTATTTGCCTCTGGGGTCGCCTGCAACAGAATATTTTGTTCCTTTGGCATCACCCATTTGAGGAGCATAGACAGAGATAATTGTGGATGTGCTACTCTGCAAAACTAGTCTAAGCTTAAGTACCCTATCACACACTCCAAATCATCATCATCATCGTTTAACATCTGTTTTCCATGCTAGCGTGGGCTGGACGGTTCGACTGGGGTCTGGGAAGCCAGAAGGCTGCTCCAGGCTCCAGTCTGATCTGGCAGTGTTTCTACAGCTGGATGCCCTTTGTGAGTGTAGTGGGTGCTTTTTACGTGCCACCACAGCACAGGGGCCAGAGGAGGCTGGCAATGGCCATGATCAGTTGGTGCTTTTTACATGCCACCGGCACGGAAGCCAGTCAAGGCAGCCATATATATATATATATATATATATATATATATATATATATATATATATATATACATACACACACACATAAATATATACATATATTATGTATGTATGTATTATGGATGGATGGATATGTATGTATTATGGATGGATGGATGAATGCATGTATGTATGTATGTATGTATGTAAATATGTATGTATGTATGTATATATGAATGTATGTATGAATGTATGTATGTATGTATGTGTGTGTATATGTGTATGTGTGTATGTAGGTATGTATGTATGTATGTATGTATATGTATGTATTGTTATCTGAAGTATCAAATAATAACTTCAAAGCCGAGCATGTATATTGTCAATTTAATGGATGGGATTTCCACATGGAAAGGAAATATTTATGCACAGCTGATGACAAATACTTGGCTATTGTTCTACTTTGATTATAAGTTTTGCTATGTGCACTCAGTTACATTACTAAATATCATTAAATATTCACAATGTGTATGAAAGACATAGCACAAGGTAGGGTGTCACGTGTATAATAGAGTGAACTGATTCACTGAGATTTACTCTTGCACTTATAAGATAAAGACACCCTTCAACATCCATTCTATGCAGGATTGAATTAAAATGTTGATCTATGAAATATAATGTAAATATATTGCTGAAAGGTAATTATTCATAGATAACATTTCTTATGGACATGGTGTATATTTAAAATTACAATATATATTGCTTTCAAATTTTGGCAGAAGGTCAGCAGTTTTGGGGGTTAAGTTAGTTACATTGACCCCAAAAGGATGAGATGCAAAGTCAACCTTGGTGGAATTTGAACTCAGAATGACAAGACGGATGTAATGTCACTAAGCATTTTGCCCGTTGTGCCAACGATTCTACCAAGTTGCTGCCTTATTCAAAATCACAATATACAGGATGCATAAAATATTTGAGGACAAATTTATGTTTATGGAAAAACAGATAAATAATAACAGATCATCATCATCATCATCATCAACGTTGTTTAATGTCCACTTTGCATGCTGGCATGGGTTGGACGGTTTCTTCAGCTGGATGCCCTTCCTAACACCAACCACTCTGAGAGTGTAGTGGGTGCTTTCTATGTGCCATCGGCATGAGGGCCAGTCAGGTGATACTGACAACAACCACACTCAAATGGTGATTTTACGTGCCACCTGCAAAGGAGCCAGTCTAGCGGCACTGGCAACAACCACGCTCAAATGTTGCTTTTCACGTGCCACCAGCACATGTGCTAGTAAGGCGACACTGGCAACGATCACGCTCAAATGGTGCTTTTTATGTGCCACTGGTACGGAAATCTGTCAGCGACCCTGGCAATGATCATGCTCGATGCCCGGATGGTACTTTTAACGTTCCACTGGCATGAGTGCCAATCGGGTGGTGCTGTCATCGGCCATGTCAGCGATTTTGATTTCACTTGCCTCAACAGGTCTCTGCAAACAAAGTTTATTGTCCAATGAATGAAGGGTACTCATAAGTGGGCTGGTTATACACCAGTGGCATAGGCCATGGGTTATGGTCTCACTTGGCTTGTCGGGTCTTCTCAAGCACAGCATATTTCCAAAGGTCTCGGTCACTGCATGGCACCTTGGGCAAGTGTCTTCTACTATAGCCTCGGGCCGACCAAAGCCTTGTGAGTGGATTTGGTAGACGGAAACTGAAAGAAGCCTGTCGTATATATGTACATATATATGTATGTATGTGTGTGTATACGTTTGTGTGTCTGTGTTTGTCCCCCAACATCGCTTGACAACCGATGCTGTTGTGCTTAAGTCCCTGTAACTTAGCGGTTCGGCAAAAAGACCAATAGACTACGTACTAGGCTTACAAAGAATAAGTCCCGGGGTCAATTTGTTCGACTAAAGGCGGTGCTCCAGCATGGCCACAGTCAAATGATTGAAACAAGTAAAAAAGTAAAGAGTATATGGAGTGGATGTTCTTAACCTCGCTGTCTCACTGTTGCCAGTACGAAGCAGGTGTCAAGAGTGTGATGCTGAAGAGAAGATGAGAAGAAGGTGGAATGGTAGAGCATCAGTAAACTGATAGAGAAAGTGGGGATAATACAACATATCCAGACTCTGCACTCCATATACTTGTACTTGTGGCAACATTCACCCTGGGCGGGTTGAGTCGGCTTCTACCCACCTCAAGGCATCACGAACCATGGCAGCTCATGCACGACGGTCCTGTGCCAGTTCACTGGAGATAGCGAGCCAGTCACGGTTCCATCGGTGCAGGCTGACCACCTGCGGACCCGTGAGCACAGAGAGGTCCTCCTTGATCGTCGTAACCCAGGTCTTCAGCTGCCCGCCCGCGTGTTTCCACCAGTTGGGAAGTGGAGTTGGGAGAAGGACATCACGGCTCAGTTCACCCACCAGACGCCTACACGCATGGCCAAACCACCACAGATGGAAGGGGCGGCATATGAGTTGTGATTGCAAGTCAAAGTGACCATATGGTCCTCAATTAGGTTAGAAGCATCGTATATCTGGAATAGCAAATCTATGTTGTGCCTGGTCAATGGGTCAGTTTACTTGCATACTATAGGGCTACTTAAGGGTTTACTTGGAACTTTACGCTTCTACCCTTTTACATGTTTCAGTCATTTGACTGCAACCATGCTGGAGCCCACCTTTAGTTGAACAAATCTACCCCAGGACTTATTCTTTGTAAGCCTAGTACTTATTCTATCAGTCTATTTTGCTGAACCATTAAGTTTCAGGGACATAAACACACCAACATCAGTTGTCAAGCAACGGTGGGGAGATAAATAGATACAAAGACACACACACATAACTATATACACACACACACCCACATATATATATATATATATATTTATATACGTGACAGGCTTCCATCTACCAGATTTACTCACAAGGCTTTGATCAGCCCAAAGCCATAGTAGAAGACACTTGCCCAAGGTGCCATGCAGTGGGACTGAACCTGGAAACATGTGGTTGGGAAGCAAGTTTCTTACCACACAGCTTCATCTGTGCCTATGTACATGACTAACTATATTGGAGAAAGTCGTTAGATCAGACCTTAGAGAGCTTTAGATAACTTCTTGTGGATAAAGGGATGGACAACACTCAGATCAGTGGTCAATTTCCATATTCTAGGCCAGTCCAACCAAGACCAACACAGAAAAAAAAACCCATTTTATTACAATGGTGACAATTTTGTTCATGAAAATAGTATTTGTAAAGATAACTTATTTGGAAGGTATAACTTTATGTCCAAATTTCAGATTCTCCGTTTTACTTGCATTTATTGGAGTACTTAAATCGGATGAGATTTGGAATATGAAACAAAAATGACTACCATAAATCCTCGAGTATAATCTGCATTTTCTTCACAAAATTTAAAGATCAAAATCCCTAGTGCGTACTATATATGAAATTAAAAATGAAAAATATTTCCTAAGCAATGTCCGAATCTCTATTTGTTGTCCGGCAATGTTTATTCAGACGCATTTTGTGATGTCGGGCGCAAAATACCTTAAATCATCCATAACTTGTAGTAAGCAACATTTATCAAAATAAAAGTATTCAGAACACAGAATAACATATAACAAAAACAATTTGCAAACATATCTACATTCCCATATAACAGTTAAGAACATCACCATTATTGTATTACACATGTGCGGAAGTGTTTGACTAGGTACGGCTGGCATAATTACGCACAACTCAAGTTAGAGAAGAGGTGCTCGGTTTTTCAGAGGTACAGCCCCCTAAAAATCCCCTGCATATTATACTCAAGGGCAGACTATACTCGAGGATTTACGATATTTAGCCTCATGTAAATCTTCTTTATATTAAGGATAATTACAACACTGAACTTGCATAATCATTAGCAGGCCAGGCAAAATGCTTGGAGGCATTTCATCCGTCTTTACATTCTGAGTTAAAATTCCACTGAGCTCTTTGGAGATCAATGAAACAAGTACCAGTTGAGCACTGGGGTTGATGTAATTGACTAAACCTTACCCCAAAATTGCTGGCTTAGTGCCAAAATTTGAAATGAATATTAAGGATTATTTGACAGTATGGTTGTGCTTTGTTAATGAGGTTAGAATAAGACCAGAACATGTCTGGAGTTATCTCTCATATATATTAGAATATCAGAATAATAATAAATTTTGATTAACATCGTTTTATTGTTCATCACATATTTATTTCTAGTCAGCTTTTTATTACTTTATTCATTGATGCTAAATTTGGTAGCACTGACTAACCAACTCCCAAAATACAAATATCATTCCAGCAGTTCAGATGCTAACCAATTCTAATTATCAGCTGTTTGAAAATAGCCTTGGATATTTTGGCTAAATGACTAATTGATGATTCTTTTGGTTATTTCAATGAATTATTTTGATAATTCAGTAACTACGGCAGTGGATTGGCAGAGTTGTACAACAAGTGTTCAACAAGTGCCTTGCTGTGTTTAGTTACAATCCTTTACATTCTGAGGTCGATTTTGACTTTCATTCTTCTGGAACACACAAAGTGCCATAGAATTCCATAGAACTGACATTTCTGGATTTATGGCAATCTTTTATCTTTTACTTGTTTCAGTCATTTGTCTGCAGCCATGCTGGAGCACCACCTTGAAGGGTTTTAGTCAAACTAATCGACCCCAAGTGGTAGTAGGAGACAAACACACAGACACACTCCTAGATATTATATAGGGAGAGTTTATGAAAAAAACAAAAGACGAAGACAGGTGGTGTACAAAACAAACAGATGTATTAGTATAACGCTCAGGAATAGAAAAAGTCTTTCACGTTTCAAGCCTACGCTCTTCTACGGAAAGGGACACAGAAAAAATAAGGAGAGAAAAAAATGTGTGTAGTGACTAATGATCTATCATATATATATATATATATATATATATATGACGTTAAACAATGATGATGATGATGATGATATATATATATACTAGCAGTATCGCCCAGTGTTGCTCGGGTTTGTAAGGGAAATAACTATATAAGCATTTTTAGTGAGTTATAGCAAAAAAATAGCAAAAAATGCATTAAAAATGGAATAAAAAATGATGGTAATTTTTTTTTTTAAATCGTTGACTCATCGTAGACATTTTTAGAGAGTTACTTCCCTTATATAATAGCGAAAAATGCATTAAAATGGAATAAAAAATGATGGTAAATTTTTTTTAACTCGTAGACTCATCGTAGACGCGCGCTAATACCCAGAAGGGCTCGATATGAATCACGACTATAAGATACCCGAATTTGATTAAACTGCACCGCAAAATGAGGGAGTAGTTAGGAATCTAAATCGAAGGGGACAGACACTCACACAACTACAGTTTTATATATATATAGATATATATGCATGATGGGCTTCTTTCAGTTTCCATCTACCAAATCCCCTAACAAGACTTTGGTCAGCCCAAGACTATTGTAGGTGCCATGCAGTGGGACTGAATCCAGAACCGTGTGGCTGGGAAGCAAGTTTCTTACCACACAGCCACCTGTTAAAAATGATTCTGTAACCAATTATTCTTTTGTTCCACAGTAAAAAATGAACTCCAGATCCTACAGATTACATGAAATACAGGATGTTCAGGATAAAAGGAAAGGAAACGATATCCCATACAAAAATAAAAGGATTTCAAAAAAATTTTTTAAATATCGACTAGATTATGGTTGGGAAATAACAGTTTACTCAAAGTAGCCACCCTCAGCTTCCAGCATGGTCCCAAGATGGCTCTAGAACTTGACGCATGCATTCTTCACTATGTCCTTGGAAAGATCTTCAAATACCTCCTTGATTTCGACCACCAGCTTGGCCTTGGTGCTGCAGGCAGAACGGTTGGTGCCTTTCTCAACCAAGTCTCACACATAGCAACGGGATTACAATCGCAGGAAATAGAGAGGCTAGAAATTGGGACTGGTGAAGTCAGAAAACTTCTCCGACAATCACATCTGACTCTTTCCAGAAGTAAGGTAAGAAGTCAAGTCCTGCTGCAGCCTTCTCCAACCAGTATGGATGAATATAGTCTCCAGCTGCTTCACATAGCTGTCTGAATTGAACCTGAGGCTCTGATTAACAATGTACTTAATTGTACTTGTGACGGCAGCGTTCATCCAGCACGGGTTGAGCCAGCTTCTTCTCTCATAGAAGAAGTTTCGTGGGAATATTGAATTCACAATTGGTCCCCGACATCCCGCATGCATATCCTGAGTGACTGCATGCCCTGTTTGCCGCGGAGTCTCCACAGACGCAAGGACAGAACGACTCCAAGCCGCCGGTTGCCGATCATATGCCTCTTGGAATTTTCACCAGAGCCCCGTTAGCCAAGCTGCGGCCCTAATACCGCTCGGTGCCAGACCAATCCGCCTTGGGTGGCCCAACCAAGAACTGAAGTTCCCGACGGCATAGCTCTGACACTGCCCGTTTACACCACCCTACCGCTTTGAGGAGGGGTTGAACTTTAACAATGTGGGTCGGCATGATGTCACCCTCACAAGAGGCACAAGAAAAGATCATTGCAATTTGGAGGGAACCCATGATGTCCATGCCATGTCTTGCACAGAGTCCACAGAGCACTGGGCACTGGGCAGCAGCAGTTACGATGTCTGCATCTCAATACCCAGAGCGAATCTTCATGATCCAGGTAACTCTTATCTGATATTTGGATAGTTTCCAGTCTTCCCTCAACCAGAACTTATAACCTTTCTTCTCCAACATTGTTGACCATTCAGAAGCTGTTCCTGAAAACTGGAAACATAAAAATTCATGAAATCTGGCCCAAACATCCCTGTATATGAAGTATTGATAAAAACGACGAGGCTAATAATAAAATGTTTTGTTCAAGAAATTATATTTGCAGGAGAAATAAGTTTTACTTGCAACTGAAAAAAATCCGTACAATTACTTACTAATCCATAGTAAGATGATATTTTTATGAACTAACAAATAAATCTCACAGAAAATTTTTTTTAAATCTTGTTTTTATCCCATTTCAGTGACGAGCTCGAAGTTACTAATAAAATAAACAGTAGAACAACTCATTCAACCATCAATGTGAGTATTTAGCAATGAAATAAAAACCAACAATGGCAGACTGTTGGCTACTTAAGGTAGACTTAAGTAGAAAGACAAGCAATGTCTGCTCCTCGTGAACTAAAACAAAAATAACAGAGATACTTGAAAACATTTGAACATGACTAGCAATGCATCTTAGTGTTGCCCGGGTGTTATGACCTACAACCACATTGTATTATTTGTTCCTTTCTTATGAGCAGAATTGGCACAGCTGATATATAAGAAGAACTGGATCACTGGCATAATGGAAGTTATTGTTTGTTTAAAAGGGAAGGGCAGGGTGAGGGTTCAGTTTGCATGAAAGTGCCTTCTCTTCCTAAGAAGGATCACAAACGATGTATTTTTTCATTGTGTAAAAGTGGGTCAATACGATTTTGCCCAGAAATCCTATTTTCAAACTTTCGATACCCCACCCCCACCTCTGTCCCCACTGAAATTTCTTAATTTGTAACTTTTTTCGAATTTTTTTTTTATCCACGTAGCAAAATACAGAGATAAAGAATCTGGTAAATCATCATCATCATCATCATCGTTTAACGTTCGTTCTCCATGCTAGCATGGGTTGGACGGTTCGACCGGGGATCTGGGAAGCCAGAAGGCTGCACCAGGCTCCAGTCTTATCTGGCAATGTTTCTACAGCTGGATGCCCTTCCTAACGCCAACCACTCCGTGAGTGTAGTGGGTGCTTTTTATGTGCCACCTGCACAGGTGCCAGGCGAGGCTGGCAATGGCCACGGTCGGATTGGTGCAATTTACGTGCCACCGGCACGGAAGCCAGTCGAGGCGGCGCTGGCATCGGCCACGAGTCGGATAGTGCTTTTTACGTACCACCAGTCCAGGGGTCCTGGCATCTGCCGGGTGCCAGTCATAGGATTGGTTCAATTCGATTTCGATTTCACTTGCCCCAACATGTCTTCGCAAGCAAAGGGGGTTGGCATGGGTGCCTGTCGTCGGATGAGGTTCTATATCGACTTCGCTTGCCTCAACAGGTCTTTGTGTCCAAGGGAGGAAAGGCATGCATAAGTGGGCTGGGCTCGCTTGTCCTGCCTGGTCTTCTCACGTACAGCATATTTCCAAAGGTCTCGAATATATATATTTTTTAAAGTTTAATTTTTCTTAAAGAAATACTCAATGCCCCTTCCCCCCACCTTGCTCACCCATTACCTACCCGCTTTCAAAAAGCTAAAACCTCCTGATGTTTCACTTTCTGCTGATGTCTCATGCATGCATAGAATTGCACCGAAATAGCAAACGTAAAAAGTCCCAGACCACCACCACCACAAAACCCGACATGCTAGAAACAACAGGTAAACATAATTATTTCTGAAGAAACTTCTCCGCTTTTCAAAAGCTAAAAGTGAAACATTGGGAGTTTGTAGTTTTTTGAAAGTGGTGAGGTGATGGGTGGATGCTTGGGAAGTAGATTTTAGGGTTTCTTTAAGAAAAAAAGGAAGAAGAAAATTCTTTAAAATTTTTACTCTCAGTTTTTTTCTCCGTGGATTACCATAAAAAGAAAAATTTGGAAAAAAATAAGAAAATGAAGAAATTGGGATGGGAAGGGAGAAAATTAAAATATTGAGAACGTGTGTTTTGACCAAAATCCTAATCTCCTGTATTGAAAACAAAGGAAACAGAAATTTAAGAAAAAAATAAGGTGGGGGTGAAAATGTCACTTCGGACATACTAGAAGCAACAGGTAAAGGACAGGATTTCTGGGGAAAACTTCCTTTTAGGTTTATATCTAAGATATAAACCTAAAATGCTTAATGCTTAGCAGTATTTCATCCATCTTTACATTCTAAATTCAAATTCCACTGAGGTCGACTTTGCCTTTCAGGGTTGATAAATGATAAATACGTCGATGGTAGAAAGAAGGCTTATATTAGATATAATAGTAATAAACTTATAGAGAGAAAGATGGATTTTTCAGTGAAAGTGAAATAACTTGGCAAAATAGATGTGGTTGTTATTTAAAAAAAAAATTTATTCGAACTTTGCTTTGTCTGAATAGATATGTAGCAGGAACGTGTAGCAGAAATATTTATGAATCAAACCTGGATAACTGCATCCGATGGAGAAAAAAACAAACAAAGAAACCCCCAAAAATCCAACAATTCAAGAATACGATCTCAATTCGCTAAAATATTACCAGTGTCATAAAAAATTCTGACCATTCAAGACTCCATGTGGAACCGGATCTAACATATGACACATCTACATTATGTGGATGATATTTTCAATCCAGACGTTACAAGTGTATCTGATTCTTCAGTGCCTCAATTCTGTATCTATGCAGGTTTACTAGATTGCTGACATTTAACAATGGTTTTCTCTCATCGTTTTGATATGTAGGTCGACTTTGCCTTTCATCCTTTCATAGTCAATGAAAAAACGTATCAGCAACGCACAGGGGTTGATGTAATTGACTAATGCTTTCCCCTCAAAATTCAGGCCTTATGCCTATAGTAGAATGGATTATTAATAAAACTGCCAGCATTTTTTAAGACATGTGTATCCTAGTATATATATAATTATGTGAACGATATTTTAAAAGCAAAAGACCTTAATATTTAATTTCATATATATATATATATATATAGTTGCCAGAGAAGTCTGGCAAGCGGTCACCAAACAAGTCTGGCATTAACTTGCTGAGTTCGTTGAGCAGACCATCAAAACTGGGCCTTTGTATTTCAGGGGTTTGCTGTAGGCTACACTATACAGTATTGTAAGCTACAAGCACATCAGGTCACATTGCTTTCGTTACTTAACCACAAATCAGGTCTGATCAAGTGGAGTTATCAAAAGGCATTCTAGCTGTGACCTTCGTGTCTTTTTATATATCTAGGATAATATTATTTAATATGTTCTTTTTTAAGCAGTCAGGTGTGACTTGAGTTAATTCGACTGCAAATTCTAGCAGGGCGAGTGACCACATAAATCAATGAATTTAATTGATAAAAGGGAAAGACAGCAACTTCCAACCTTCATTGTTTCTATCTCGACACACATGTCTAACTCTGGTCCAACTGTCAAACGTTAGGAAGCTAAAACATGTCAACGTATCACTAAATCTAACGAGTTAAATTCAGAACAAAGTGAAGTGTTAAAAAATTGCTTTCTTTGCAGAGACAGTGTAAAAGCTAGAGGAGCCCTAATGAGATAATTTGCCTGAGTGTTCAGGTCAAAAGCTTCAAGAGGCAGGCGTGTGGGGTGGCGGGTTATTATTATTTTTTTCTAATTAGCCTCCAGTGACAAGATGTAATTTGTAGCTCAATTTCGATTCCCATCGTTATCCTTATCGTAGTTTAGACTTTAAACCATTCGCGAAATAACTTATTCCCCTCTCCCTTCATATCTTTTTCCTCCCAACCTACATCTCTCTGAACTTATTTGGTACTGAAAGCGCGACAGGACAACCAAGAGGATACTGACTTTTTCGGCAATTCAAATACGTTTCTTGGTCCACAGTGGTGAGTATCTTGCAATTTATTTTCAAGAGATTATATTTAAAAAAAAAAAAGATTACCCCGCTATTACATCGTAACTAATGAAAGATGGAAATTATTTTTCATTCACTAAATCCAAATTATGTCTGAAGAAAAAGTTTCTGCTCAAACTCTCACACTTTCGAAGTAAGACGTATCGCACAGGTGAATTGATCTCAGACCATGAAGTCTGAGATCGGAGAAGAGCCATTCTGATCACTTAGTAACTCCCAAAAACGTGCCAAGAGTGACAGACTCTCTTCTTTGAATCAAAGTAGAACCAGGTGTTGTGCATAGGTGACCGTTATGTAATCAAGATATGTTATATTTGATAGAATATAAGACGTACTATTCCTTCCCACACAAAAACCCCTAAAAAGTCTCAAAAACAAAAATCATCCCGGTTCCTACATGCGAAATTGGGCCTTCCACAAGTTGTAATACCCTGAAAACTTTTCCTCTTGATCATTGGGGGCTGAAATTGGGCCGCATCTTAATACTCCTGTGCGTTTGTTTTTTTATATCATCAAATACTTCTGTCCAGCACCGTCGTAAGGCATGGACATTCTGAACAATTGCTCGGGGCTGTCATGGGTCAAGGGACCTATTTCTGATCTTTGAATGCTGTGGTTTCCTGTCAACAAACAAATACAAAAGGGCCGAATGCACTGATTTCCTTGGGAACCTATAATATACTGCACAGACACTCCCTCTTTTCCGTCTATTGTATGTAGGCACTGACGTGGATAACCAAGTCAGCTTCCTTAGAAATATACCTACAAAATATTCCAGTATCAAGAATCAATAAACTTAGTGAACGAGGAAAGCTCATTTCGTTGATATGTGTACTAAACGGTTAAATCTTACACACAGATCACTTAGGTTTTTCATCTTTTAATAATATCGCCTCCCTCCTGGTAAATACCTTGGCTGACACCCTCTCGACTAGGCGGCGCAGTAGAGATGCATACATACAATAGATGTGAGTGTATTCCTCCAGTAGAATAGAAAGCGAATCGTTTAAATATTCCATATATTTCGACTGTTACTGGTGAATGCGTGTAATTTTGTTTCCTGTGTATATTTGATTTAATTCTTTGAATCCTTCATATAAAACGGAACACAAGCCCACCCCCAAGGGAGACCCTCAGATTTAGATTCTAGTATGGTGTTACATGCAAAACATGAATTTGCATGCTAGATTTTTCTTTTCTTTTTGAAAGACACATACTTTTAAATTCAGAGATGTGAGGATTTATAATCAACGACGAGGGTTCGAAACAGTTGTTCATAAACCATCTTTCTTGAATGAAATCAAATCTTGACGCCTGTTGAGCAGCTGACCTACAAATTAGTGAAAGTTTTGATGGGAATGTTCTATCAATGTTCTTTGTATTCAAATATATGAATGTACCCAAGAGCAGCAGTCTTCTTCATTTTTAATTCCTATTGAATGCATTATAGGAATATAAATTGACCACAGTACTTATTTTATCGGACCCCTGGGAGGATGAAAAGCAAGGTTGACTTTGACGAGATTTGAACTTAGAAAAAAATAAAAGATCTTAACGAAGCCCTTCTTGTGGTAGGATATTGTAAGGATTAGGAAGGCGGCGAGATGGCAGAGTGGTTAACGCACCGGGCGAAATGCTTTGAGGTATTTCGTCTGCCGTTACGTTCTGAGTTCAAAATTCCGCCGAGGTCGACTTTGCCTTTTATCCTTTCGGGGTCGATTGAATAAGTACCAGTTGCGTACTGGAGTCGATGTAATCGACTTAATCCCTTTGTCTGTCCTTGTTTGTCCCCTCTGTGTTTAGCCCCTTGTGGGTAGTAAAGAAATAGGATATTGTAACGATTCAGCTAATCCTAATCGTTTTACAATTTATTCCAAGGCAAGTCTTCAATACGGATGGGTTGTATTATTGTAGCAAGACTCATACCACATAAATAAGCAATACCTAATTTCGAAGTAGTTTCTGATCTTATGCGTAATATTTTCCCACAGAAAATGGCTCAACTGATGTCATCGAGTTTTAAAGGTTGCGGGATTTCTTTAGTTTATTAAATATTTTATGGTTATTGCTTGGTTTTTGTATTACAAATGTGACATTAGGTAAGTCACAAATCACAAATAGGCCACACTGTGTCAATGTTGACGTGGTTCTGAGATTTACGGTTACAATTTCAATACATAACTTTCTGTTGGAATGCAAACAATTTCCTCCTCTGGGTCCTTGTTAAATAAATTCTGTGATCGCAGAGGATATTATATGGTTCCTATTGCTTCATAAGGAATTTACTGCCAATTCGCAGCATGTTGATCTGCTCTGTCTTCAACTCGTCTCTTTCTTTTTTGTTTGTATTGTTTGAGTGATATGCAATATTCAAAAACTGGCTGCAGTGAATACTAATCCTCTTTCTCTGTCGTCCCTTCTGATATGGAGCTTG
>NC_043012.1:14846652-14879152 GCF_006345805.1 Octopus sinensis
GAGAGATGAGAGATGGAGCAAGGTGAGACAGAAGAGCAGATTGTGGGTTTGGCTGAGTACATAAAAATATTTCAGCCTCTTTCAAATCAAAAAGTTACTATTTTTAAATCTCACAACGAGAGATGTACTTTGGAGTAAAGATTATTTGCCAACATAACATGGCAGTCCTGGTTTAGGACGAATGTTGTTGTAGTTTAGCCCCAGGAGTCATCGTCTCCAGCTGGCTATACATCTCCTCGATGCACAGGTGGATAGTGTTGGCTCGACTGATAGGACGGGAAATCCTGGCCTCAAGGGTCTATTAGAGAGCTATAATTTAGTAGACCATTACAAACTGGATGAGCTGAGCATTCCACAGTGGACATGGAGTAATAACGACAGCTCACGCAGATGTTACAGAGATAGGGTTTTTGTTAGAGATAGAAATAAGGATACCTTTAGCTGTCCACAATTTTGTATTGTACCTTACAGGGATCAAAATTTGTAACGTGTGAAGTACATATAGATAAATGTCATAGACAGGGACCCGGGTACTGGAAAATGAACCAGTCTATTTTGATTTGTGAAGCCTTCCGTACCTAGATTAAGGTGTTAGTACAGAGGGCACTATGTGGCGCCATCATTAATAATAGATGGTGGCATGTCCTCAAGAGAGCCATTCGTTTAGAGTCTATTAGATTTAGCAGTCAGCTAAGTTTAGATAGATCTAGAATAGAAAGGGAATTAGTTAAGAATTAAGACGAGGTTATAGAAAGAGTGCTGGTGGCGAGAATGGTCTTGTACCATCACCTCAAAGTCAAGCACGAAGGCTGCAGTGTTAGAGCTAAGCTACGTGCAGTGGGTCAAGAAGGTATTAACGTTGCTGTATAGGCCCGTTGTGTGGTGTGTCAGAGGGGCAAACAAGCCTCTATAAAGTTTTTAACTGACGAGCAAGGGCACAAGATCTATGGACAGGAAATGATGCAAAAGGCCTTTCACCAGAATTTCGCCTGTTGTTCGGAGAGAGTGACATGCTTAAGCTTGGGGAGCCCTTAAAGGACTTCCTAGCTGGTGAACCGTGACTCTCGGCACGAGAGGCAGATTGCCGTGAAGGACCGATTACTCCTGCGGAGGTAAAAGAGGTGTTGGTCGAGTGTGCCAGTCATATATATACAACTTGAACAGACACATATTAGTACATAAACATACGTTCACATGAACATACACATGTACATACACACAGACACGTCTACACACTTACCTAAATACTCACATACATAAGTACATACGTACATACTTACATATATACATACACACATACATGCACCTAGGCATGCACACATGCATACACACATACATGTACACACACATACATACACACACACATAGATACATACATACATACGTACTTATATATCATGAATTAACTATTACTTTCCCAGATGCAGCACAGAATTTTGTTAGTGAACAGGTCGCGGTCTCAAAGTGACGAAAATATTTTCGCAAATTAAATTTAAATTTAAATTATAAAAAAACACCATCCGAGCGTGGCCATTCGCCAGCCACGTCTGGCACCTGTGTCAGTGGCACATAAAATCACCCACTACACTCTCGGAGTGGTTGGCGTTAGGAAGGGCATCCAGCTGTAGAAACACTGCCAGATCTGACTGGCCTGGTGCAGCCTTCGGGCTCCCCAGACCCCAGTTGCACCGTCCAACCCATGCTAGCATGGAAAGCGGACGTTAAACGATGATGATGATGATGATGATGTTGAAGTGAATCTAACGGTTTTTGTGTGTTTCTTAAATGGCTTATAAACACCTTCCATGCTGCAATTGTTGTTATCTAAAACTGTCTTCTAAAAAATTATCCACTACTTTTGCACCACACTGATTCATACGTACATACATACATACAGAGAGAGAGAGAAAGGGAAAGCTATGTCTATAAAATAAGTATATATATGTGTATAGATATATATATGTATCTATCTATCTATCTAATATGTATGTATGTATGAGTTCTGATCAATAAGTATCCGGACTGTTGCCATAGTAACGAAGCTAAAGCACACAGAGTGAAGCTGTTTGGCACAGATTGACCTTGAACTAAAATTCTAGCCCACTTCTGCTGTTTACAGCAATGCTTGGAAGGAAGGTGTGTAACGTGTGATCATCGTATTGACCATGACAGAGAAAGTTGTCATGGCAACACCTGCTCAGGGACCTACGCAAAGTTGCAGAAAGCTTATGAAGAGCAGTGTATGAGCTACACAGAAGTGTATGAGTGGTTCAGACGTTTCCAAGATGGCTGCAAAAATGTTGATAGTAATGAACGTTCTAGGAGACCTGCAGCCAGTAGAACTGAGAAAAACATCGCAGATGTGTATGTGGCTGTGAGGGAAAAATCATTGAATCACCATCCATGAGTAACCAGAAGATGTGAAGATTAGTTACGGTTCAGTCCATTAAGATTTGGGTATGAAACATGTGTCTGCCAAGTTTGTGCCAAAACTAATTTTAGGTGACTAAAAAGACACTCGGATTTCAGTGGCACAAAATCTCCTTTGATTCTGTCGAGAACGATGAAAGCTGTTAACTTTTTCATCTTGGTTGTAGTTTTTCTCATTTGAGAAAACCCAAATCAAATCTTCTTCTGCTGGATTTTTCAGTTTTAGAGCTGAGGTAGTCATTTTCTTTTGCTTTTTCTGACAAATTGACTTTCCTTATCATATAAGACTTATATATTATTTCTTTATTGCCCACAAGGGGCTAAACATAGAGGGGACAAACAAGGACAGACAAAGGAATTAAGTCGATTACATCGACCCCAGTGCGCAACTGATGTTTTCATGGACAACATTTCTGACTATTCCTTGTAACACATTGAGATCTTTTGTAGTTGACCTCATGGATTTTCTGGGATTGAAATCAATGGTCTGTTGAACTTACTGGATAAATACAGGTGTTCTGATGATTTCAGAGCCTTTAGAATGCTTTTAATGTTTTGATACTAGTGATATCTTTCCATCTTCAGTCTCTAGCTCCTTACAAACTTTGTAGACGAAAGATCTAACAACTTTTAAAAATTGAGATATTTCTTAATGACTATGCTCAGCCTTTATAACCACAATAACAGCATACCTCTTCATTTCTTGAGTAAGCTGAGGGTCTGCCATTATTATTTTCTGAAACAAAGAGTATATAGAGGTAGCAAAAAATGCAGCAACGGTCCAAAAAAAGGTATGTCCTGAAATACCTTAGGCACCCTGTATATATATATATTTTTCTTTGATTATTTTACTTGTTTTAATTATATATGTATTTAGATATATCATGTAATGTTTGTAAATAAACTTCACCATCATAAAAGCAAGGTGTTATTGTCCAGTCTTCCATGAAAAACATGTTTGGCCATGGAGAAATATTAACTTCCTTGGAAATAGGTGAGGGTTGGTGTCAGGAAGGGCATCCAGCTATATAGAAAATTTGTCTCAAATTCCATCCAACTGACCCACATGGAAAAGTTGTCATTAAATGATGGTGATGATATGTATTTACATATCATACCATCATGATGATATTCACCTGTTGACATCATCATCATCTACAACAGCAACAACATTGATCACTGCTACTGCTCTCTCCTACTACTACTACTCGACCTCAAGCATCACCAGCTTCCGTCATCCAATGGCACCCACAGCAGCATATCGGTTGAGAAGATAGCCTCCTCTTCCAGTCGCCAGCTAGAGATTTTACTACTACTACTACTACTAACAACATCACCACCACCACCACCACCACTACTACTACTACTACTACTACTACTACTACTACTACTACTACTACTACTACTACTACTACCACTACTACGTAACTCTTTTTTTCACTTACTGGCAACTTTAAACTGATTGTATTTTCAGATCATGGAAAAGACAGATCAGAAATCACCAAAAGTTACTGAATGCAACAAAGATATGAACAGTGCAGAAGCCAAGGTAAGCTGTGTACATTTTTGCCTATTATTATTATTATGTTTTGGGTATCAAAGGCAGTGGAGCTGGTAGATTCATTACTGACACAAAAGGCTTGGTGGCATATCTTCTTGCTCTTGATGTTCTGAGTTCAAATGCCGCAGAGCTTGATTTTGCCTTTCATCCTTTTGGCTTTTGTGGGTATAAAAATGTGTTGAATCAGATTTAGGGAGACTCTTAAAGTTCTGGGTTGGATGTTAAGAGGGTTGATGAATGAGCAACAGGCTTATCCTTATAGCTACAAAATTAATTTCATTGATTATTTCAGTAATGATGTTTAATGTAGGAGTGGCTGTGTGGTAAGTAGCTTGCTTACCAACCACATGGTTCCGGGTTCAGTCCCACTGCGTGGCACCTTGGGCAAGTGTCTTCTACTATAGCCTCAGGCCGACCAAAGCCTTGTGAGTGGATTTGGTGGACAGAAACTGAAAGAAGCCAGTCATATATATGTATATATATATATACATATATATGTGTATATATATATATATATATATATATATGTATGTATGTGTGTGTGTATATGTTTGTGTGTCTGTGTTTGTCCCCCCAACATCGCTTGACAACCAATGCTGGTGCATTTATGTTCCTGTAACTTAGCAGTTTGGCAAAAGAGACTGATAGAATAAGTATTAGGCTTACAAAGAATAAGTCCTAGGGTCGATTTGTTCGACTAAAGGTGGTGCTCCAGCATGGCCACAGTCAAATGACTGAAACAAGTAAAAGAGTAAAGAGTATATACCAAATAAAAACATAGAATTGGTATTTTCTGTAAGTTGTGTATCTATGTGGTAAGAAGTTTGCTTAGCAACTACATATTTCCAGGTTCAGTCCTACTATGTGGCATCTTGGGCAAAGTTTTTGTTGTAATCCAATATCAGACTGTTATAAAATCCACTCCAGTATAGCAGTATAGTTAGACGATTAAAGATACGGCCATCTATGACCAACTTCACTGACTCCCAACAACTTGACTTCCTATGTCACTATATTTGTAATGACTATCACATACCACTCATGTGGGAGGGGTGTTCCATTATTATTATTATTATCCCCATAACATCTCCCCTTTTAAATTTTTTTCTCAGGGAGTGTAATTTTATTTCTTTTTTAGTAGTGGACGGTGATCTCTTTTTTTAGACAGAAACTTCTTTCATGCATAACTCTATGGAATATTTTTTTACATCGATTATAATTGCTAACACTTCCTTTTCTATTCAGCTGCTGTCCCTTTCTGCTAGTAATAATGGTCATGATGCATAGGCCATCATCATATTTGTGCCGAAGCACTGCTCCTACATTGTAATCACTTGCATCTGTAGCCAATATAATATCCAGCTTCAGATCAAAATACGTTAACGATAAGTTCGATGTTAAAATGTTTTTTAATTTGTCAAATGCCTTCTGGCACTTACTTCTCAGTCCAGCACCATTTTGTATTTTTCTTTAAAAAATCATTTAGTGGGTCCCTTACATTGTGTATGTTGGGAATATACAATTGGTAGTAATTTACTAATCCCCAAAATGCTTGTAGCATAGTCTCATTATTCGATGTGGGCATATTTTCTTTTACCAAAGTTGCTCTGGATGGATTTGGTTTCTGTCTGTTTTTATCTATTATTTGGCCCAAATATTTCATTTTTTCAGAAAGAACTTGCTTTTTTCTTCACTCAGCTCAAAGCCATATTCTCTTATGTCTTTGAATACCCTTTTTAAGTGTTCTACATGTTGTTCCTGTGATTTGCTTTTTATTAGGATTTCATCTAAATAGGCAACAGCAAAATCACAGTCACCCATCCATTACTTGTTGAAAAAAATGGAAGGAGCCCCTTTTAAACAGAAGGGAAGCTGCTTAAATTTAAATAAACCACTTTGTGTATTAATAAGTGTGAGCTTTCATCTTCTACTTGAATTTGAAAGTATGCCTCTGAGAAGTTTAATTTTGAGAAGAATTTCTCTCCATTCAATTTTGAGAAAAACTTCCTCAAGACTTGACAGTGGGTGGTCATGTGACCTCAAGCAGTCATTTAAACTCGTTGAAAAATCTGCTCAAACTCCTGTAGACCATAGGTGCTGCCCAATCTCAGTGGTCCATCTTCTCGATTATTTCTAGGCTTTCAAGTCTTCCAGGTTCCTTATTTACCTGTTCTAGCTCTGCAAACAGTACATTACATTTTGACTTAAATACAAGTGCTACCTGGAGCCCACAAAATGGTGGCACAGCTGGAAGTCGATAACAAAGGGAGATAATTTCCAATTATTACCTTTGAGTAGTGAGGCATTTCCCTCCCCCTCCATATTTCTAAGAGGTCATGGACCAACAGGTTTTTGGGATCAAACGATACGCCATAAAGCTGAACCCTTTATGGACGGGAAACCTAGGGTAATCCCATAAATTGGCCTTCCCCATTTTTAACATATATATATTTGTATACATGTATGTATGCATGTATGTATGTATATGCTACAGGTTGACAAATTCAAAAGAAGCTATGTCCAATGACTTAGAATAAATAAGAAATAAATCTGAGAGTAATTTTTTCTTTTTACTTTTTAATCACACACACACACACACACACACACACACACACACAGTGTATGTGTGTGAAATCAATTTCTCGTCTCAGCAAGTGGCAAGTGAACTTACGAGAAAGTGTCTATGTATTTGTATGACATGAAGTGGTGTTGGGAGAGAAAGAGGGAGGGGGCGTCGAGGAGAAAAAGTTTGATCACAAGAGATGAAAGGCTTTTCGGATATTTTTATGCAATTGTTTATGCGAACGTACGATAGAGAGAGAGAGAGAGAGAGAGAGAGAGAGAGAGGAGAGAGAGAGAGAGAGAGAGAGAGTGTGTGTGTGTGTGGAGGGGACCGTGCATTATTGAAGACGATGATATATATATATCGATAATCATATGATTCCATCAACATGCGCTATCACTTGGATGACGGACTCTTCAGCCTCGCACGTCTCCGCGCAAAGACGAGAACCTCTGCCATCTCGGTCCGTGAAACGCAGTATGCCGACGGCAATACCACCCTGAGCCTGACCGTAGATGACCTACAAAGGACGGCCGATCTTTACAATGCGGCTTACGAACGCTTCGGGATGCAGGTAAACATATTAACGAGCAAGATCCTGATCCAACTTGCACCAACCAGAGCAGTCCACCTACGAACATTAGCACCAACGGCCAACCCCTAGAAGTTGAACACTTCTCATACCTTGGGAGTATTCTTTCGAAGACACCTACATATGAAAAGTACGCGGAGAACCGGATCAGAGCGGCCCACTCCGTCTTCGTAGACTCAACTCTTCTCTACGCTCGTGAGACTTGAATGCTGTACTGCCGTAACTTCAAGAGCTTTGAATGTTTCCAGCAACCCAAGCTACGACCGATCCACAATATTCGATGGGAAGAACACATTATCAACAACGCGGTTCTTCGCCGCGCCTCACTACCAAGCGTCGAAGCCACCATTCTTTGCCATCGTCTCCGCTGAGTAACTCACGTCCAGCGTATGGAGCCCTCTCGTCTCCGAGGACCATGTTCTACAGAGAACTTGCAATCGGAACAAGACCCAGAGGAGGCCCGAAATTCCGTTTTAAAGACCAGCTCAAACGGACCCTGGCTCAACTAACATCCAGCCATCCTCATGGGAACAGATTGCTATGGATAGGACAGCTTGGAGGACTGCCATCCGCAATGGAGCCAGCTCCTTCGAGCAGAACAGACAACAGAATGAGGAGACTGGATAGAAACTAACGAACCCAATGCTCGCAGACGAGCTGGAGCCAACGATATGATATGTGAAGAAGAAGAAAAAAAATAATAAGGGCATAACTACAGAAACGTGCCCTCCCGAATTTGTTTGCTTATAACCCACCCTAAAATGGATTTTTTGAATGCTATTTTTTTGTTTAACAAATATACTTCAGATGGTGCAGATTCCGATTATATTGGAATTTGTTGCGAACTTTTTTCCCCAAAGGTTGGGAGACGAGGTCTGAAACTTCACAAAAGCCAGTTTTGTTCCTTCATAACTTTCAGAAAAATGGATATTTTTTTTAATGAAATTTTCTACAAAGACATTTCAGATGTTCATTACGACTAAATCGAAATTTAATATGGAAAAGAGAGAAGAAAAAAATAGTGGGTTCGCACACTAGTGTAGCTAGAGTGTGTACGGCCCGAGGCGGCCCTTCCGTTTGCTGTCCCCGGACCCCACAATGCACACATATTGCCTACAGCAGACCCCTTTAAAAGTGCCGCCGGGGAGGACCGCCTCAGCCCTCTCCACCTAACTACGCTAGTCGGTTCCTATACATACATCCTGACACATCATCCTTGTTCTCATTATTTCAAGTTTCTTTTTTGTGATGTGTCAATATGTATGTGGGCAAGTCTACCAGTTTTTCCTATTGCATACTCAATTCCGATATAACCGTAATATAACAGAACACCATCTGAAATGTATTAATAGAAAATTTCATTAAAAAATATCCATTTACGAAGAAACAAAGTCAATTCAAGTGAATTTTCCGAAACTCCTCTCCCCATGCTCGGAAAAAAAACCAAAAAACTTTTTCACAACAAATCCTGATATAATCGGAACTTCACCAGCTGGAGCATATTCGTAGAAAATTCCGTAAAAAAATATCCATTTTTCAGGAGGTTATGAGGAAACAAATTCGGAGTGGGTGGCACAATTGTATAGACAATGTATGTTTACGTGTGACTGTAATAATAGGGGTGGGATAGGGGTGGGAGAGAAGAGATTGGAAATGCGTATTTTATAACTTGAGAGAAAACATGTGATATGTGACAATTTTTGTGTGCGGAGATTACACACACACACACACACACAGAGGGAGAGAGAGAGAGAGAGAGAGAGAGAGTGTGTGTTAAAGAGAAAATGAGAAAAAAGTAGAGAGAAAGTGGGAGGAGCATAGGATAAAGAGCGAAGTAAAATAAATGAATGGCTGGGTTGCGGGGTGTGAAAGAAAGTAACCCCTGCCTTACACCCGTCCCTCAAACAAGGTCCACACACTGACTCAACAAATCCAAACTAATATTGTAATTTTTGAAATATATATTTAAATTCAGACTTCTTGGTAATTATTGTACGAGAAACAATTTTTTTCTCTCACTCAAATAAAGTCAGACAAACAGAAAAGAAAGAACAAAAACTCACGAAAGAAAAGAAGAGAAAAGAAAAAGTTAACGAAACCTATTTGTTGATGTGATTGATTTGTTGTTTTTGGCTTCTTTTCCGGTTTGGTTCACTTCCGTTGTGCCTAGTCCGGGTGGGTCCTAAATAAAACCTCAACAGCGTCACTTTGCCGTGTGTGTGTGTCAGTGTTGTGAGGCCGGCGGCAGCACTTTTGCCTTTCATGCTCTGACACCAACTTGTTGGGCCGAGTGACATGAAGAATTTAATCAAAAAACGGAGCAATAGTAATCTTCAGGGACAATGGAATCGCTATCCTCGGACTTCAAACTCGGTTCAGGAATGTTTGGTCAGTAGAAACAAGCAAACAACATCTCTTTTTTTGCTTCTTTTTTCTTTTATTTACTTTTTTTCTTCCCAAATACTTTTAATGCTTTTTTTTTTTTTTGCTTGATGTCGGGGAAAGTTTTTTTCTTACGTTTTTGCAGTATTTTTGAGTGTATATAAAATCCGTGTGTATATGTAATTATGTGTGAGCGTATATTTGCGTATAAATATGTATATATATATTTGTATATATATGTGTGTGTATATGTGTGTATATATATTTGTATGTATATGTGTGTATATATATATTTGTATGTATATATTTGTATATATATATGTGTGTGGTATATATGTGTGTGTGTGTGTATATGTGTGTGTGTGTATATATGTGTGTGTGTATATGTGTGTGTGTATATGTGTGTGTGTGTATATGTGTGTGTATATATGTGTGTGTGTATATATGTGTGTGTGTATATGTGTGTGTGTGTATATGTGTGTGTGTGTTATATGTGTGTGTGTGTGTATATGTGTGTGTGTGTGTATATGTGTGTGTGTGTATATGTGTGTGTGTGTGTATATATGTGTGTGTGTATATATGTGTGTATATATTTGTATATATATGTGTGTGTGTATATATGTGTGTGTGTGTGTATATACATGCTTGTGTGCGATTATGTGTATATATGTTTCTGTATATGTGTGTATATATATGTGTATATGTATGTGTGTTTATATATATGCACAGACACACACACACGTGTGTGTATGCTTGTTTGTATACATGTAGGTGTATGCGTACGCGTGCATACATGTATGTGAATGCACTTGTATATAAGTAAACCTAGGTGAATATATATACACGCGTTTAAGGGTGTATGTCTACGTGGGCTTTCGTTTGTGCGAGAATTGTATATAAGTGTATAAAATCTCTCTCTACATATTTCAGTCGTGTTATGGGGTATCCAGTTCAATTTCTATCATTAGTTTAGTGTTTAGCGGTAATTAATAAAACCTGGATGTTTTTGTACGAAGCCTTGTTAACTATTTTCTTTAATATTAATAAATATGTTAGTTACAAACAGTAAGAGAAGCTAAATTTGCTATTATTATTATTGTTTGACTTTTGTGGCTCCAAGTCTCATCCAGGGACCTCAAGAGGCAACAGGTTGGAAGTTCGTGTTGGTGTTATGCCGAGAGTGCCATATATTTGGTTTTGTATTTAGTGTATATTATTATTATTATTATTGTTGTTGTTGTTGTTATATTCTACCGAGGGTAACTTTGCTTTTTTAACTTTTCTGGAGTCGATAAAATTAGTACTTTTATTGAATTGAGTATATGTGTTTTCATTGTTAGGTTTATATATTGTAATTGACTAGCTCCCCCCCTTCAACATTTCAGGCCTTGTGCCTAAAATAGGAAGAATTGTCAATTATCTGATTATTTATTGTAAAGGCTTGTTTTAATCCTTTAAAAGTTTCGGACTCTGTGCTTTATGACACCTTCACCTTTTCTTATACTTCGTTATTTTGTCAATACTCTTTCGAGTTCAGATCCTGTCGAAAATACCAACTTTCTGTCTTCTGGGATCGATCAAATAAAATACCACCGGCCAAGTAATGTGCTCGATAATAATAATCTGTTAAACTTTACGGTGATCTTACGGTACTCGTATCGAAATCTAGCCACATTTACACCAAATGTGAGACCTTGTGCTTGTCTAAGGAATTCTTCATTTAACCACCGTCACCGCAGTCCTTTCCAGTCCAGAGTCGCCAGGACTTTTATTCCTAATCTTCAGGGCTGCGTTTCTCAAACTTTTTTTGCCCAAAACTCTAAGAATTCTACAATGTAATAAATACATGATTTATAAAATGAAACCAGTAAAATATTTTTTTTTAAAATGGGGCATAATAATACAACTGTGCTCCGCCGACTCATAGCTTTTAGAAAATGTATATTTTGTAATGAAATTTTCTACAAATATCTTTTAGATGGTGTAAATTACGATAACTTAGAAATTTGAAAAAAAAGAAAAGAAAAAGGAAAATAATCGCTGGGTGCGCACACAGGCATTACTGACACATCTTACATATATATTTACAAAATTAAATTTGAAACTTTGAAAAATTGTGATGTGTCAGTTTGTATATTTTTTTAAATAATATTAAACTTGATATAATTGTAATTATTACCATCTGGGACTTATTTGTAGAAAATTTCATAAAAAAAATATCCATTCTTCTGAAAGTTATAAGAAGCCAAAGTCTTGCGGGTATATACTTGGGTAGGTATGCCAAAAATTGACTAAAATGGTGTGTGTGAGGGGATATCTTGTTTTGCGTAATTCAGTTGTAAAGCTTTTCGAAAAAAGCGATAGTCGCAATTTAAAATTAAGCATGGCATGCTTGTATGGTAAGATGTTTCCTTCTCAATCACTTGGTTCCAGGTTCAATCCCACTGCACGGTGCCTTGGGCAAGTGTCTCCTACTATTATAGCATCGGGCTGATTAAGTGGATTTTTGTTGACGGAAACTGAAAGAAGCCCATCGTGTGTGTGTTTGTGTTTGTTCACCGCCACTACTTGACAACAAGTGTTAGTATGTTTACGTCCCCGTAACTTAGCGGTTCGGATAAAGTAACCAATAGAATAAGTACTAGGCTTACAAAGAATAAGTCCTGGGGTCGATTTGCTCGACTAAAGGTGGTGCTCCAGCATGGCCACAGTCAAATGACTGAAACAAGTAATAAGAATATATAAATGTGAAAGTTATATTTTTTTCTCTTTTGGTTTCACATTTGGTGGTGGATCTCTGTCATTTGGTGATGAGATCTCTGTTGCTTGTCCAACTGAATGCGTAAGTGGCTGCATTCCGTAGACAAATGCACTCTTAATGTAATTGTCAGGAAGAATCCGTGTGACAAGGCTGTACAATCTGAATTACAGGTTCAATCCACCTGACTGGCTTCTATAGTTTCTGTCAACCCAAGGCAGTGAAATGACATTCACTTTACTCTTTTACTTGCTTCAGTCATTTGACTGTGGCCATGCTGGAGCAAATCGACCCCAGGACTTATTCTTTCTAAGCCTAGTACTTATTCTATCGGTTTCTTTTGCCGAACCGCTAAGTTACGGGGACGTAAACACATCACCATCGGTTGTCAAGCGATGTTGGGGGGACAAACACAGACACACAAACATATACACACATATATACGACGGGCTTCTTTCAGTTTCCGTCTACCAAATCCACTCACAAGGCTTTGGTTGGCCCAAGGCCATAGTAGGAGACACTTGCCCAAGGTGCCACGCAGTGGGACTGAACCTGGAACTATGTGGTTGGTAAGCAAGCTACTTACCACACAGCCACTCATTCACTCATGCTTCACCTACTCCACAGTTTTGCACCATCATCATAATTATCTAACAAGTGTTTTCTGTATTTGCATGGGTTGAATGGTCCAACAGGATGTGACAAATCTGAGGACTGCAGCATGGCTCCACTGCCTTCTTTGGAATGGTTTCTGCAGCTGAGTGTTCTTCCTAACACCAACTACTTTACATTAAATGAGGTGGCGAGCTGGCAGAAACATTAGCAAGCTGGGTGAAATGCTTAGCGGTATTTCGTCTGCCGCTACGTTTTGAGTTCAAATTCTGCTGAGGTTGACTTTGCCTTTCATCCTTTCAGGGTCGATAAATTAAGTACCAGTTACGCACTGGGGTCAATGTAATCGACTTAATCCCTTTGTCTGTCTTTGTTTGTTCCTTGTATGTTAGTTAGTTAATTTTTTGGCTCAAAAGCAAAAAGCAAGGCCATGTAGGGGGACATGGAGTTAAGTACAGGGTGGTGTTCATGTAAAGAGTTCAGGCCACTTGAGGCCAAGGGAGACTTTGAACAAAGCAGTCGTCGGCATCTTCACCATCTCGTCTGGCAGCTTGTTCCACAGATCCGCAACCCGGACGGAGAAAGCTCCTCTCCTTCGATTGAGATGAAATCGTCGCAGGTAGAGCTTTTCGGAATGTTTAGCCCCTTGTGGGCAATAAAGAAATGAGATGCTTTTTTTTTTTATTATTACATCAGTACTAGTAGGGTTACTTTGCAATCTGCAAGACTGAGGGCTTAAAGTGGGCCCCTATAACTGCAGAAGACTAAATTCTGGGTGTTAGTATGGCAGGGGAAGGGGAAGCAACGTTAGCATTGAATTAGTGAGAAAGGGTGAGACTGAGTGGTAAAAGGGGTTGTACAGTGATGATGGCCATGGCTATCCTTCATTATAAGGGCAAGATAAAAGCAGAAGGTATGAAGAAAAGGGTGACAAGATAGGAAGAAATAAACGAGGAAGTTAATTTTCAGCCTGAAATCTGTTCTATAAATATACTTTATTTTTTAAGAAAATAGAAGTTGACAATCCAGATTAGTTGTAACAAAAGCCTATAAAAATTAAATTACTTTCTATAAATATTTACATTCTTCTTGTGAACTTAACCACAAATTAGTCTGGGACAGCTTTTGAATTTTTATTTCAGAGTAGTATCACAGGAATTAAGGAATCCACTTTTGGTTAATTTTAAACTTTTTCCTCAATTTCTGTTTTTACACGACTTGGATTTCTCATCTACAGTTTGATGGCTTTGAATGAAATGGGGGAAAAAAATAGTCATTAATTTTTTTTTATTTATTCCCAAGAGGTGTTCTTGAATTGTAACAAAAAAAATGTTGTATAAGTCTATTTTGGAATAAATTTCTAATGTTATTGGCAGTGGTGGTTATTGCTTTTGACAGTAAAATGGAATTTTTTTTGTTTGGTAGATTTCTGGGAGCACTATAACTTATTGCCTATAAATTGTGCTGTCGGCATTTTAGCTTAATATTATTTGCTGAAGATTTACTCTGTACACTTTGCTGTGCAAATTAAAAAACAAAAATGTTTTTAATCTGTAAGAAAAGTGAACATTTAAACTTTGATCTATGATTTATTATATGGTTTATTAAAGGCTATCAACAGAAAAGTTTACTGTTCTACAAACTACAGTGTGTCATAAAGACTTTTTAACTGGTTTTTGTGACTGAGTGATGGATAAATCTCTCTGGATAAGATGGTAGTATTTTGCCAGTAACATTCTATATGTAATACCTATTTCCATACCATCTTGATGCAGTCTCAGCTTTGCTGGGCAGGGCATGTAGCTTGCATGTCAGACGATCGATTACCAAAAAGATTGCTCTTTGGTGAGCTACAAAAGGGATAGCACTCACAAGGCAGCCAGAAGAAGTGCTTTAAGGACACACTGAAAGCCTTCAACATCGACCATGACACTTGGGAGCATTCTGCTCTAGACAGAGAAGGGTGGCGATCAGCTTTCCACAAGGGTGCCAACACATGCAGAAGACCACAGACAAGCCAGGAAGAACAGAGCTAACAACCCTGTAGCAGGCGCTACCATTCCCTGTCCACACTGTCAAAGACTCTTTCGGGTGCAGATTGGCCTCGCTAGCCATCTGCAGACTCACAAAACAAGCCCACCCACGCCCCAGGATGACTTGATGGTCTTCGTCGCATCGATGGACAAACTACACCTATTTCCAACATGATAGATGACCCGTAAGAGGGTCAGTTTGTCTGGGCTAATAATTCTAACCTTTCTAATGTTTTAGTGAAACTGTTTCTCTCGACAACCCTTGTCACATAATTTACCTAACAACATCATTGTCATCATCATCATTACAAACACCATTACTTTTCAGTTTTTTTTCTTTTTGTGTCATCCATGCTGTCATGGGTTGCATACAACACAACAATAATCACTCAATCAATCTTTATCTGTTGTTATTTCATCTATAAACCTCTTCAAGTTTGTTGTACTTAATCTGATTACCCAGGGTTACATCAGTTTGTCCATCATAAGAGCTGATTGCTTCCAGCCTTTGGCTTTTCTAAAGCTAAAATAAATGACACTGCTTATATTTTGCCCAGCTATTAGATTCTTCTTTTATGTTTAATGCATAGAGTGTTAAAAAGCTATTTTGAAAGAAATTTAGACATATTTTGATATTAATCTGACCTCATCAGCAAAACATAGCCATCACTGGCTGTACTTGGCAGAGTAGTGATAAAAGAAACACTAAGTAAATACATACAGAAGTGTTAAGACCAATCCTTCTGGGTGTAAAGTACCCATGGCAGTGCCACATAAAACGTCTGTGTGGTGCCATGTAAAAGTGTTTGTGTAAAAGTGTTTGTGTGGTGCCTGTGCAGCAACACAAAAAAGTGTCAATGTGGCAACACATAAAAGTGTCCATGTGGTGACATGACAAAATGTCCATATGGCGACATGTAAACACTATCAGCTATTATAATATATATATATATATATATATATATATACATACAGGGGTTGGACAAAATAATGGAAACACCTTAAAATTTCAAACAAATTAATTTTAATATAGGGTAGGACCGCCTTTGGCAGTAATTACAGCTTGAATTCTATGAGGTATGGACTCGTACAAAGTTTGAATTGTTTCCAAAGGAATTTTTGTCCATTCTTCACCTAAAACAGTCTCCAGTTCCTGTAGTGATGATGGTGGAGGATATCGACTCCTTACTTGTTTTTCTAAAATGCACCATAAATGTTCAATAATATTGAGATCTGGGGACTGTGGTGGCCAGGTAAGATGCTCAACTTCACTAGAATGTTCCTCGTGCCATTCAGTAACAACTTTAGCTGTGTGAATTGGTGCATTATCATCCTGAAAGAATGTGATTCCCTCCGGAAACAGTTCTGCAACCATAGGAGTCTTGACTATTAATTCTGCCAGAAAAGGAAACCGTTGGGTCGGCAGATTTCCAAGATATAGTCCCCCAGATCATCACAGATCCTCCTCCATGTTTAACAGTTGGAAGAAGACAGTCTGGGTCAAATGCTTCTTTTGACTGTCTTCACACGTATACTCAGCTGGTGGTAGGAAATAAGGTGAAGGATGACTCATCCGAGAAAATAACATTCTTCCACTGCTCTAGGTACCAATTCTGTAGGTTTTTACTCCACTGTAAATGCTTTGCAATGTTTGTTTTTGAATGTAGTGGTTCCTGATTGCAGCCCTCCCATGAAATACAGCTTTGTGCAGTTCTTGGCAAAAAGTTTTTGTGGAAACTGGGTTCTCAAGGTGGTCATTAAGTTCTGCAGTAATTTTGGGAGCTGTACTTCTGTGATCCTTTATAACAGTTTGCATAAGAGTCTGACGGTCCCTATCTGAAAATTTTGGTTTTATTTTGAAGTTTTGTTTCGACAAGGAGGTTTTTCCCTCTTTCTCAAAGGCTGTCATTACTTTCAGGACAGTACTTCTTGATACACCAAACTTTTTAGCTGTTTTCGTTATGCTAGCGCTATGGGTTCAGTCCCATTGCACAACACTTTCAACAGTGTCTTCTACCTTGTGCTTACTAATGAATAGTAATTGAATTTGGTAGATGGAAACTGGTAGAAGTCTGTTGTGTGTGTGTGTGTGTGTGTATATATATATATATATATATATTATATATATATATATATATATATATAGGCACAGGCGTGGCTGTGTGGTAATAAGAAGCTTCTTTCAAAAACCACATTGTTCCAGGTTCAATCCCACTGTCTGGCACCTTGGGTAAGTGTTATCTACTACAGCCTCAGGCTGACCAAAGCCTTGTGTGTGGATTTGGTAGACGGAAACTGAAAGAAGCTTATTGTATGTATATATATATATATATATGTGTGTGTGTGTGTGTATCTGTTCCACCCACAGCTTTACAATTGGTACTGATTTATTTGTGACCCTGTAACTTAGCAATTCAACAAAAGAGAGATAAAACATGTATTGTATCTAAAAAGAAACAATTTGTTTGACAAAGCCCTTCAATGTAGTGCCCCAGCATGGCCACAGTCCAGTGACAAATACGCTGATACTCTCTCTAGCAATATGCTAATGATTTTAAAATTCAATTGTTCTCTAAATTTGAATATTAAAAAAGAAAATTGTTGCAAGTGCTTCTAAGGGTCTTCTCTGTGTAACTGCTTTGTTTAGGGTAAACACTTGTGCGCTGAGTGTGCTGCTGTATTTCATCTCCAAATTCCAGAATTGATGTCTCATCAGGTGGTGAAACAATTTTGTAGATGTTTTGGCCCCTTTCGCTGTGACACCAGAACTGCTTCGGGTGATAAAACTCCCACAAAATAGCATTTGTTTGTTTTAATCCTACTTGTTGTCCAGACACCATTCTCACTCGGCAAGCCCAGTACAGGGCCTGCATACCTGCTGACCACTTCATAGTAAGTAGGTAGCCCAGGATTACATGGTTACCAGTGGCAGATTTCCGACAGTATGAGATAGAACTTGTTCTGACCTTTCAATAAACTAAATCTTCCTTATTTGGAATAGGTTTATTTTATTCAGAATCTGTTTATAAGTAATTTGTAAATGTATCCATTCTGTTCTCTATTTTATTGAGAAACTGGTTGATGTGGTTTATTAGTTAAAATGGTTGGTAGCATTGTTTTTTGCTGATGGGAGGACAAAATAGAGGTTTCTGATATCTATTTCCAGCACGACCTCATACCACACTGCAACACACACACACACACACACACACACACACACACACACACACACACACCATCACACCACATCACCGGCCACTATGCAACCACATTACTATTGTTAGTACAATGTAATTATGTTATACTATTTCAACTTTTGTCATTAACATTTTCGGTCACAGACAGAATGGTGTGGAATTATTTATAAATGTGATTTATTTATGCAATGACTATTTAGACCATTCTCTTCCTCTAATCAGCTGTTCTACTTCAATTAACATTTACCTAATTATAAAACTATACAATTGTCAAGCATGTTGATTGTGATGGGAAGAGTATTCTGTGGAAGAAGAAGAAAAAAAAGGAAAAACAAACAATTCCAACTTTACTATTTTCTTTTTATTATTAAAAATAAATTCCATTCACCTAATATAAAGCAAATTCTATTTTTAAAAAGCCTAGCTTTTATGATTCTCTGTGAAATATTTGTGATAGGATTTTTAAAAAATCTATGAGTAGACATTTTGTAGAAACCACACATAATTTAAGGATGAGCTTATATATATATATATATATATATATATACATATATATATATATATATATATATATATATATATATACACACTTTTACTAGATTTGTTCTTTTTATATTGGCAGTTATATTGTTATGTATAGTTGTACAGTGATATCAATTTGAAATGTTGAAGGTTTCTGAAGAAAATTGGAAATTCTGAAACCTTTCACCAAATTTCTATTATCGTAGAAATAAAATCTCTTTCAGCATAGCCAGATAAGAAAGGGGAGCACTGACGAATGTTTGTAGGATTTGTTGAGACAAGAGAGAGAAAGAAAAAAGAGAATTGTATTTCATACCAACACATTTTGTTTTTATCAAATATTGATTTTATAGCATGTATTTTTAGCATGTGCAATTTTGTCATATGCATCTGCCTATATATGTGTGATACACTGTTTGTAAAATGTCCTTGAATGATTAAAATGAAAATTAATTCATGTATATACTGCAGTCTTGTTCCTTGTTATCTGAAGAGAGAGAGAGAGAGGACAGAGTCTAGAATGGAGATGCTGATCTCTAAAAGTACTTCTGACTAGGAGAAATTAAAACCATAACACAACACCATTATACTAAATGAGCACAAAATGTGTTACTATAAAATACTTTGTTATAACAAGGAAAGAAGAATTGGTAACTTTCTGGTTAAATAACTGGCACTCTGTTGATTATGATGATGATGGTTCCAGTTGATCTGATCAGTGGAACAGCCTGCTCATGAAATTAATGTGCAAGTGGCTGAATACTCCACAGACACAGGTACCCTTTAATGTAGTTCTCGGAGACTTAGTATAACATAGTGTGACAAGGTTGGCCCTTTGAAGTACCGGTACAACTCATTTTTGCCAGCTCAGTTGACTGAAGCAACATGAAATAAAGTGTCTTGCCCAAGGACACAATGCATAGCCAAGTATTAAATTCATGGTCTTATGATTATGAGCCGAATAACCTAATCACCAAGCCAGGCACCTTTCTGGTTACTGTAGAGGGAAATATCAAGAAATAATGACTAATAGAAGCTTCCAGATAACCAAGTGGAAAACTTTCTTTACCATTCTTACTCATAAATCTTAATTGTTTATCACTTTTCCAAGTGACCTTTCATATCTACTTATTCTTAGACCAACTAAAACTGTTATAAGTTGATGACTTTCAGTTCTTTATGACCTGGTGTTATCTTGCTTTTGAACCAGTCTTGTTTATTGGCAGCACCTGCTGCAGCATGTGTTGCAGTAAAGGAATATGATAATGGTTTTATATATATATATATATATATATCAGAAAAGATAATTAGAATAAATGAATGTGTTTACTTAACAACAACATCAATCTCTGTAATGAGGAAAAAGATGAGAGAGTGTGTGTGTGTGTGTGTGAGATGGTGTGAAGACTTGTATGATGCATTTTATTATTATCTAACCCTCTTACGTATCAAAGTGCAATTCATGATACGTAGATATGATAAGAAAATTCTGTGTTCATTTCATGATGAATCAAGTTTGTGACCTGGTTTTAATTTCTCACTTTTCTGATCCTCATTTGCTTTTGTCATCATTGTCCTTGTCAGTTTCATTTTTACATCTGTTCTTTTTCATGCTTGCATTTGTTGAGTGAGTATTCTGCTCCACCATAATAACTCTCCTCTTGTTATAATCCTTTGTCATCTCTTTTGTGAGGTTCTGCCTTCACCATCACTTCCTTCCATGTCTTCCTTTGCCTTCCTCTTCTACAGATTCTTGGATTGCTTGGCACTGTTTTATACAACTGTCATCTTCTATATACATCACATGTCTGTACCAGTGCAGTCTCTCTCTTGCACATGTCTTCTGATTCCTCTTTTACTCAGTTTTTCTCCAAACTAATTTGCGCTTGCTTCTTCATCCACACCAACATTAAAGATCCAGCAAAGCATCCTTGCCATATTTCTTTTGAGTCTTCACGTTTCACTACGTAACACTTTGTAAACAAGCATCATACAATCTGCCCTTAACCAAAGATAGAAACCATGGTAACTTTTCTGACACTTCTCTGTGGACGCATTGCTCACTGCTGTTCAGAAAGGATCAATGGGCCATGCTTTGGCAGTCAGTATTCATACTGAAAACCAAGATCAAGTGAGCTTTTGCCCTTTTACTCGACATGTGATTTCCACATCCACGTTGGGCTTGCCTTGGGACACCTGAGTTATCATTTGTTGACAGACATACTGCCTCACTCGAACTCTGCGATCAATGCTGTTCTTGACTCATTCCACCTCATTCTTTCTCTACCATGCATTTGAAAGAATTTTACCATAAGTACTCTGATTGCTAACTATTTATGTGTATCTACTACAAAAGATATCTTTGCTTTCAGTTAGCCCGTTATTTCACTACATATTTTGTGCATTCATAATTTACATTAATCTTGTAAACCATATGGAATTTCCTACATCCATCTTTTCTGCCTACGAAGCACAGCCAGTTCCCAGATAGCAGTAGAGTCTGGTCTTCTTTCTTATTAACCCTTTTGTTAGCATTTTTCTATCGACATACTCTGTCTTTACTTTAATTTTAAAGATAATGAAGAATTTAATAAAATAACTTAGTCATTATCAATTGGTGTTTGGATCATAAATTAACACTAAGTTCTGATGGAAGATTTTAATTCAGGACTCTTGAAAACAAGATATTTTGTACCACAGAGCCAGGCAGGTTGGTATCAAAAGGGTTAATTAAAACTTTTATTCTTTGCTAGATTTATTTTAGGCTTCTTGTTTTCAGGTTTTACTTCCACATTTGGAATTTCTTCTCTAAATCTGAGAATTGGATTTTTGGCATATATAAGTTCCCATATACAGGTGGTCTTGCATTAATTTTTTTTTTTTTTTCGTGACCTGGTACAAACAAGTAACTGCACACTAAATTCATCATTGTCAACTTTCATGTTACTAACGCATTTCCCCACATGACTTCTATGGCCTCACAAGCTGTTCATCTATGCTTACTTTTATTTGAGACCACTGGACTACTGAATACAGTACTCTGTCAAAAGTCTTCTCTAGTTCAATGAATGCCAGGCATAATGGGTTGTTCGTAGCTAAGAACTTCTGTAGTTTTCTCACTAAAAGGACATCAATAGTTCTTCATCATAGCACAAATTGCATCTTATCTAAGATAATTTTTGTAAAATACATTATTATTATTGCCCCTGTTGGGTCAAGTGAAATTGGAATTGAAATTGAACCAATCCTATGCCTGGCACCCAGCAGTTGCCAGTGCCACTGGACTGACTCCTGTGCAGGTGGCAAGTAAAGAAACACTGTTTCGACCCTGTGCTTGAGGAGACCTATTGAGTCATGTACATCAACATCAAAATCAATGGAAATTGTAGTTGTGATCCCTGTGATCCCTGTGCCGGTGGCACGTAAAAAGCACCTTCCGAACGTGGCCGATGCCAGCGCCACCTTGACTGGCTTCCGTGCCAGTGGCATGTAAAAAGCACCCACTACACTCACGGAGTGGTTGACATTAGGAAGGGCATCCAGCTGTAGAAACACTGCCAGACCAGACTGGAGCCTGGTGCAGCCTTCTGGCTTCCCAGATCCCGGTCGAACCGTCCAACCCATGCTAGCTTGGAAAACGAGAAAGAAGAAATCCTACTCTGCATGGAATTACAAGGTCAGTTCCACCGTGCAACTAACCACTTAAAAGACCCGGAAGCATTATGGAGGTGGCTCAGCAAGGGTGACCGAAAAAAGAAGGTTGATAAGCCAACTATTTACCACACAGCCACTCCTGCGCCTATATTTAAGATTTTCTTTACATGTCTTATGTAAGCTCTATAAAGAGAAGGTTGACTATATGTGTGTGTGTGTGTGTGTGTAAATGTGGTTTGAATATTTGGAAAAAACTGCTTGGAAGGATTAAGAAAAGTTTCAGTCGCTGGAATGTTGACCAACAAGAGGAAAAAGTGTCTTTCCTTTATACCAAGTTTCTGAGACCAAGTGAGAAGTAAATACAATGTCTTCTATCTGGAGCTGTTGATGCTTCCTCAGTAAGTTTCTTGGGAGTTGTGTTCTGTTCATTGGAGAGTGTGGATAGAAAGAGCGAGCAAAATATGCAATAATTTCTTTGAATATTATTATACGTTGATTCCAGTTCCTGCACTTTGATTTTGGACTCTAATAACTTGCCCAAGGAAACTGTTTCCATTGGTTTTCTGCAACAGGCTGTGAGAATATGGAAAGGTCAACTGTAGGTTTAAAAACAGAAGTTGTTTGTTTTTCCTCATTAAGCTAATTGCAGAAGACCAAGCATCATTGGAATCTAGTTCCTAATCATCTGACTTGATTGCTTTGCAACAGAGGATGGTATTATTTGACATCTATGTATCAAATGTTGGTTTTCACAAGAATCTTAAGTGAAAATCTCCAACCTGAAGCATAATTAGAATGTATCTAATGATAATTGAGATATCAAATGAAAGTATTAAGCAACAACATCTTAAAGAAGGTTCAATACCATAATTTCCAAATTATGACCATTCTAATAAAAACACTCTTCATTATGAAAGAACTAAAAATAAATAAAAGACACCCACCCCTCCTTTAATGTAGGAGCTGGATGGGGCAAAATCATTAGCATGCCAGACAGAATGCTTAGTGGCATTTCTTCTGGTTTTACGATCTGAGTTCAAATTAAGGCGGAGAGCTGGTAGAAACGTTAGCACGCCGGGCGAAATGTGTAGCTGTATTTTGTCTGCCGTTACGTTCTGAGTTCAAATTCTGCCGAGGTTGACTTTGCCTTTCATCCTTTCAGGGGGTCAATAAATTAAGTACCAGTTATGCACTGGGGGTCAAAGTAATCGACTTAATACCTATGTCTGTCCCCTCTATGTTTATCCCCTTGTGGGTAATAAAGAAATAGGTCTGAGCTCAAATGCCACTGAAGTTGATTTTTGCCTATCTTCTTTCGGGATCAATGAAATAAGTACTAGTCAATCACTGGGTTCAATGTAATTGATATTAGCCTTGTCCCCACCAAAATTTCAAGGCTTGTGCTTAGAGAAGAAAGGATTCTTATTATTATTAGACAATAAGAAGAGCACAATGCAATTGTAATATATTTATTTAAAGGTTTGAATGATATTTCAACAGTTCGTCTGTCTTTTTCAAGTCAACTTGCAAAAGACAGATGAGCTGTCAAAATATCATTCAAACTTATCTATTTACCTTTGTGAAGAGTTATGTCAATCTTTATAGAATATTATTATTATTATTATTATTATTATTATTACTATGGTGCGCTGGCAGAATCAGCTTGCCGGAGAAAATGCTTAGCAGTATTTTTACTGGTTGTATGTTCTGAGTTCAAATTCAACTTTGCTTTTTATCTTTGGGGTCAATAAAATAAGTACCAGTTGATCACTGGTGTCAATGTGATCAACTTAATCCCCTATCCTGAAATTGCTAGCCTTGTTCCAAAATTTGAAACCATTATTATAATTATTTAACATGTCACACAGGATCCAATATCGTGATGTTGACTGAAGATATTGTGTCTTCTGGGGTTTTGTAATGCCTCTCAAGTCACAACAAGGACCTCTAAGTTCATATTTTCTAAATAGTTTGTGGTGCATTTGGATATCCCTTGCATTTCACCAGTATGCTTCAGTGAAACTTGCTGGTCTAGAATGGGTTTAATCATTTGAGAGAAAAACACTTGGGGCTTTGTATACAGTGCAGCATTAGTGAGGGGAACATAAATTTTGTTATCTCTGGCCAACTATACACCTACAATCAATATATTTATATAAAACATCAATTTTTGCTTGATTTTTATTCTTTCAATCTAATTATTTTTTCATGCCATCTTTAGGACTTTTTTCTGAAATCTAGTGTAGGAAAAAAATTATTTTCTATCATTAGGCTAATTGTAAAAATTATTGTAAAAGTAAACATTTTCTAAGCTTTTCAAATGTTTGCTATCAACAGTCATGTCAACTTAATGAAAAGAGCAATTCATTATATTCTAGACACCTTATATTCCTAATCGTTCTGTAATAAAATGTTATTGCTTCTTATTTCAGCTGAATTGGCTGAAAAAAAAAGAAGTGAAGTATCTTGTTAGTATTCAGTGTGTAGTCTTTTAAATCAGTTTTCTAAAATTGATTTCAAATTTTGACAGAAGGCCAGAAATTTTGGGGGACGGGATAAATTGATTACATTGACCTCCGTACTCAACTGGTACTTATTATATTGACTGCAGCAGAATTTGAAATTAGAACATAAAAACATGAAATTCCACTAAGCATTTTATTCAGTGTGCTAACGATTCTGCCAGCTCACTGCTTTACCATTAATTTTCTAATATTTGTGAATTTTTCCAATTCTAAAGGTATCATAAATATTGAGTGAGAGAAGTATTGTTATTTTAGCTGAAGAGTTGTATATTCATATACCAGAATTGTTATACCCTGGATAAGGGACTAAATGTTTTCTGCAATATTTGCCAGTGAAAATCACTCAGAAAGTAGTTTAGTGTTAACATCAACTTCTGTTGTATGATAATAGAAATTATTCAGTTGAACTTCATTTCATTTTGGTAGCAACGTCTACTATTTATTTTAACCTCTTATACGCACACAATCTCACATTCTATTGAATTCATTTTTTCCATTTATTACATTTAGTAGCACTAAGTTGTTATTACTGTAAAACTGATCAGTCAATACCACTTTCAGAATATCTTCATATTCTGCTATAAAAAATTTTTTGTCTCTGAGCTTCTGGTAAAATCAAAGAATACCAAGGTGATATCAATGGAAGAATTTTTATTTCTGATTTACCATTTATTTCTAGGCTAGTTCTAGGGACATATCCAAGAATAAGATACCTGACTAATCAGATATCAAACATAATATTGATGGGCTTCAGCTATCACAACCAAGAATGATTTGATATTGTGTACTATGCTTTTGTTCTTGTTGTAGGTACCTGTGTACTATGCTTATGTTGTAGGTACCTGTGTACCATGCTTTTGTAGTTGTAATTATCCAAATCCATAGAATAGTTAATAGATACTGTCTTTCCACCCTTGATTCAGTGGAATACCCATCATCATCATCATCATTTAATGTCCATTTTCTGTGCTAGCATGGGTTGGATGGTTTGACCGGGGTCTGTGAAGCCAGGAGGCTGCACCAGGCTTCAGTCTGATCTGGCAGTGTTTCTACAGCTGGATGCCCTTCCTAACACCAACCACTCCTTGAGTGTAGTGGGTGCTTTTTACGTGCCAGGGGAGGCTGGCAGCAGCCACGACCTGTAATAATTTAAGGGAAAGAAGGCTGTGTCAGTACTGGGCCCGGGTACTTGATTTATTAGATGCTCCCTCCTTCCAACAAAAGAATGAAAGGTATAGTTGACCATTGCAGGATCTGAACTGAGTCCTTTCGTCTCTAAAGCTAAGGTTAACAAGTTTAAGAGTCTGCAAAAATATATTTTTGCATTAACAACTCATTGCAAGCATTTTGAGTATTTCATGATTTCATTCGTTTTCATTTTGGTCATTAGTAAAACTAATGGAATCAATAGTTTTTCATTACTGCCAAGCATAAAAACAGATCTCCTTCTAAACTCCTGCATTAAGAAAAGACGCTACTGAATATTTTTTAGTTTCTTTTCTCATCACTTTCCTCATTGCACACCACACACACACACACACACACACACACACACACACACACACACACACACACACACACACACACACACAGAGGATCTCATTTTATAAGTTCATTCTAAGTGCTATCTGGTTTCTTTTTCAATGTACTTTTGGGCTGTAAATTTTGTTTTTACAAAATACTTGTTAAACCTGTTGAATAGACATAATTTTTATTCTGTTGCTTGATTTTTATTATAATATTTTTTCTATTTATATATTTGTTTCGCTGGAAATATAATCAGCTGAACAATTATTATTGCTCTGATTCCAGGTGTATAATATTAAGGTCATCTTATGAATAACATAATCTTTTCTACATGATCAGGTTATGTCATAGTACAACTTTATATCTGATACATATAAAATGCTTGTTGAAATTTTTTTTTTTCGTGGCCAGTTATGATATTTGCGAAGAAGCATTTTAAAACAGCAAAGAAGTAAAAAAAAAAAAAAATAACCATACAGGCACAGATGTGGCTGTGTGGTAAGAAGTTTGCTTCCCAACCACCTGGTTCCTGGTTCAGTCCCACTTTTGACCAGTTTTCTAATATTGATTTGAAATTTTGGCTGAATATTGGGTGCCCAAGGGCACATAGTTGCAGTCCAGTGACTGAAACAAGTGAATCAGTGGCTCCCAGGAAGAGTGTATGTCACCCCTGGGGGTCCATATTAGATTTAGGTGGGTGGTGGGGTCCATGCAAGCAAAATAGTAAATTGGGAATCCACAGTATTTTAAGGATTCATGAAAAAATTTTGCTTTAGATGTCTTTATTGCCAGAAGCAGCTACGTTTCTATCTCCAACATTTGAACATATCTCAGCCATATCATGTTGAATGCACTGGTTCTTGTCCAATCACTGAAGTTAAGCAGTGTTGAGCTTAACTAAAACCTAGACGGGTGACCACTTGGGAAACCTAGGTGCTGTAAGCATCTCAATTTTTCCATGGCAGTACTCTAGCATGACTGCAGCTGCGTGGCTGAAATGAATAAAAGAATAACAATGTTTCCAGGTTCTCCAGTGAGTGCCATTGCAAACCCACACAAGTGAACATGTTATAGAAAAATTTGAATTTTGAAAGCTGTATTTATAAAACTAGTTTTTAAACATAAAATGGCCCTGAGGGCCTACCAGAATAAAATAGTAATCAAAGGGGTCCATAGGTAAAAATACAGTTGAGAACCACTGGGTAAAGACCCCCTTTGGTCATGAATGACCATGGGATTGCACCTAGAAAGTTACCCTCTGAGGCACAAAGTCCAGTCAAGGTTGTTTATGGAAGAGCAGCAGTCCCCCATGCATACCAGACTCCCCTCTCCATATCAACTAATGTTATCCAAGGAAAAGGCAAAGGCCAATACAGCTTGGCACCAGTGATGCCGCAACTTGTTTCTACAGCTGAGTGAACTGGAGCAATGGGAATAAAGTGTCTTGCTCAAGGACACAATACACAGCCAGGTCAGAGAATTGAACTTGATAACTCCTGATTGTGAACCTGGCGCTCTAACCACTGAGTCATGCGCCTTCACTCCTGAAGTAAATTATAAGAGTTAACCAAAAATGCATTCATTCCAACTGCAACTAGATATTGTTAATTTTATTAACAAAGAAAGCCCTATGTTATCACTTGGTTTGCTAGAAATAGCTGTTAAATCTCTCTCAAATTATACTTAACATATTAGAAATGGTTGGGATGTGGTGGTGGTGGTGGGGGGGTCATTGAATGTTGTTGTAGATATACTATATTTGACTAAAAGATAGGGGACAGTCATAGAATGTCTTTGAGGTAAGAGATAAGAGTTTTGTAATAACCATATATGGTGTAAATGGGTGAGGGTGGGGGAAACTTGCTGGGAATTGTTACCTTTATTTTAACCCTTTAGCAGTTAAAGCGGCCATATCCAGCTTTTGGATATATTCTCTTATATGTTCAAACTGGCCAGATCCAGCCTCTCACACCTACCCTACAATGACATTGTAAAAATGATTAATCACATCACTGAAATCTTGAAACTATAAAATAATGCATGATAGATTTCAAAATAGTCTAATTAACTAAGCATTACATTTGACTGAGTAATCTGAATGCTACAGGATTGAAGTTTATCTCAGAATGAACAGCTGGGCCTCAGAAATAAGTAAAAGGAAGTTATTAAATCCGAGAGTTCAATAATTTGTCACAGATTGGGTCTCTGCTAAAGGTATCTGTGCCAACTGGTGGTTTTAAACCTGGTAATGGATTAATTCGTCCACTATAAACTGATGATGTATATAAATTGTACTTATTGGGAACTAAAAAAGACTTGAAAACAAGCTTGTCAGTACATATATGACAAGGTTTCATGCAGTTCTCGGTCATTTTTGGCAACAACATCCTACAAAGCAGTGAGTGACTGAATGACAGTCTTCCTACAATCATCATGGTAATCGGAGAAAAACCAACACATTATCTGCAAGACGTTGCTGGAGAAACAAGGATGTGAAATGTCCAAGGATCTCCTTCTCTGAAAACCTATGCATGGACATAAAGATATTGGCAGACCAAGAAGAGCATATATTGATCAACCTGTGGAGACGCTGGATATGATGACTGCAATGGAAGCTCAGGACATCTTGTCTGAGCAAGTTACCCAACTGGATAGATAGAATAAATGGCTAGGAAGTAAAATTTGGTTGGGTACATCAACCGTTGTAGTCTTAATTTCTCTGATCACAGAAGCATTTAAAACTGTTTTGATGTAGAAAAGTTTGGTTGGTTACAAATATACAAAGCATATGGTTTGTCTGTTATTCAAATTTACTCCAAATACAATTTTCATTTTATTTTTTTCTCACTTCTATCACAGGTAATATTTGACTTATAGATTTTTTTTTCCTTACCAAGAAATCTGTTAATGTTTAGCAGTTGTATAGCCAATGAAAGTCAGACAACTAATTAGCTAATCTAATCAGTTGGTGATTTGTTAGTAAATTATCCACAGCTATTGTAGTTGCTGTTTTGTTCAATGTATAAAAGTCTGACCTTTTACTTAACAATTAGTTATCTTTAAGATGAGATGATTATTAATTTCTTTTTTCCTTATTTTATTTTATCAAATGATAAACAAGCTTGAATTGCTGAAATGTCAGATATAGTTCTGATAATTATTGCCATTTGTTTAAATAAACTCTTCAAAATATGTAAATAATATTGTCAAAAGTGAAGCAGTGAAATATGATCTTTGGATGTCAAGTCTCATGGAGGCGATAAGTGACACAGACTGTTGGTGATTTTGCTGTGCTTGAGAAGACATATCAAACTTAGTGGAATAATAGTTGGGGGTCACTGCCAGTGACACATTAAGGACACTTGTGCCAGTGACATGTTAAGGGCACCTATGCTAGTAACATGTTAAAGGGACCCATGCCAGTGACATGTTAAAAGCACCAACTACACTCTTTGGAGTGGTTGGCATAGGAAGGATATCCAGCCATAGAAACTAAGCCAAACCAGACTGGAACCTGGTGCAGCTCTCTGGCTTACCAGTTTCAGCCAAACCATCTAACCCATGCAAGCATGGAGAATGGACACTAAATGATGATGATGAGAGCTGTTTAGGAATGTAGAAGAAAGTATGATTATTGGATATATTGTTGGTAGATGCTTGAGTCCGTGAAAGACAATTCCACAATTTCTTGCTGAATAAACTGCACAAGTTTGGTTTGCTTGTAGTGATAAAGCGTTTCTGCTGTACATGAGCTCACTGTCTCCATCAAATTGACATTGCCTGTATAGGTGCCATTCTGTGCCACATGCCAGATGTTGAAACAATCACAAAACAGCATGAGATGATGTTTTGCTTAAGAACACAATGCAGCATCCAGGTCCAGGAAATGAAACCATAATCATGAAATCAAGGTTTCAAGGGTAACACCCTAACCACTAGGCTATGGGCCTTCACAAATATATCTATTGGTTTTAACAAGCCTTAATTTGGAATTGAAACATAAAACACATTTTTTGAGATAATCTGTTTTTTTTTTTGCATTAAGTGTCTCTCATTAATTTCCTGTACTGTAATGGTAAGTTCAGTGAATCATAAGAAACGTTTGCAGATCTATTTGTGTGTCTAGCTCGACCAAATTCTGTTCTCACTGTCTCTATTGTTATAAAACCCACCCGTATTTAGAATTGGTTTTGTATACTATGTCTCTTTAACTAAATTACTAATGATCTTTTTTTAGACTTTCTGGGAACTTCATTTTGACCATTTAGGAAAGAACCTTTAGAAAGAAAGCAGTCCTAACCTGCAAAACTCAAATTAAACATTAACTTCCTTAATTAATATCTCACTTTGTCTCTCTAATTGCCATATGAGGCGTGTCTATAACATCAGTGGGACCATTATTCCAGTTTGAAGAGTTTAGTCAAACATATTTATCTCGGTACTTAAAGGTCTGGTATTTTATCACTCTCTTAAGCTAAACTGCTATGTTATGGGGAACATAAACAAACCAACACAGGTTAAGTGGTGTTGGTGGTGGTGGGGGGAACAAACACAAAGGCACACACACTCATACATGTATGATGGGCTTCCACACAGTTTTCATCTACCAAATTCACTCAAGTCATTGGTCAGCTGGTTTATAGTAGAAAACCCTTAACCAAAGTGTTACACAGTGGGACTGAACCTGAAGCCATGTTATAGCAAAGTTAGCTTCTTAACCATACAGACATGACTGTAACTAAATTTGTATGATAATTAGCATGAGAAATAATTAAAAACTGTATTCCACATATGACATATTTTACAAAATTTCCTAAGAATCCAGTGCTATTTTAAATATTCCCAACTTTTTCCTTCCATTTTTAAAATTTGTAAGGTTTCAATATCTTTTTGCCAATTACTAAATATCAAATAAGTGTTTTGAATATTATCATTTATGAATTAGTACTTAGGTTTTATGGTAATTTAAGTATCCAGAACTGCTTCAAACCACAGTTAAACTAACTCTCTCCATGGAATGTGATTTATTAGCTTATTTTCTGATTATTTATATTTTCTGTTTTATACTTGGAGCACTGGGGTCAATTGTAATTGACTTAATTATTCCTGGGTAAGAGTCTATTGCCAAACCGTGTCGAGCCAGTGTAGCAGAGCAGAGTAGGCTCATCAAACCAGTATGGTCTGAAGTTCAGTCTTATAGTTTCTGCATAACACAGTGGTTGCTGGAGAGAACCTGCTTAGGCCTTCGTCCTGTGGTCGAATGAACATAGGCAATCCATTCTAATACTTGGATTAGTAGCCTTTTTTTGGCCCTATTCTGTTATTTGATCAAGATAGTATTGAACACTTTAACATGCAGATTACTCTGTCAAATGTAGTAGGTAGGAGCACTCCGTCGGTTACAACGACGAGGGTCCCAGCTGATACAATCAACGGAACAGCCTGCTCGAGAAATTAACGTGCAAGTGGCTGAGTACTCCACAGTCACGTATACCCTTAATGTAGTTCACAAGGAGATTCAGCGTGACACAAAGTGTGACAAGGCTGGCCCTTTGAAATACAGGTACTACTCATTTTTGCCAGTTGAGTGGATTGGAGCAATGTGAAATAAAGTGTCTTGCTCAAGGACACAACGGTTCACCAGGAATTGAACTCACAACCTTATGATCTGAGCCGAATGCCCTAACCACTAAGCCACGCGCCCTCATGACTCTGTCAAATGTAATGCTTATTTATTCACATTGTTTTGAATCAATCATGCATTACCTTGTAGCTTTGAGATTTTGATGATGTGACTGTTTATTTTTAGAATAACATTGTAGAGTAGGTGTGAGAGGCTGATCTGGCCAGTTTGAACGTATATATTTGATTTGGATATGGCTGGTTTAAATGCTAAAGAGTTGATATAATGTGACTAAATTTTGACAGTAAAACTTCACAGTAAGTCTTGTTAAAACAACCATTGTTAGTCAATGTGTCTATTTTTTTGGCTTTGTTCAAACATTTAACACCTGGTAAAGAAGTAAAAACAAATTTAAGAGAAATATTTATACTCTCACTAAAGTTGGTTTTAATAATAATGCTCTCTCATTGATTTTTGTTCGATTTCTTTTGTTGGGCAACAGTGAGATCTTTCAATAGCTG
>NC_043012.1:14884152-15064152 GCF_006345805.1 Octopus sinensis
CGTTTTTGTTATTTACTTATATACTCATTTATATGAACAAATGACAGAATTCTGGTTACTGCACTTTTAGACATATTCTCTGTCACTGATTTTATTTTGTTTTAGTTTTTTACTATATTTGTGCTTCTATTCATGTAGAACTGGCACGTATTATAAATTTGCATGGTGAATTAATCCAAATAAAACTTAATCTTGTGCAAGTAAAATTTATATAGCATCGTTTATTTATATTTGTTTTTGTTTTTTTTTTACCTAAAGTGAAACCATCCTTCTTCATTATTTTGGTTATAAAATCAATAACTCAATTTGTAACACGAACAATGTTGTCCTTCACCAGCTTGTAGTTCACAAAAGATTTGTTCAGTAAAATTTAATGATCTGTGTGTGTGTGTGTGTGTGTTGGTATATGTATATGATTGTGTGGGTGTGTGAATTTGAATGAAGACATTATTTTAGTGAGAAGAGCAATAACTTCTCTGTTTTTGGTCAGATAAAGACAATAATAATAATAATAATTTATGAAAATTTGTTTTATATTTATTTGATATTCACTGCTTCAAGATTGATGTGAAACGGTTGACACAATGACACAAAACTGTACACTTATTGAAGCCAGTTTGCTTGTGTGTTTGATCTGAATACATATCCTATTAATTGTGTCTTGCCATTCGTTCCTCAGGGTGATTAAAATAACGACCATTAGTGTATATTGTTGATTCAACACAGTAACCCCCTACTAAAAACATTGTAACTTGTGTGTCGATGGAGTAGGGGGACACAACAAAAAATGACCTTGGTCTACTTCAGGTTGAAAATACATTAAGTTTACAAAGCACATCTTTTAAATTGCTGTATTTCTCGGAGAAGCTATTGTCCTTTAGATTCTAATTAGAATATTGTATATTTAGATTTAACCCTTTAGCTCCTTCAGATTATTCTGTCGTCAAATGTTCTCTGCTTATTCATTCACATTGTTTTGAGTTAATCATGCTTTAGCTTCGAAAGTTCAATGGTGTGATTGCTTATTTTTAGAATGACATTGTAGGGTAGGTGTGAGATACCAGATCTGGCTCTTTTGAATGTAAAACAGGGAGAATATTAGGCTAGATAGGGGTCAGTTTGGATCTTTTCGGTTTGAAGGGGGCAGTTTTTTAAAATAATTTCCACGTAACTAAACACTTTTAAACTCGTATACTGGTAGAATGTGTTTATAAAACATCTTTTACTCTTGGCTTTATTGAGAAAATTCTATAGTTTGTAAGATATTTGTTGTTTTTTTCCTTCAATTTCTGCAATTTCAACCAATCAATGATGTCTGTTGAGGTGAAAACATCCTGTGCCGTATGAATATGTCCCTTGTTTATGAAACAGATTGGGTTTATTTACATTTCTGAAGAAAAAAAGATACCCTTCCCCCTAACCCTAACTCTAAAACAGATTGAAATGCAATAGATCGATACTAGGGTCATAATTATGGGTGAGAATTTCATATGACACCACTAGAAAAAACTGCTGTTCAAACCGAAAAGATCCGTCAGTTTAAATGCTAAAGAGTTAAACAATAGCAACACTGAAAATAACATTTTTTTGAGGTGGATTGCTACTAAAGTATTGAGTTTTAGTTAAAATTGGGAGGATTTACCACTGACACATCTGAAAGCTATCCTGAATCGGTTTTAGTTTATAGAATTACAGTTTCTAACTGGAAATGAAGTTGGCTCACAATTTAATAGATAGCAAAAATCTTAAAAATCAGATTCCTATTGTACGACTGTAAATATTTGATCCTATTAAATAATTAGATTTTATGATTAGATTTTGTTGACAAACTGAAAGGAGCCTATTACACATATACTCACCTGATGTTTTATTCTAAAGCATATGTATATTGAGTTCTAATAATTGGTTATAGTATCAATATGTTATATATATATTATATAAAATCTGTTCTGTCTGTCTGTGTGTGTGTGTGTCTTCTAGGATCTCGGGTATCCTCCATCCGATTGCGTTCAAATTTGATATGTAGATACTGACGGTATCAGGGTGTGTATAAGTCTTGAAAAAATTACAAAAAACGATTTCCAGGTGAGAATTCGATTGATAAAGCCGTGGGAACATGCGTTTGTACGTGCAAGTACATCAGTCGAAATCCGTCTTTTGCTGGTGTCTCAAATTTAGGTTAAATCAGTGTTTCTCAAAGGGGAGGCCTATGGGAAGGTCGGACAAGTTGTTTTGAGAAAATTTGGTTTAAATGTTTGACAACTCAGCACTGTCCATTGGATGGGGGGGGGACGTTTTGCTCGTATATATATATATATATATATATATATATATGTTATCATTAGTTAATGTCTGTCTTCTATATTGGCATGGGTTGGGCAGTTCAAGAGAATCCAATGAGTTTGATAATTGCATTATGATCCAATGTCTTGGTTTCTATACTTGGATGTCCTTCTTAATGCCAGACACCTCAGAGAGTAAATGAAAAAACCTTGCAATTTGTGAACAAAAATTCCTTCTGTGGCTGTTTAAAATCTGAAAAAAAAAAAAAAATAACAAGTAACAGAAATAACTCCAGTAATATCAGTTAATTGAAATTTATAGAAAATAAAGATGATGCTGTTCAGAGTGTTCTGAGGTTACCTGGTGAAAGTACAAAATTCACTCTTCACCACATCTTCATTTTCCAGAAATTTGGAGTAACTGCTATTGTCACCTTCACCTTAATCATTTCGATGTCCATTTTTCCATGCTTGCACGTATTGCATGGAGTTTACTGAGGTAGATTTTCTATGACTAGGAGCCCTTCTTGTCACCAGCTCTTATCTGTTCCCAAGCAAAGTAATATTTCCCCCCTGGCCAGACATGTATTTGAATAATATTGAAAATGAATGACATTCATTTATATCAATCAAATGATTGTCAAGGCTAGAAGACACACACACACACACACACACACACACACAGAGGCATGCACACACAATGGGCTTCTTTCAGTTTCCATCTACCAAATCCACTCACAAGGCTTTGGTTAGCCTAGGGCTGTAATAGAAGACATTTGGCCAAGGTGCCACACAGTAGAATTGAACCTGAAACCATGTGGTTAGGAAGCAACCTACTTAATCCACACAGCCATGCTTGTACCTGCTATTATTTATGCTATCTCCCTTAATGCTTGTTTCTAGATTTCAGATACTCCTGGAGGGAGTTTTTCTTTACTAATTGCAAGGAATGTCTCATTTAATGTAAGTTTTTCAACTCACGGTATTGCATATGTGAGATTTTAATGTAGGTTTATTTAACCTGGATAACACTTAAGTATTTTCCCCCCTCAACTTGGAACTCACCACACACTCATACACATGCTTAGGCACAAACACACACACATGCACAGAAACGCGTGTTAGAAGAGTTACTAGACTATAAGAGTATCTCCTGCTTAGGCCTGAAATCACGTGAAGAAAGTAAATATACTAAAGTGCCCTGTAAGTGAAGCTATAAAATCCAGTCTCACTTTTGTAAGGGTTAAGGAACTTCTTCCCCCCCCCCACACTCTCTATCACATGTCTATCTCATTGTATTTATGTGAATAACAATACTCAAAACTTCAGTGGAACTTTCATCTCACTTATATTGGTTATTAAAGAGGTCAGTTTTATTCTACGGTGGACTAAGTATTAGACTATAATAAAGTTGATATTGTTTAGTAACGAGAGAAAGTGAGTGCACAAATGTGTGTGTGAGTGAGAGAGAGAGAGAGAGAGAGAAAGGGAAACGGTGATTGCGAGCTGCTGATGTACAATTGATGGCTGCTAAGTGCTAGTTTTAGTGAGTGCAGTGAGTATTGTTTCACCAGCTGCATAAAGTGCATCGTGTGGTATGGATTTTCTGTTTAGAGATTTCTTGTCTGTGAAGCAAGACATTTTCCATTGAAGACCAGTTTATGTTTACAATATCTGAAAGACATATATTCAGGTAAAATGCTGCTTAACCAGAGAACAAGGTAATCAGTGTTTGAACGTTATCTTTGCACAAGTTGTTTTTCTTCTTTTTTTTTCTTTTTTTTGCTTCTTATTTTCTTTGAGTTGTCCTTTTGCTATTTTATATTTGTCATTGAATGGAATTAAGCAGAGTTATTCAAATGAATGTATTTATTTATTTGTAAGTCTATTTTTTTAAATAAGTTTTGAATGAATCTGAAGGATGTGAATAAAATTCCTCCATTTCGTTCACATCTATCCTATGCACTAATTTCTTTTGAAGAAAGAACCTTTTGGAAATGTTGGAACTTACTTCTGCTCATGACACGCAGATTTCCGTTTTATATATCAGGTTGAGTCAAAAGTAAGCAACATTTTGAACCATGAAGAATTTGTACCAGATTTTTCCAGAGTTTTGAATATTTTTTAAGCATTTATTTGCAATTGTCTGATAATACAGACATAGACTTGCTCAAATGCATCAATAAATTAACATTGATATTTTTTTTCATCATTGTTACATTCGTCTGAAATGGAACTGTCAAAGTGCGATATTCGAACAATTTTGGTATTCAACTTCAAAAAAGGATGTAAAGCAGCTGAAACTGCTCACGATATCAATGAAATGTTTGGTGAGGAAATGACCAGTGAGTGGTCAGCTTGAAAATGCATTAACCCTTTTGTTACCATATTTCTTTTGAGATGCCCTGTGTTTCTTTCAATTAATATTAAATATAACAAAGAATTTAGTAAAATAACTTACTTATCATTAAGCTAGTATTAGGAATATAAATTGGGACTAAGGATTGGTGGAAGATTTTAATTTAGAACTCATGAAAATAAGACGTACTACAGAGCCTGAGGCAGTTTCAGCTTGGTTAGTTTTGAAAGGTTTAAAGAATTTTGCAGTGGAGAACTGAGCCTTGGAAGTTGTGAGCATAGTGGACACTCATCTGCCATCGATGATGGTCAACTGAAGACTGTCATTGAGAAAGATCCGCATAAAACCACTCGAGAACTGGTAAAAGAACTTCAAGTTAGCCAGAAAACTGCCTGTAACCATTTGCATGCAATTGGAAAATCAAAAAAGCTCGACAAATGAGTACCACATGATTTGAATGAAAATTAGAAAATGTGCAAATATGAAATTTGCTTCTTCTCCGTAACCAGACCAATCCATTTCTTGACCATATTGTAACTTGCAATGAAAAGTGGGTTCTGTACTATAATAAAGAACGTTCTTTGCAGTGGTTGGACCAAAATGAAGCACCGAAAACTTTTCCTAAACCTGAACTCTTCAAAAAGAAGGTTATGGTGACTGTTTGGTGATGTACAACTGGACTCATCCACTGTAACTTCTTAAAACCTGGAAAAATCATTACTGCAGGAACGTATTGCCATGAAATTGCCAAATTGAATGAAAATCTGCTCCACTTCCGTCCCATAAGGGTCAACAGAAGAGGGCCAATCATTCTTCATGACAATGCTCGACCACACGTTTCACTAATGACACTCCAGAAGTTGAGGGAATTTGGCTTCGAAGTTCTTCACCACCCAGCTTATTCCCCAAACCTGACTACCACTTTTTCAAGCACTTTGATAGTTTCCTGCAAAAGGAGTTCAAAAATCAAACCAATGCTGAAAGTATATTCAAAGAGTTCACCAGCTCCAGAACTCCAGATTTTTATATTACCAGAATAAACAAACTTGTAACTCATTGGCAAAATTCTGCTGCAGTTGACTTTGCCTTTCATCATTTTGAGGTCAATAAAATTTGTACCAGTTAAGCACTGGGATCAAAGCAGTTGACTAGCTCCCTCCTCAAAAATTTCAGGCCTTGTGCCTGTAGTAGAAAGGAATCTTTTTAACTTTTTACCTTGCTGATGGTACCTATGTACATGGCTTGCACAGCTCACAGAAATTACTAGCCACAAGTCACTGGTTTATGTCATCTGGGACATTCTTCACCAGGGAAAGACTTAACCCTTTCATTACTGAATTTATTTTGAGATGTTCTGTGTTTCTTTCAATTACTTTAAATATAACAAAGAATTTAGTAAAATAACTTACTTATCATTCAGCTAGTGTTAGGAACATAAATTTTTTATGTTCCTAACACTAGCTTGTTAGTTTTTGTGACTTAGGTTTGGTGGAAGATTTTAATTCAAAACTTATGAAAACAAGACATTTGTACTCAGAGCCGGTTTCAGCCGGGTTGGTAACGAAAGGGTTAATATTCACAATAATCTGTTTATTTTGTTTTCTGCTGAGTATTAAAGTCTGTTTGGCCTGCTTGCTCAAGTGTAATCACTAACAAATGATTAAAAAAAACCTTTTAATCCTTTACCATTTAAACTGACCACATAACTGGCCCAAATATTTTATCTGTTTTATGTTCAAACCAGTCAGACCCAGACTCTCACATCTACTCAGCAATGTCATTCAAAAAATAAACATTTGCATCATCAAAGCCACAAGACAATGCATGATTAATTTCAAAACAATGTGAATAAATAAGCAATACATTTGACAGAGTAACCTGAAGGTTAAAGGGTTAAGCAATCACTTTTTTCTCTTTAATGTTTGTAAAACATTGTTTGATATGTGGCAGGTGTAGAAAGGAAAATGTCAACTTGTAACTTTTTGACAATGATCGAGTAAGAGAAATGTTTATTTAACATTTTTGGTGGTAGGAAGAAATTAAGGACCAATATTATGGCTGTAATATCCTGAAGCGTTTCAAATTATGATGGAAAATCTTCTTACCGTTCCTACACATTTTCTTCAGGTTTATACTTGTTCCTTTCCTGGACAAAATGGGTTTGCATCTCCTGCTGTAATCAATTTAAACTAAACTATAAGGAAACCTGACTCTCGTTTACAAACTGCACTTCAGGGCTGTCATAGACTTTGCCAATCTATTCCTGAGCCATATCAATCTACCTTCTATCCATTCTATCCAAAATAGTATCCATACAGACAGTGTATATTTGCATCCCGTGTTGATAACCTACATAATGGGAACCAAAATATTCAAAGATTATGTGTGAGAGGTGCAAATCATATCAGCAGACTGCTTCAATCTGTGAAGCCTTTATAACTTTATACTCCTTCAGCTGTTTTCAGTGATCTAAATCATCATCATCATCATCATCATTTAGCATCCGCTTTCCATGCTGGCATGGGTTGGATGGTTTGACTGAAAGGTGGTGAGCTGGCAGAAATGTTAGCACGCCGGGCGAAATGCTTAGCGGTATTTTGTCTGCCGCTATGTTCTGAGTTCAAATTCTGCCAAGGTTGATTTTGCCTTTCATCCTTTCGGCGTCGATTAAATAAGTACCAGTTACGCACTGGGGTCGATGTAATCGACTTAATTCCTTTGTCTGTCCTTGTTTGTCCCCTCTGTGTGTAACCCCCTGTGGGTAGTAAAGAAACAGGTTTGACTGAAACTGGTAAGCTGAGGGTTGCATCAGGTTCCAATCTGATGTGGAATGATTTCTACGGCTGGATGCCCTTCCTAATGCCAGCCATTCCATGAGTGTAATGGATGCTTTTTACGTGCCACCAGCACAGGTGCTAGTTATGTGACACTGGCTTCAACCAATGAATATAATACAATAATGACATTTTAAATCAGAGTAACTCCCTTTTATAAGGAGAGTTTACAAAAAAACAAAAGATGAAGACAGGTGGTGTACAAAACAAACAAGTGTATTAGTATAACACTCAGGAATAGAAAATGTCTTTTACGTTTCGGGCCTACGCTCTTCTACAGAAAGGGACACAGAAAAAACAAGGAGAGAAAAAAATGTGTGTAGTGGCTAACGATCTATCCTTTTGATTCAAATACATTCATTTAAATAGCTGCAGTTTCAGTTTCCGTATCCCACAAACTTATCCGTGTATGTAAGGAAAGTTGTCTTTTAATGTCCACTTCTCCAAGCTTGCATGGGTTGGATAGGTTTTTCATTGTCTGACAAACACAAACATAGAAAATTGGTTATCTTTGTTGTTTTGTATGTAATTTTTTGTTTCTGGAATGGTTTTTATTGCTGAATGCCTATCCTATCACCAACCATTTCAGAGCATAAACTATCCTGTTAGCAGTGGAAACTTTCTCTGCAGCTAGATTAAAGTGTCTCCTCTCTCTTGCTCACCTAGATGTGTGTTAGCTGCTTATACCAAATTCTATATCCCACCCGCCCCTCTCTTTCCCCCTCTCTTTCACACACACACACACACACAAAGGTTTTTAAACTGCATGGCTTAGGGTTCGGTCCCACTATACAGCACCTGAAGCAAGTGTCTTTAATTATAGCCTCAAGTTGACCAATGCCTTGCGAGGAAATTTGGTTGACTTGATAGAATGAAATAAATTTACCACACACACACACACACACACACACACACACACACACACACACACACACACACAGAGTGAATGTTTACAAAAACTATGCTGGTTCATGGCTTTGGTCAGTGATGTCACCATTTGTGGTTGGCCTGTAACATTTGTTGACACTTTCTGTAAACAAATTATCCATTACTTTAACACTTTCAAATTCCTCTAAAATATAAACCTCCCTTACTTGAAAAACAGGCAAGTGTTGGTGACAGGAAGTGCATCCAGCTGTAAAAATCCTGCCTCACCTTTTGCCCAAGCCATGCTGGCATGGAACAACGGACATTAAACGAACTATCAAATGTCTACCTGTTTAACCCTTTAGCATTTAAACTGGCCATGTCCGGCAGCCTGAATGTTCTGTTTTATTTTAAAACTGACCAGATCCAACCTCTCACACCTACCCTACAATGTCATTCTAAAAATATACAAACACACCACTGAAATCTCGCAGCCACAAGAGAATGTATGATTCATTCAAAGCAACGTGAATAAATAAGCAATACATTTGACAAAGAAATCCGAATGCTAAAAAATTAAATGTCTTGGCCTTGAGGCAAGAAGCACAAGTCATTCATTTTTTTTTATATTATGATTTATTTGGTAAACTCATTAGAAATATACTGGCAAGCTTGTTTACTATGATGCAGCGGGGAAACCATTCTAGAACTTGCAAACAAATTTTCAGCATATGTATGTGGTTTGTCAGATGTAATTCTGAGTATTGACTGAGTGAAATGTCATCTTTCAGTAAGTAAATTACTAATGCTACAGCTTGTGTTGTGTAGTTGGTATATTTTGTACAATGTAAAGAAATGAATATATAAATAACACATTGGCGTTAGGAAGGGCATCCAGCTGTAGAAACATTGCCAAATTAGACTGGAGCCTGGTGCAGCCTTCTGGCTTCCTAGATCCCGGTCGAACCGTCCAACCCATGCTAGCATGGAGAACGGACGTTAAACGACGATGATGATGATGATGAATGATGTGACAGAAGTAATGTAACCCAGAACTGACAACATAAGTAATAATACACTACGTATATTTGATTAATCATTTGTCAAGCAGAATGGTGCAGCAGAAGCATGCTGGGCTCCTAACCCAGAGGTCTAGAGATCAAAATTACACTCTGCAAAGAAATGGATACTAATTTTGATATTAATGCATCACAACTGTGTTACCTACAAATATACCAACCAGTACATGTATATATACCTACAAGGGTTAGAATAAATTATATAATTTATACTAACCCTTGTAGGTATATATACATGTACTGGTTGGTATAATGTCAAAACAAGGAGGAACAGCACACACACGTGCACTACACACACACACACACACACACACACACACACACACACACACACACACACACACACACACACACACACACACACACACACACACGTGTGTGTGTGTATGATGAGCTCCCTTCAGTTTCTTAATTCTTTATTACCCACAAGGGGCTAAACAAGAACAGACAAACGGTTTAAGTCAATTACATTGACCCCAGTACATAACTGGTACTTAATTTATTGACCCCGAAAGGATGAAAGGCAAAGTCGGCCTTGGCGGAATTTGAACTCAGAACGTAAAGACAGTCGAAATACCGCTAAGCATTTCACCTGCCGTGCTAACGTTTCTGCCAGCTTGCCGCCTTTCAGTTTCTGTCTACCAAATCCTCTTGCAAATCTTTAACCTAAAGTGATGCATACTGCGATTGAACCCCAAATCATAATGTTGGGAAGGGAGCTTCATAACCACACGGCCATGCCTCCTCCATCTGTTATCATTCTTAATTTTTTTTTTTCATTTTACTAGAAATGTTAGAACACTGTACTAAATGTTTTACAGTCTATCTCTCTCATGTATATATATCATTTGCTTCCTTATGTTTTAAGTTCAAATTCTGTCAAGGTTGACCTTTTCTCTCTTTCTTCTTTAAATACCAGTTATAAACTGCATTCATTTAATTCAATCAACTATACCTTTCTTGTCTTGACTAACTGACTTTGTGTTTATTATCATTGTTGTTATTGTTGGGCAACCAGCTGTCTGAATCATTGGCACCAGACAAACTGCTTTGTGGCATTTCATCTCTCTTCATGTTCTTAGTTCCAATTTGGCTGAGGTTGACTTTTGCCTTTGTGGAAATAGATTATTGTTATTAAAATGAAAAGCAGAAAATGCTGAGTATACCAAATGAAATATGTCAAATAACGAGTAGAGTAAATACCATTCCAAATTAGTAATTCAAAATATAATAGGTTTGCTTTGCTTATATACAATTTTAGGTTGTCTTTTTCAATAATTTGTTTTGAAATCTCTCTCTCCCTTTCTGTGTGTGTGTGTGTGTGTGTATATATATATATATATATATATATATAATGATAAATTTAACCTCTCTGTCTATATATCTACCCTCTTTGTAATGTTGGCAAATGAAATAAGTATAAAAATGTACATTGTCCATTTAATTAAAAAAATTCTATATGTGGCTGAAGATTGCTTTACATTTTAAAACTGATAATACTTACAGTGTTAATAAAATGAAGTAGCATGAAACGATTGTACTACACTACCTTGGATATCCTTGTTTTTATTTTTTATTTTATCTAGTTTCAGCTCATGAGCTGTGGCCATGCTGGGGCAGCTTATTTTGATTATATATATATATATATATATATATATATATATATATATATATATATAAATTTTGGGTAGAAATGACTTATGTCCCTCTTAGCGTGAGGCATTTATATGTAATAATGCCCTCTATATAATATAAATTAATATGTTCAATAAGAAAGAATTATTTTCGAAATTTTTCTCTTATGAGGTTTTTCACGCTATCTACCTGATAATTTCTTGTTAAGATTCCTTATTAAGAAGTTATCCTTAATTGTTAAATTTATTCCGAAAAAACTTTTCCTACCCGAAATGCAGTTCGAAGAAGCCCGCCATTTACCGGATATATGATTTGTAAACTTCTCCATGTGCTTCGTTAGAGTAGAGCAGTTGGCTGTTCGACTTCGACGGTACTGGTCATTTATTTATGATATGTTCAGAATCAGTCTTACTGATGAGCATGGACGCGAAATCACAGGTGATATAAGACTAAATTCATTTTTTAAATGTCTTGCTTTGAAAAACTGCATTGGGTATGATTAGTAAAATTTTTGGTAGAAATGACTTATGTCCCTCTTAGCGTGAGGCATTTATATGTAATAATGCCCTCTATATAATATATATTATATATATATATATATATATATATATATATATATATATATATATACTAGCAGTATCGCCCGGCGTTGCTCGGGTTTGTAAGGGAAATAACTATATAAGCATTTTTAGAGAGTTATAGCAAAAAATGCATTAAAATGGAAAAAATATGATGGTAAATTTTTTTTTAAATCGTTGACTCATCGTAGACATTTTTAGAGAGTTACTTCCCTTATATAATAGCGAAAAAATGCATTAAAATGGAAAAAAAACGATGGTAAATTTCTTTTTAAATCGTAGACTCATGTAGACGCTTTCTTAGCCATTTCTGTTTTGCTGTCTTCAAGCCATGAAGTCGTTGTTCTAAAAGAACACTGGTCTCCTTGACAACGCATTACGACGTTGATTTCCTTACACTCCCTTCCCCACAGGTGCAGGTGTGAGCGTGGACGCCAACTCCGCCGCCATCGACACACGAAAAATTATGCATTAAAATGGAATAAAAAATGATGTTAAATTATTTTTAAAATCGTAGACTCATCGTAGACGCGCGCTAATATTCAGACGGGCTCGATATGAATCACGACTATAAGCTACCCGAATTTGGTTAAACTGCACCGCAAAGTGGGAGTAGTTAGGAATCTAAATCGAAGGGGACAGACACTCACACAACTACAGTTTTATATATATAGATATACATAGCGCAGTAGTGGTGAGATGTGACAGCAAAGAAAAGCATACATTCACTCTCTGCATGCAATTAGACTCGGAAAGTTCGTGAGGAACCCATTGACCCAATTTGCTGACTTTTCCGATAGCACACAGGTGTCAATGAATGGTTGAATGACCAAATCCAAGCTTCTCTGCTAGTTCCTCAACAGTTACGATGAGATTTTGTTCCACCAGGGTTTTCAGGATGTCCTTGTCGAGTTCTACAGATCTTTCAGGATGAGGCTCGTCTTCTAGGCTGTAGTTTATGGCTCGGGATTTCTGGAACACCATTGACACTGCCTTACGCTTATTGTCCAATCCCCATATACTGCATTAATATTTCTTGTAGTTTGCACACATTTATATTCTGTTATTCTTTTATATGTTTCAGCCTTGAGGTTGTGGTCATGCTGGATCATGTGTGTGTGTGTGTGTGTGTCTATCTGTCTGTCTGTCTGTATGTATATATGTATATGTATGTGTGTGAACAATAATATTTTCAACAGATGTGTTGCAAATGTATCTGATTCTTCTCAAGCTTCAATACTGTGTGTGTGTGTATGTGTGTGTGTGTATGTATGTATGTATATGTATGTATGTATGTATATGTATGTATGTGTGTATGTATGTATGTGTGTATGTATGTATGTGTGTGTGTGTATGTATGTGTGTGTGTATGTGTGTGTGTGTGTATGTATGTATGTATGTATGTATGAGTGTATGTTTACTTTATTACTAACACAAGCCACTATGGTTATTTAATGTAAAGTTTTCCTCAAATCACTCTCTCTCTCGCTATTTACTCTCTTCCAAGAACATTTTCACTCACTCTTAGCTCTTAGCTTCCATACATTTTACTCATGTATCTATCAGCGTCATAGACAGAATACTTTCAGTTTAGCCTTCCTCAAATCACTCTGTCGCTATTTACTTTCATTTTATTCGTTGCCCACTGTGTGTGTGCGTTTGCGTGTGGTGTAAACCAGACTAAGAAAAGCATTTGACACACACACCAGAATGTGAGTTTTCTGTAAATTTTGCTTAATTGGAGTTTAAATTTTAAAAACTGGACCTGGCATGACGCGATGCATTGTACTGTTAAAAATGCTAGGTAAATTGTAATTGACGAAATCCTATATTGTAGATTTGTATAACTCCCAAAGGGAGGCAGATAAAATCTGCCTTTTATAATAAGAGATAATAATATATATATATATATATATATACTAGCAGTATCGCCCGGCGTTGCTCGGGTTTGTAAGGGAAATAACTATATAAGCATTTTTAGAGTTATAGCCAAAAAATAGCAAAAAAATGCATTAAAAATTGAAAAAGAATTAAGGTAAATTTTTTTTTAAATCGTTGACACATCGTAGATATTTTTAGAGAGTTACTTCCCTTATATAAAAGTGAAAAAAATGCATTAAAATGGAAAAAATATGATGGTAAATTTTTTTTAAATCGTAGACTCACGCTAATACCCAGAAGGGCTCGATATGAATCACGACTATAAGATACCCGCTTTTGGTTAAACTGCACCGCAAAATGTGGGAGTAGTTAGGAATCTAAATCGTAGGAGACAGACACACAACTTCACTCTTATATAAAGATGCTTTTTTTTTTTCAGTCATAGAGTTAGATTTATGAAGGTCTTCAGTAGAAAATCCTTCGAATTCTGACTCGCTGCTTGATATAATGAAATTCGTATCCATTTTTTGTCAGAATTACAAATTTTGAAAACACAATAGGAACAAATTTCGGAAAAAAATCTCCCATAATTCACGGAATTAAAATTACACTTCGATTTTTGTACAGAACTGTAGTTGAAGTGTTTACGAAGTATAATACGTGTTTTCACAAATGTACTAAAGAGATTAGCTCTGATATTCTCATTTAAATATGAATAGGTAAATTCGGGCGGCTTGGTAACTATATATAAGTGTCGTCTGTTTATACATAAACACTGTTTACTAATAACAAACACACACGTGTTTGTATGTAGTTGTATGTGTATGTAGTGTATATGTATGTGTATGCGTGTGTGTGAGGAATGACACGCACACACTCACGCACGCACACATGTACATCAATGCTTTCGGAGTGATATGTAAAATATTGAGTTTTCTCGAATTTTGTCTTAATTGGTGGTAAAATTGAAAGAAATTTTTTATGGCATCACCCACTGAAGTACTCTGAAAAATCTTAGGTAAATTCTAATTGAAGAAATTGTGTGAGGAGTAAATGGTTATGTATTTATTGTTTCTATTTGCTGTGTTTTTTTATTTTTTGAGTAGTGGTTTAAATACCTTCAGTTTAGTCTTCCTCAAATCACTCTGTCGCTATTTACTTTCATTTTATTCGTTGCACACTGTGTGTGTGCGTTTGCGTGTGGTGTAAACCAGACTAAGAAAAGCATTTGACACACACACCAGAATGTGAGTTTTCTGTAAATTTTGCTTAATTGGAGTTTTTATTTTAAAAACTGGACCTGGCATGACGCGATGCATTGTACTGTTAAAAATGCTAGGTAAATTGTAATTGAAGAAATCCTATATTGTAGATTTGTATAACTCCCAAAGGGAGGCAGATAAAATCTGCCTTTTATAATAAGAGATAAATAGCAATAGTCAAAGTTCCTAGTATTGAACAAAATCACTATTCAGAAACTAGTATTCCCCAAAATTTCCAGGCAGCCTTGATTATGCTCAGATAATTTGGAGTTCTGTTTTTGTCAATGAAAAAAAGAGAGGAAATCACCTTCAAGCTGGCTGGTCTAAGTTTACAAATGCACATGGTTCTGTTTCCCGTGTACTTTATTTTAATTTTTTTTTTTGCCTTCTGGGGTATGTGAAGGACCATTTACTGCAGTACTTTGGATCAGTAGTTACAGAGATTATGTCCCAAAAATTGGTGATCCACTGGCATTAAGATGGCTGTACCATTTGCCTCATTTTCTTTATGATGGCTGTAGAGGTGGTTTTCAGAAGGACAAGAGGCTGTTCAGAGGATACCTAGTACTGTCACCTCTGCATGTAAAGAGAGAAGCTCTCTTAATATTGCTGGAGGAGCAACTCTAGCAATGTGAGTGGCACATCAAAGTCCACCCCCCACCCCCCGCAAAAAAAAATTAATCATTTAATAACTCAAAGTCAAATAAAAGAATTTTCTTTTGAAACTGGAAAGGAGCATATTCTAACAATTAGGGAGCAAGCAATTAAGTTCCTAGACTGTATTGATGCAGCCTCCTTAAATTATAGTACAAATGGATTTTGAGATTAAAATCAAATTGTGATGGAGGATTTATTGCCATTGGCAACTGTGAATTGGCATGAAACATTAAGTCAGTCACTTCTTGTGACTCTCAGGACTTCAAACCTTCAGCATTTAAGCTGGCCGTATCCAGCCAATATATTCTTATTTTATGTTGAAACAAACCAGATTTGGCTTCTCATACTTACCTTATAATGTTATTCTAAAGATAAACAATCACATCATGGAAATCTCAAAGCTATGAGATGATGCATGATTAATTCTGAACATTGTGAATAAACAAACATAACACTCAACATAGGAATCTAAATGCTAAAAGGTAAAAGTACCATTATCAAAAGTGTGGAGAATGAAAATGTGTGCTGGCAGTAAGTTAGGGTGTCAATGCACCCGGGTGGCACGAGAAACATCGGAAGGAAGAAACTATTGTTGAATACGAACCAGCTTGTTGTGATTACTCCTGAGAATAGTCTATGGATGCACATCCATCTCCAGCAAATATTAAACAATGAAGCTGGAGAGAGGTTATGCATTGTTGCATGTTCTGGCAGCATGCATGTCATTCCTCTCAGTGTTTACCTGACAGCCTCACCAAGTTCTGAAAAGATTAAATGCAGCCAAGCATTTTGCCCAGTGTGCGAACAATGTCTCTCAGCTCACCACCTTATTCTTCCATAATAATATCGTAAATCCTCGAGTATAATCCGCATTTTTTCCCCAAAATTTAAAGATTAAAATCCCTATATGAGGTTAAAAATGAGAATTATTTTCTAAGCAATGTCCGAGTCTCTATTTGCTGTCCAGCAATTTTTATTCAGACGCATTTTGTGATGCCGAGCACGAAAATACCTTAAGCTAAGCCTGAAAGCAATGAAGTCATAAAAGAATCATCCATAACTTACAATAAGCAACATTTATTAAACGTTATTACTGTTATTTCTTTATTTTCTACAAACAAAATGCCCAAAAAAGCTACATGTTTGCATTATGTTATATATACAATAATAATAAAGGACATTACTGTATACAGTTTTACAAACCAAGGACGTTATATAGACCTCCTTGACTCAAGTTAGAGAAGGGGTGCATAGTATACACAAGGTTTAGGTTTTTCAGAGGTACAGCCTCCTAAAAATCCCCTGCGTATTATACTCAAGGGTGGACTATACTCGAGGATTTACAGTAATTAAAATGGTGATGTAGCTATTTTTCTTAAATATTTTTTTACTTTACTTTTCAGGGAACAAATCAAAATGCTAGTTTACATAATTCCAGTTATAAACCAAGGGAAAATATCTCTGTAAGTGTTTCTTCTTTATTCTCCTTTACTCAACAGATATTAGGTATTTGTTTTAGTTAAAGATCTCATTAAAATTTAGCAGAAATGATATCCAAAGCAAGAGTCTGATTGCTTACAAGTAACAGCAATTTGGGTGAGTTGATGAGAAATGAAGGAAAACTTTGCAGAATTAAATTACATGTACGTACATGTATGCATGCATGTGCAGGGTGTCCAGGATAAATTTGACAGTTTGCATAAAAGGAACACAATATTCCAGCCAAAAATAAATGCATTTAGAAAAAAAATAACAAATATCAACTAGGTTATGACTGGGAGATAAGGGTTTACTCAAAGTAGCTGCCCTCAGCTTCCACTATGACCTCCAGGGCCTGCCACATGCATTCTACATTGGGTCCCTGGGAAGATCTTCAAACACCTCCATGATCTTAGCTACCATTTTGGCTTTGGCATTACAGGCAGAGCAGTTGGTGTTTTTCTTTAACCACACCCGACATATAGTAATACATGGAATTACAATGTATTTAGAAGGGGGTGCTGAAAGGTTCCTGGCTTTAAGGGTATTGCAAAAGGCCTGGTTGGAGGCCTAACCTTCCGAGTTCTTTTACAGGGCTTAGAAAAACTGAAGGATCACTGCAATAAGTGTGTGAATCTGAGAGGGGAATATGTAGAATAAAATTATAATTAAGCGATTCTCCTGTATTTCCTTTTACCCAAAGCCAGGTACTTTTCAGCACCCCTTCATATAGGACACTTTTCTCAATGTTTGCCTTCCATTTTACTTTTCATTTTCTCCCAATCTCATTTCCATTCAAATGGAACTTTGTCTACCATCATTGTTCTTTTCATTGAATCAGCCATAGTTTGTGCTATTATTTTTGTCACATTTTTCTGGTGGATCACTTCACTGTCCACTCTGGTTTCTCACAAAATAGGAAATTGAATTGTTTTTGCTTTGGTTTCCCACCTTTTATATCCTTTCACAATGTTGATGTCATATTGTTTAGTTGCTCACTATAACAAATTATTTAAGTATGTGTCCTAGTTTTATTTAACATTTAATGTCTACTGGGTGGGCTGCAGATATAATAAAATATTTATTTTCTCTATTTTCTCCCCTTGTTTCTTTCTGTGGAAGAGCATAGGCTCGAAACATTAAAGACTTTATCACTTCCCGAGCATTATACTAATACATATGTTTGTTGTCTACACCACCTGTCTTCGTCTTTTGTTGTTGTTTTTTTGTGAATTCTCCCCTATAATATAATATACCTTTATACATTAATATTCTGATCTCTGTTCCTTGTGAATATGCCCTGACACTTTGACACCATCTTTCTCCTGCTCTCTCTCTCTTGCACTCTTGCTCTCTCTCTCTCTCTCTGTAACCATGTATCTTCTCTACTGTAGTACACCTGTTTCTGTCCTCACTCTTGATCACACACTCTCTCTCTCTCTCTCTCTCTGTCACACTGTAACCTTTCATCATCTGACACAAGATCACCTCCTCCAATGCCCCATCCCCTCTCAAAGGATCTTTGTCTTGCAAGTTACTTGGTGACCCTTCCAGTGCTGGTGCCACATAAAAAGCATCCAGTCCACTCTGCTGTATGGTTGGTGTTAGGAAGAGCATCCAGCCATAAAAACCTTGCCAAAACAGACACAAAAGTCTGTTGCTGTCTTCTACCTGGCCAGCTTCTGTCAAAGCAGACATTAAACAACAATAATGATGATGATGATGATACATTATTTGGTGGCATATATCTCATTATCCTATACTTATTTCAGTCATTAGACTGCGGCCATGCTGGGGCACTGCCTTGGAGAATTTTTAGCTGAATGAATCAACCCCAGGATTTCTTCTTTTTCTTTTTTAAGCCTGGTACTTATTCTATTGGTCTCTTTGCTGAACTGCTAAGTTATGGGTATGTAAACACACCAGCACCATTTGTCAAGCAGTGGCAGGAGACAAGTGCGTGTGCGTGCACATGCACACACCCACACACACATACATGCTGGGCTTCTTTCAGTTTCTGTCTACCAAATCCACTCACAAGGCTTTGGCTGGCCCAAGGTACCATGCAGTGAGACTGAACTTGGGACCATGTGGTTAGGAAGCAATCTTCTCACCACACAGCCACAAGATGCATTTTTCTCATCAAAACATCTCAAAAAGTTACCTTGTGTCCCAAACAAAGTCAGGCCTATATTATGTGCTTTAATACACTAAAAGTTCCTTTTTCCTCGGTATACGCTGCTGAAATTGAACTACGTTTAATATTCTCAAGTGTCCTTTATGCATCGAATACAGTTTATACTTTTTGTGTTTTTAACCTGAGTGGTAAGAGGCTTGCTTCCCAACCACATGGTTCCAGGTTCAGTCCCACTGTGTGGTACCTCAGACATTTAACTATAGCCTTGGGCCCACCAAAGCCTTTCCATTTTGCTAATAACATTAGACCTTTCCCAAATATCACTCTCTTTTGCCTTAAAACAAGTTTATTCTCCAACCAATCCAGTCTATTAACAATAAATTGAACCAACAAGGTAGCTTATATTTGATTATTTGATGTCCTAAAAATAACAGCTAAGCCTCACTCAAATCACATATACCACCTTAAATATGCAAAGGACTGCATTAGACAATGTAGTCTTATAGATTTTTTGAAAAGACCACATGGCCACAACTGGAAAGCCTTTGATCCTAGCTTTGGTTGATTGAGGTTTAAAGGAACAACATTAACACTAAACTAAGAATTGAATTTCTCTTGAAACATTTACAAAAAAAAAAAAGAAATTTAGTTTTCAGGCCTATTCTCACCTATGATCATGAATGTTGGGTAATGACCAAAAGAGTATGATTGCAAATACAAGGGGCCAAAATTGGGTTCCACTGAAGGGTCTCTGGAATAACATTACTCGACAAGGTGTGTAACTTGGAGATCAGGGAATCTCTCCAGGCTGAAATTCTGTTTCTCTACATTGAGAGGTCACAGTTCTGGTACTGCAGATGTATAATTAGAATGTCTTGGAAAGAATCACAAGATGGATTCTTCAAGATGAGCCAATAGGCAGAAGATCTAAGGGCAGACCAAGAATGCGATGGTTGGATAGTATCCAGAATCACAGTTAGTCACACCTAGGAATCCTGCTGAAAAGTATAATGACAATTGCTTCGGAGAGAACCCTTTGAAGTGCTTTAGGTCCCCCCCCCCATGTCCCTGCTAGGGATTGTGGGCAGAGATGGATTGAAACATCAGGCAAACGTTTCCCATTAAATTACACCTTATATACTGTGCCATTAAGCTATCTGTGATCTGCTTGCCTTTGTCAAGTTTGTTGTTTTAGGAATTATGTTTTGGAGTATATAATCTCATCTAGCAAAGGTTTCTTTAATGCTTGTCTTGTTTAAGTAAAAAGTTCCCTCAATATTTTGACTTCATTTGTACTCAGTAGTTGTCCCTGTTGACACATTAGTTAGTAACTATGTTGCGGTGTTGTATTCCTGATCTGTAAGACATCAGTTCTACTTGCGTTACTACAACTGTATGTAAAGTCAGTATTTAAAATGGACCTTTTTGTTCTTTCACTGATCTCTGTCATTGAATTGTGGCCATACTGGGGCACCATTTTCTTGGGTTTAATTGATGACTTTAGGAAAATTAAAAAGTAAAGTGGACCTGGGTGGTATTTGAGCTTTGAGTGTAAAAGGGCTGAACCAAATACTACAAGGTATTTTGTCTGACACTTTAATTCTGCCAGCAACCACCTGCAAAATACTTTATTAAAATGCATTTGGAAATGTCTGAATTTGCAGAACTGTCTAAACCACTTCTTGGAAAATAGGTCAAGAGGTAAAAGCTGGTCGGTGTTAACGTTTCCCAGCATCAGATACTATCATTCTCAAGTGGTGCTTAAATTCATTTCAGTAGGGGCTGAGTATTCAAACTAAAAATTACCCTCCTTAGAATATCATGCTGAAAGTTTCAAGGTAGGAGTGTTGGCCATTCTGGTCTTGTCATCAAAATTTAGGACACACCAAACTGAATTAAATACATGATTATATATAAAGTGCACGTTATCTAAATCCTGCAACTGGCGATATTTCATTTTAGTTTCTCTCATCTGATCTTGTCACTGTTTGAATTTTCTATGTAAAAGAATTTGTAATTACATTTATTCATGATATTTTGAGATAACTATTATGACTGTTAATATGTTCTTTTGTCATGTACCTTTAAATAATCTATTGTTTACATTCCATCTGTAAAATGTGAATGCATCTGTTGTTCAATGTATAACGACCTGGAATTCCTTGCCATTCACTGTCATGTGACCTTGTAACAATAGTGATAGGAATATATTCCTCACTCTATCGTTCTACAGAATTCTGATTCTATTTAATTTAGTTTCTGTTTTGTTTTCTCTTTGATTGACTTTCTAAAACTAAGCCTCTTTCATTGACTTCATGTCATATGGGTAGGTTTCTAAAACTCAGCTACTTTCTAACTACCAGTTAACATTTTAAGAATATGTAAACTACTCACCATCATTAGTTCAATATCCACTTTACCATGCTTGCTCTTCCTTTTAAAGTCTAACCAAATATTTCGGTATGTAACTGGAACTGGCCATTTATGATTTTGTCAGAACTTTTTTAATTGCCATTTTAAAGAGTTCCCAAAGCAGAGTATAACTAACATAAATTATGTTTAATGAAACCCTTCCTATTATCATAATATTCATATTATTATGGTTCAGTTATACCTTTGCAATCTACTTGATCTGCAAATGTTTCTGTTCCTTTCAATTAGCCAATCTCAACATTCAGAAAATTGAAACTCTTAATTAATTGAAATTGTATTAAAAAGAAACAACTTCTCATAATTTTACATCTGAGGAAAGGAAAATCTCATTTGCTTCTAATGTGAAATATCTGTCATTATGACATCATGTTATTTCATTTTCATCCTTGAAATCCAAATAAAGTAGAATTATGCCCGTTTTCCATATCTTGCTTATAAATTTGTTTATCTTTTCTTTTCAATGGTTACAGGTATGATTAGTTGAAGCAGCCATTTTATTTATGCTACTGATGCTCTAGGAAGAACAATAAATATAACAGCTTCTTATTTTCCTTTCCTGTAATGCTGAGCTCTGACTTGGTAGAAGCCCACAAGATTATCCACCATTTTCCCAACAACCTTGATCCCCTTTTTGAATTTAATATTTCTGTTACCCATGGATACATTTGGTCAACCTGAGGCTATAGTATTTTTGAGTTTTAAGTTTCATTTTTTATGATTGTAGGCAAATCAGTTGATGCTAAGCAGTCTGATCACAAACATTTAGATCAAAAATATCAAATTGATATAAACCTTTTTAGATACAAAAATAGACAATAAGAAAAACTGTAGCAGAAACTTCCTGAATGTCAGAGCATCTAACATTTCTCTACAGATGTAGAAACCTGAGGCTAATTCTACTTTGTTTGTTTTTCAAAACATTGCTTGATTCTAGGAAAACAGGAATGGTGACTGAAAGAGTAGGACAGGTTGCTGTTAGAAGATCCATCCTAACCACAGGATATTATGCCTGTTGCATGAGGAACTCTACAGCCAGATATATGTTCATAGACTGTGTGTCAGTGGATAGAAATGGAATCTACCAATATCTGGAAGTCTTATGAACAAGAATTTGGTTGGATAAGGCAAGCCTTATGTGAAAACTTCAAAGTTTGTAGCAAAGTCAGGAAACTAGATAGAAGATGATGGTGGAAGATTAAATAAATGAAAGAAATCTAGTAAGAATTTCTTTGAATGCTACTACATTAGCTTGTCTTGTTTAAGTAAAAGCTCCCTCAATGTTTGAACTTCATTTGCATATACAGCTGTGTGCGTGCGCACATACACGCGAGTACTGTCCAAATCTCCGACCAATCACATGCAGCTAGCTGGCATTCAATTGGCATATCAAGTTTCGCGCATTTTGATTGGGTTTTGGATAGAAAATTCACAAAAAAAGTCACTTCTATTGATTTTTTAATGGCTTTGCGGGGTGACTGGGGAAATGTAAAGATGTGCACGACCACCCTTGGATGGTTTTGAATGACCATAGAAAGTGCGAGCCCTCTAACTGAAAAATTGTGGATTTGTATAAAGGACACACACACACAGACAGACATCTTGCCATTTATATATATAGAGATTTGTACATATTGTTGATACATTAGTAAGTAATTGTGTTACAGCATTAGATTCTTGAATGAAAGAATCAGCACATATGCTGAGCTTTGATAACCTTAGGAGGCCTAGCATAGATACGGGGACCACATGAAGAGGTCTTTAATTAAGAAACAACAACAAATCTATAATTATAAACACAAGCAGTATGATTAAAGCTCTTAATTTCTATTGCTTAACTGTCTTACAGGGAATGGATATGTGTTGTAGTTACTTGGTGGGCGTGAGTTTAACTTGTAGTTCATTCAATTTCTCTCTCTCTCTCTTTGTCTCTTTGTGTGTATATGTAAAAGGGTCCTGAAAGTGTATAAAACTGGAGTATTTCCAATGTAGTACTTATTTTGAGCTTCTGACTATCTACATTCTCAAATTAGAATTTTGAGGAAGATTGAAGTTCCACTGTTGTAGAGAATCCAGGCACATTTCTGTTAAATTCAATTTGTGGGTCTTATGAAGATTAATATGTAATCCAAAAAAGATGATGAAGAAAGAGTTTAGCTCATTTTTAACCATTGGTTACAATTATTTTGGTACCGCTCCTTTTTTTAATACCATTATACATAAATATTTCATGAGGAAAGTTGTGTAATATTTGTGGTGTTTTTTTTTTCCTTCATTAGTGGCATTTCATCAGCCTTGCATCAAAAGATTCACTCTTATATTGGCATAATGTTCACATGGTTGGGAAGCAAACTTAATCACAGAGCCACACCTATTCTGGTTCAAGAGGAATGAGAAAGCAGCATTACAAGCCAGAGAATAAATAATTAATCCAAGAATATTCCTGATATGGACAGCAGAATGAGAACAATCTACTCCTGTGGATTTAATAAAGTATTAGGATAGGAAAAATTCCAAGGACATTTCTGAATGCATGAGAGCCCTTGAAGAAGAATGGAAGGGACAACAACCAAAATGTTGTAACTATAACAGCTGGGATGCAGCTACTAGTTTGAATAGATAAGTGTATAATAAAGGCTGTAATAGTTAAGTGACTATTTCTATAAATAACTGAATGCTGTTTATTACTATTTATACATGTGTAGGGGGCATAGAAGGGGTTTTCATTGTTTGAAATTACTATGTTGGATTAAATGTTTACTTGTTCTCTGCATATTGATCAAAGTTATTTAGATAAAAGAGAAAATGGAAAACTGTGTCCAGACACACTCAGTTTGCTGTGATTTTACCACTGCTTTATACTGACTGATGTTATATTTGTCTTTGCATTATACAGTAGAATATATAGGGTGGGGAGCTGGCAGAATGGTTAGTGCACGCTGGGCAAAATGCTTAACGGTATTTTTCTGCCGCTACGTTCTGAGTTCAAATTCCACTGAGGTCAACTTTGCCTTTCATCCTTTTGGGGTCGATTAAATAAGTACCAGTTACGCACTGGGGTCGATACAATCGACTTAATCCCTTTGTCTCTCCTTGTTTGTCCCCTCTATGTTTAGCCCCTTAAAGTAGTAAAGAAATAAGAGTTGTTAGTGCACCACACTGGCTGCTTCACAGTATTTTGTCTGTCTTTAGATTCTCAGTTCGAATTCTGCTGTGGTTGAATTTGCTTTTCATCCTTTAGGGACCGATAAAATAAGTACCAGTTGAGCACTGGGGTTGATGCAATCGACTTACCCCCTACTCCAAACATGCTGGCCTTGTGCCAAAATTTGAAACCATTATAAAGCATAATTGTTAGCATACCAGACAAACAGAGGCACACAAATATATACATATATGTGTGTATATATATATATTAATTATTTATTAATTTATATGTATGTATGGAGTGTTAGGTGTGATGTATGGAAATTGAATATTGAGAAGGAAAGGCGTGAGAATTTTGGAAAAAATCTTTATTTCTTCATATACGCTATGGGCTTCTTTCAGTGTCTATCTACCTAATCCACTCGCAACGCTTTGGTTGGCCCGGGGCTGTAGTAGAAGACACTTGTCCAAGGTGCCACGCAGTGGGACTGAACCCGGAAACGGCCACTCCTGCGCCTTGTGTATGTATACACATACACACTCACACACATTTACACGCACCCACACATATATTTACACACACACACAGTGGAAGGGGAATAATACCGAAGATAGAGTAACACGCTTTTTTATTTATGCTTTTTGCAGCTTTGATAAAAAAAAAGTACACACACGCACACACGTATCCATGCGTGTGTACCATTGTTTGTTTCCGCCACCGTTTGACATCCGGTGTTGGTTTGTTTACGTCCCCGTAACCTCGCTGTTCGGCAAAAGAAGTGTATGGAATCGATTTATTATTAGACTAAATGTTTGAAAGCAATGCCTCAAACGTGTCTATAGTCGAAAGACTGAAATGAATTGTTAAAAAAAAATTAAAGATAGATAAGATATCCATGTCATTCTCGCAAATTAATTTTTAGCCTTGTCAATTGAAGTCGGGGCTATGTCACGTGACCCGTTCGTTGTGAAGCATCGAAATGTGGTTGGGTGGTGCGAGTGGTGAGAGTTACCTGCCCCTGCGCATGAGGATCTGCTCTGAGCGGAAGTTGTCAGAATGGAAGCGAAAATGGCAGCTGGAGACAAAAACAATTTACCTTATGCATTGCCTGATCTTTCGGCGCTTACGGAAGCCGAAAAGCTTCAGGTGATGGCAGTTGTACAGCGAGCCAAGGTAGGTGAAAACCAAGAATATCATTATCCTATTCGATTCGTGTAAATCGTTCCTTATCAAAGGCTAAGTAATCCCGTGCTGCTGTAATTTTCTTTCTCTCTCTCCCATGAAATTCTCCCGTTCTTTGCAGGATTCTTTTACCGTCTAATTAATATCACCTGCTTTTTTCATTTTATTTATAAACATTGATAATGTTTAGTATTTTTGGTATTATCTTTTGTTTTGCTTTTTGTGTTCCATTCCGACCCATTCCTATCCGTTGATCGCTGGTAGCTCTGATCATTCCGTGCTACTCATTATTAATAAAACGCATTCTCCTTTCGTCCAGCATTTATGGAAACGAATGATTTCTGATGTGTAAATTGCTTGATGGAATTCTTGGAAAGCTAAATGCGTAAATCAAATGTTCGGTGATGCTTATATCTCCGACCGTTTGTTGTTCTCCATCTGCCCCTCCTCCACTTCGTTCCTCGCAGACAACAATTTTGCTGTCAACACATTCAAAAGTCGCCTCATTACGACTGCAAACAGAAATTTCACAATCTTTCATTATTCCACTAACTTTTTCACCAATTGTCCAAATACTTCGAAGCTGTCCTTTATTTTCTGCTTCACATTTATTCTCAACTTAGTTTTTTGTTTCAAGATAAATTTTACTACCGAAGCTAATTTATGTATTGAGAAGTCAGATGTTTACTTCATGATATCCTATTGGAAGTTTATAGACCCATCAAATCACTATTACCATCATCATAATTTCTATCACCATACTACTATTACTACTTACATTATTGGTCGTGAAAAGATTTTTTTTTTTCCGCTTTTTTTCTCATGCATATTTTCGTTGTTTCTTTGCTCTACACAACTTGCGATATAATTCTTAGTCTGCTTCTATCGATGCGCTCCAATTAGTCTTCTGCTAAGATCTACTCTGTCGCACACATTTCTTTCTCTATTCATTTTTTTTCCCTGTGTAGTTAATGTGATTGTACCTCTTACTGGTCATATATGGTTTTGTTGTTTAACTCCCACCCCACATCAAGTCAGTATTGCTGATCGTGCAAACCGATGATCGAAGACGTTCTATCCGTGACCATCTCGTAATATAGTGCATTTGCATCTTTTATATATATATATATATATATATATATATATAGGTGATAAATAAAAATATATGCATACATACAAACATATATGTACGTACCTACATCTACATGTATATATACATGCATATGTATATATATAATGACGTTAGTGTATGATCTGAGAGAATGTTGCTGCTGTTTCTAGCAGTCGAGCTACCACAGAAACGCCTTCATTGGTTTTGACTAATAGTGTTTATTTATTCAGTTTAGACGGAAACTGGTACTGAATAGCACAAACAGACTGTCTAGTCTCTCAGCTTTACTAAATCCATCCATTCATTCATTATAAAACACATCACTTTCCTTTCTCTCTCTCGCATATTCAATTATCTACTGATTACCACAAAACTTTTCTTATTAACAATTAAATTTGATAAAAATCCAGACGATTAGTTATTTGATAATCAAAATATACTTTTGTTTTTACATTTATTTATCGATTGAAATTAAAGGGAAACTTCATTATTACCATCGTTTTTCTGCTGCTAGGCGGGTTTTTTTAATTTTTTTAAGTATATTGTTTAGTGGTAAGCAGTTGCGTTTAATTAACATCTATACTTTCTAATATCACTACTTATTAATTCTTTAATGAAACTGTCAGTGTTGATTTGTAAAGAGAACATGGATTACTAATGTTAAATTGAATAACTGCAATAAACGTAGCGTGAAATATTTCGCTGTAATTAATCTGTGTGTAATATGAATAAATATTATTAAGGAAGTTATTGCGGATTATTTTTGAATGCTTCAACTTTAGATGTCTGATCTAAGAAATGAGTCATTAATTCTTGAGAATATTTTTATTTTTGTAGATCGTGACTAAGTGGGTGCTATATTCATTTTATTTACATATTAATTATAGATGTCAGTTGTTGAACCGAGAAGGATTTTTAGCTATTCAGTATTTTCTTTTTTGTAGTCTTTGAACTGGTTCAATCAGCAATCTTTTTCTCTGTTATCGCTAAAGATTTCGAGGCCCTGTTAGGAATTGAACTTGCGACATGACAATTAGGAACAGATTGAATGAACTGGAAACTGATTGGCTGAAATTCTGTACAAATCAAAATAAAAAGCACAAAGAATTTTGGGGAAATATATTTCGTATAAGGAACTTCAATCTTTTATCTGTTACTTGTTTCAGTCGGCCATGCTGGAGCAGCACCTTGAAGAATTTTTAATCAAATTAATCACCTCCAGTACTTTTTTTTTTAAAGCCTAGTACTTATTCTATCGGTTTCTTTTGCTGAACCGCAAAGTTACGGGAACAAACACACCAGCACTGGTTGCCAAGTGGTGATGGTGGTGGTGGTGGGAGACAAACACAGGTACAAAGGCACACACACATATATATATATACATATATACGACTTCTTTCAGTTTCCGTCTACCAAATCCACTCAAAAGGCTTTGGTCAGCCTGAGGCTATAGCAGAAGACACTTACCCAAGGTGCCACGCAGTGGGACTGAACCCGGAACCGTGTGGTTGGGAAGCAAACTTCTTTCCACACAGCAACACCTGTGCCTATGTTCTAAAATATTTTCAAAAATAATTTTACAATAAGTATTCCGTGACAAAACTATTGTTCAGCAGAACTACAAGTTGTATGGTGGTTCAATAAACCAGTGCCGTTAAAGAGGATTCATTCATAAAACATATTTCTAAATTATTTTTGTACTCGGCATATTTATTTGTTTACTTGAGTATAGTGCAGTTTTGAATATAATGTCACCTTTTGCCTTTTGTATATTTAAAAAAAAAATATTTATGTAATTTTGGCCTTGGTGCTTTTGTATTGAATTTCTTGCCTTACACATAAGTAAATGCAGTATGTTAACATTGTGTGAATGTGAACTTGCACAGGTGTTCAACTAATGCAAGCAAGGTAAAACAAATGCTTACTATATGTTCAATGGACACTTAGCAAGTTATTATTATTATTTTTTTTTTTTTGCAATTATAAAATGAAAAATAGTAATATGTATAAATTTGCATAGATATGAATATTTATATAATTATAAATAAATGTAGATTATATCGTTATAGATAATTATAATTTTGAGGGGATTCAATATTATTCGCTAGTTAACTGCAACAGCAAATGTATGCTGTACTTGTATTTAGGGGGAGAATAGAGGACATAAATCAATTTTGTTAACAATTAACATTTAATAAGTACATTCATTGTACAACTCTATCATACTAGTTTAAGCAGTCAGTTTGCACTATATTGTCAAACCATTTTTATAGTATTCTAAAGGATTGGAAATCAATCTCTGATTGTTTGTGCATTTACAAAGGATTAACAGAATTAGTGGATCAGTTATGTTAATTACCTGACCTAATTAACTCTAAAGGTAGTTCATATTAAGCGCAGAGGTTCTGATTTGATGAATGATTTAAAACATTTCTGTTTGTATAGAGGATATCTGTTTACATTTAACGAACTTTGCTAGGCATCTTAATGACACCAGCATCATATATGAATGGGGTACTTTGACAGTAACTGTAGCTAGATAAGTTAGCATGGTTACTCTAAGCACTGATAAAATATCAGTGCTTCAATTCTCCAGCTAAGGCAGTGTTTCTCAACCTTTTTACCCTTGTGTAGCCCTTAAAATAAATTGCATGTCTCAAGGAACCCCTGCACAAAAAAAAATTATATACCGTATCTTTCTCAATTATTTTTCATCGTAGTTCATGTGGTAAATATTATATATATATATATATATATATATATATATATGTGTGTGTGTGTGTGTGTGTCTGGTGGTTATATTTTTTGATAACATAATAGGTTAGATAGGATGATGTTTATATTACAATAACCAATAATATGTTGTGCGTGTATAGTAATATTATGATCATGGAATTAGCATTAGCTTATCTCACTCTTTCTCACGGAACCCCTAGGAACCTTTTGTGGAACCCAGAGGTTCCAGTTGAGAAATGCTGCTCTGATGTATTTAGTATCTACTGACTCAATCTGCCTAGCTCTAAATTGTTATCATGGTGAGGTATTGGCATTAGTAGACTGGAAGTTTGCAGTGCAGAGTTCAAATCTTAATGGGCTTATACATATGATAAACCAGGTTTATTACATCATTATCACATCAAAATCAAATTCAATGACTGGCGTCTGTGCTAGTGGGGTGCAAAGAGCACCATACGAGTGTGATCATTGACAGAGCGGCTAACCGGTTTCCATGCCAGTGGCACTTAAAAGGCACCATTCAAGCGTGATTGTTACCAGCGTCGCCTTACTGGCACTTGAGCCCCGTGCTAGTAGAGCACCATCCGAGCGTGATCGTTACCAGCATCACCTTACTGGTACCTGTGCCGGTGGCATGTGTAAAAGATTCGAGCGAGGTCGTTGCCAGTACCGCCTGACTGGCCCCTTTGCCGGTGGCGCGTAAAAAGCACCCACTACACTCTCGGAGTGGTTGGTGTTAGGAAGGGCATCCAGCTGTAGAAACTCTGCCAGATCAAGATTGAAGCCTGGTGCAGCCATCTGGTTTGCCAGTCCTCAGTCATTCGTCCAACCCATGCTAGCATGGAAAGCGGACGTTAAACGATGATGATGATTATGTTAAAATAGATTTAACGTAATAACTGTTTGACAGAGAATTGAGGAAACCAAAAGTGGATTGTATATGTTTTTTTTTTTGTGTTTTTCATATGATTACTGAACCCTGTGTGGTTAAAAAATTTAATGAATGGAAAGTAGATTCGAATTGACATAGAAGAATTAAAACCAAGAAAGTGTTTTTAGATGAACAAGAGATCAATACAGTACACTTGTGTAGTAATGTTATGACTAAGTGGAAGGCGGCAAGTTGGCAGAATCTTTAAGATGCCAGGCGAAATGCTGAGCGGCATTTCATCCATCTATATACTCTGAGTTGAAATTTCACTGAGATCAACTTTGCCTTTCATCCATTCATGGTCAATAAAATAAGTACCTATTTCTTTACTACCCACAAGGGGCTAAACACGGCGGGGACAAACAAGGACAGACAATCTGATTAAATCGATTATATCGACCCCAGTGCGTAACTGGTACTTATTTAATCAACCTCGGTGGAATTTGAACTCAGAACATAGCAGCAGACGAAATACCGATAAGCATTTCATCCACCACGCTAATGCTTCTGCCAACTCGCCGAAATAATTTTAAAAAATAAGTACCAGTGGAGCACTAGGGTTGATGTAATCAACTTATCCCCCTCCCCCCAAATTTCTGGCCTTGTGTCAAAATTTGAAACCATTATTATGACTAAATGGCTAAATTAGTAGTGAGTGAAACAACCAAGTGAAGAAAATTCTACATTCTACAAAATAGCAGAGGGAGGACTAAAAGACTAGATGAAACAGTTTAGTCACTTGGTCGGTACTTACATCATTGTAAATGGTAATGAAAGTAAATATTTGTGTCATGCCAGGCACTAGTGTGATAAAGTACTTTGTTTCCTCACTGTTATATATTTTGAGATGTCCAATGAAGTTAATCAGCCCTATTGTTGTTAGTTCCTTCTTGAGCCATGCCTGGCTCATAAGGGTCGGTTTCCCGGTTTCTTGGCGTATAGGTTCCCCACTTGGACAGGACGCCGGTCCATCGCAGGTGAGGTGCAAGATGCAGGAGGAAAGAGTGAGAGAAAGTCGTGGCAAAAGAGTCAGCAGAAGTTTTGCCATTACCTTCTGCCGGAGCCGCGTGAAGTTTAGGTGTTTCGCTCATAAACACACACATCATCCGATCTGAGATTCGAACCTGCGATCCCTCGACCGCGAGTCCCTGCTCTAACCACTAGGCCATGTGCCTCTGCAATCAGCCCTATTAAGATCAGATACTTATTCCTATTGGTTATACAAATGAAAAGAAAGAATTAAATATTCTGCTTGACAGTCACCAAGTGTAAAAATTCTTCCAGGTACTTCAAATCAACAAAGTGGTTAGTTCTGGAAGTTTTCCAGAGCACTTTTGAGCTACATTTCATTGCCTCTAATGCTTCAATATTTTGTTCGTTAGGAATGTACCCCGACCTATGGAAGTTTGCAACAGTGTTTTTCCATCTCCAAAACTAACTCATGTCTTTTATTTTGTCAACTTTCAACATCTCAAAGCTAATGCATGTAATCATAAACAACCCCAAATATACTTTTGTGATTAGTCAAAATCTACAAAAGATAACCACTGAAGTGTGTCTGGCCCAATATACTATACATGAGGAATATTTGAAGGAAGCAATTGCCCCAGCTCCCCTTCAGGGTTGGCGAAAGCGATGTGGTGGACAATGAAAAACCTGGCTGATGACGGTCAAGGCTGATCTGGAACCCAACCTAGGCCCCTATATCTACAGCATTCGCCGCTGGCATAAGGAGTGGTTGGAGATCACGTGGTCGTTAGCCTCAGATCGCCAGGCCTGGTCGGCGTTTGTGAGAGATGCAGCATTGAGGATGAATGAAGCCAGCTCAACCCACCCCGGGTGAATGCTGTAAGAAGAAGAAGAAGAATATACTATGCTCTCTTTTGAAGTTTCATTTTAGGAGATGCAGGAAGGATCAGTTTTAATGCAAACTCCTCTTTACGTACATAATATAGTTAAAACCATGATTCACTAAAACACCATCAAATTGTATCCGTTTGCTAAGTCAGACAATATTTGAAAACCTCCGCTTTAAGCATTACCTCCCACATAAGTTCCTTTCCTCATTTAGTGCATAGCCCTTTCCTTAAAAGTATTTACCTTAAAAATGCTCTACCCCAATATTACATTGCATTGAAAAAAAATAACTCCTAGTACTGTCTTTATAAACTACCCCAAATGCCATGCCCCTTGTTTGAACTTGCTTTTTTTCTCACTTAATGCCACCCCTGATTAAATATACTTCATGTGACATTTGGGAGAAGCCTATTTAATTAGAGGTAGCTTCTAATTAAATACTCACACTGTCTCTCTAATCACCTTTAAACACTTTCTTTTCTAACCTCAACTCCTTACCTGCTCATGTTTCTTTGTCAAGCCTGAAGTTGTCAAGTCAAACATTAACTATATTAATTAATCCATTTACCTAATTAAGGTTCTTTGGCTTACTACATTCAGTATGCTGGTGCCCACTTTACCATTAACTATATTGTGTTATCTTACTTTCCAAGTTCAAAAGAAATAAAGTATTCTATGCTTATGTCTCTATACATTTAAAATTTTTGTAAAATCCGGCATTTTGCCAGTGAGATTGTGTAAGGTTTGTGTCACACTTTAGAGATTATTTACAACTTTTAGTAGGCTGGTTTCTCTTTACTCTTTTTACTCTCTCTTTTACTTGTTTCAGTCATTTGGCTGTGGCCATGCTGGAGCACCACCTTTTAGTCGAGCAAATCGACCCCAGGACTTATTCATTGTAAGCCTAGTACTTATTCTATCGGTCTCTTTTGCCGAACCGCTAAGTTACGGGGACGTAAACACACCAGCATCGGTTGTCAAGCGATGTTGGGGGACAAACACAGACTCACAAACATATACACACATACATATATATATATATATATATATATATACATACACATATATACAAGGGGCTTCTTTCAGTTTCCATCTACCAAATCCACTCGCATGGCTTTGGTCGGCCCGAGGCTATAGTAGAAGACACTTGCCCAAGGTGCCACGCAGTGGGACTGAACCCGGAACCATGTAGTTGGTAAGCAAGCTACTTACCACACAGCCACTCCTACGCCTATTTCATTATTTCCGTACTGGCATTTGTTGGATGGATTATCACAGTCCAAGTCAACCCCTTTTCAGAGTTATAGCTTTTTAAAGCAGGTTGGAGGACCATGTCATTCTGGTACCTTTCATTTGGCAGGGTTTTGATGGCTGGATACCCTTCTTCAAAGCACTTTGTAGGGTACACAGTGCATTTCATTATGGCTCCAGCACTAGTACGGTTGCCTTGTTCACCTACACGAATGAAGTCCTTTCTACTCAATGCTTCTCCTATCTCCATTCAAGGCAAGCATGACTGAAAGGAGGAATAGATGAGTATGGGTGTGATGGCTGAGCCAAGAAATAGAATGGAAAGGGAGGATGTAAAACAGGTGTCCATAGGGACCCTGGGGGTCCACCGACCCAATGTAATAAGTTGGGGGTCCATGGTAATTTTTCAGGTGCTATGAAAAAATTGTGCTTCAGACCAGTAAAGTTTATGTGCAGTAAATTGGTTACACATCCATTTCGCACAAAACATTTTGACAATTTTTATATGAGTCCTACTATTTAATTATAAAAATATAAGATTTTTAAAACATTGGGGCTATGGGGGTCTACCCGAGCAAAATAGGAATCAAAGGGATCCTTAGGTAAAAAATGGTTGAGAACTCCCCATGTAATAGAAGAGAGAATGTGATAAATAGTTATGTGTTGGCAAGAAAAGGAGTTATAGACGAGGTGGAGAGTGATGTAAGCCATCGATGAGTTGTGTAATCTATGTCAACAGTATGAGAGAGAGAGAGAAGTTGAAGGCTAGCAATAATGATGAGAGAGCGAGAGCGAGTAAGTGATGTATAGTATTGAAGCTGGGTGATGGTGAGAGAGGATGGTTGGTATCAGTGAAGAGTGACATGGGTGGCAGTGGAGAAAGAATGATGATCAACCCTCCTCCCTTGTTACCGCAGCTATGATGCCAGCTGATGGTGGGTGGGGGACAACTAAATACAGACAGATTTATTGCCATCTTTGTTAATGTGAGGCCAAGCGAGAGTTAAGAAGAGTTTAGTGGAATTGATAGAAGACCTAAATATTAAATAAATGTTCCAGCCTCCCTTATCATTACCAGTAGTTTAACAACTGTTTTTGCCATTCTTGCATGGTTGGAAAGATCTTCTGTGGTTCCAGGTGTCACCACTCATTACAGTTCGTCTTCATAAGGATCAGCAATATACCTGTTTCTTTACTACCCACAAGGGGCTAAACACAGATAGGACAAACAAGAATAGACAAACGATTTAAGTCGATTATATTGACCCCAGTGCATAACTGGTACTTATTTAATCGACCCCGAAAGGATGAAAGGCAAAGTCGACCTTGGCGGAATTTGAACTCAGAACGTAGCAGCAGATGAAATACTGCTCAACATTTCGCCCGGTGTGCTAACGTTCCTGCCAGCTCGCCACCTTATATACCTTTAAATATACCTTTAAAAGGGAGATGTATATGATTCACTTTCAATTGGGGGATTTCATTCCTTTTTTTTTAAAGCAACTCAAAATTGCATATCCAAAAGAAAATACTGATTTTTAGTGATAGAATTACAGAACAATAAAATTAGGGGTATACTGATGAGTTCCAAGTATTTATCTACTCGGTACAAATGGTATAGACATTCTCAAAGAAATAACAGATGTTGGATACAAATGTAGCATGATTTTAAAGTGGAAAATACACAAAAATAGAGATAGATTTAGAGTTGAAATGAGTTAATTAGGTTAGGTTCGTTAAACAGTCATAATTGAAATGTGTATTAATGTACTGTAAATTACAAACCTATGCAACCCGTACTGGCATGTTAAAAATAGTCGTTCAATAATAAAGATGTTTGGGTTGGTATCCTTTTAGAGTTTACTATGAGAGTAGTAGCAGGTTTTTCATAGAGTAACGAATGTGATGGAAATTGTTCTGCTAAACTTGGCCTCATGGTCAAGTTCTACCCAGAAGTTTCAAATCTCAGTTTCAAGTTGAAATTATTCTTATCAGCATATTGATGAAATCCTTACAACTGGGAATTTTCAAAGATTTCATGTTAATCATCATCATATGTCTGTTCCATGCTTGCATGGGTCCAAGGATTGCATCATGCTCCAGTTTCTACTTTGGCTGGATGCCCTTCTTAATGCCAACCACTTCATAGAGTGCACTGGATGTTTTTTTGTGCTACTAGCACTGGTGAAATTGCCATGCAGCTAGCAAGACTACAATTGCTGAGGTGGTGGAGGTGGGTGCAACTTTATACTACAAGAATGAGGAGTAGAGAAGGGTAGGGTACCAGAGAAAAGGGCCAGAGCAGAATGGATTTCTTGCTGTAAAGGTGCAACATAACTAGTCACATTGTAGAAGTGAAGGGGGGAAGTAATGAGGTATAGCTGGAAAGTGCTAAAAAAAAAAAGTTTGGTGAGGTGTGAGATTGGATTGGCCTTCAAGGTTTCGAATAATTTGTAATTTTGCATGTCTGCTCAGATTACAAAATATCAAAGGTATTTTATATTCGTTTTCTGTGCTTCTATGGATTCAGTTTCTTATTTCTTTATTGCTCACAAGGGGCTAAACATAGAGAGGACAAACAAGGACAAAGGGATTAAGTCAATTACATCGACCCCAGTGTGTAACTGGTACTTAATTTATTGACCCCGAAAGGATGAATGGCAAAGTCGATTTAGGTGGAATTTGAACTCACAACGTAATGGCAGATGAAATACCGCTAAGCATTTCTGCCAGCTTGCCACCTTAATCCAGTTTCTATTTTCTCTTATGTTTATCCATAGCCTAATCTTTGTCATTATATGTTGTGAATATTTATATAAAATTTAATTGTTGAATTCACATTTTCTATTGAATTTGGGATTCCATCTCTTTAAAATCTTTTCTCCTTGCAACTTGATGCTACTGTCAGTTCTCTTGCAGCTACCAAATTCCATTACACACTATCCCCTTACAATTCTCTCTCATTCTCACAACATATAATGGCAGAATTTGTCAGCATGCTAACAATTGTGATAGCTTGCTACTTAATAATAATAATCCTTTCTACTATAAGTACAAGGCCTGAAATTTTGGGCAAAGAGGGTCTAGTTCATCACGTTCAACCCCAGTGTTTCACTCTGGTACTTAATTTATCGACCCCAAAACAATCAAAGGCAAAGTTGACCTTGGTGAAATTTGAACTCAGAGCATAAAGATGGACAAAATGCTACTAAGCATTTCACTCAGCATGCTAACGATTCTGACAGCTTGCTACTTTAATAATGATAATAATAACTGGCTGGACCTGTGAAAAATTAATGGAAAACATAAAAAATGTAAGCATCTGTAAACAGTGTGCTGTTACCATGAGAAATGTTTGTATATTATGACTGTCTGTCTTTACGTTCTGAGTTCAAATTCTGTTGAGGTTGACTTTACCTTTTGTCCTTTTGGGGTCAATAAATTAAGTACCAGTTGTGTACTGGGGTCGATCTAATCAATCGGCCCCCTCCCCACAAAAATTTAAAACCTAGAAAAGTATATTGTAACAGTTACAGAATATAGAAAGTAATGTAACACCAATGACTATATAATCCAACCAAAATATCTCAGTTACACAAACGTAAATGGAATTACTATTTAACCTTGAAATACATCGTACATATTCAAAGAACCTTGGTTTAGTGGTATGGAACGTTCTTCTGGTATTCTTTTCTTTTACTTGTTTCAGTCATTTAACGGTGGCCCTACTGAAGCACCACCCTTCAGTTGAAGGAATTTGACCCCTGGACTTAGTCTCTGTAAGCCTGGTGCTTATTCTATCAGTCTCTTCTGCTGAACAGCTAAATTACAGGGATGCAAACACACCAACATCGGTTGTCAAGCAATGGTGGTGGTGGTGGTGGTGGTGGGACAAACACAGACACACATATATACATACATATATATGTATATATATATGATAGGCTTGGAGGTAGTGGTGATGCTGGCTGGTGCGATTTTGTGGCTTGCTGGTATGCCAAGAGAGATCCAGTGAGTCCCTAACTGGTTCCCTGATCTTGAAGGTTAAATGATTGTGTGGCGGTGGTCTTCCTTACAGTACTTCATGGTAGACAATATTTTGTGTGTATTTCACACCACATTTTTGGCCGTGTCTGTTATCCCATTTGAGTGTCATAACTCTTACTTTGATATTGTTCATAGCTCGTGCTCTTGAAAATGCAACAGAGAAAATACTGGTTGAGGCAAATGTATTCCAACTTTTTCAAATGTTTGCCCTTGAGCCTTATTGTCATTGAATATGCAAGTCGAAGTGGAAACTGAAGTCTGTTTAATGTGAATGGGATATTTGCATCACTTGGGCTAAGTTTAATTCTGGGAATTAGAACTGCACGACCTTTGTTGAGGCCTGTTACCAATGATACCTCTGCACAATGTTCATCAAGTTTTTGCACTTTCATGTGAGTTCCATTACCTAATCCTTGATTGATTGAAAGATTTCTTAGCAAAATAAAAAAGCACCTACTTTTAAGTTGAGGCGATGAGGAAGAATACTGGATGGAGTGAGTTTATGATATCAAATGGATAGTTCTGAACCTCCTCTTCATTATTGCAGGACACTGAATCTGTGCTTAAGTACGTTTTAAGGGCCTCTGGTATAATATTAAGAACTTTTTCATTTATTGCAAGACTGTCAGAATTTTTAGGAGATAAAATTACTCGTTTTTCCATTTCTTCTGATGTGCAGTTGTTGAAAATTTCTGGGTACAAATGTAACAGTTGAAATGCAAAAGCACAAAATAATAAATGGATTTATGAATGAAAATTTGGTAAATGCGTTTATCTCCACCACACGACACTTATTGCAAACATGTTTTAACTAACCTAAACTATACACACATACAAATACATTCATATATATATATATGTCTGGAGTTGTAGCTGTAATTCAAAAGGGCCAGCTTTGTCATATTCTGTGTGAGGCTGAATCTCCCTGAGAGCTATGTTAATGTTATGCATGTCTGTGGAGTACTCAGCCATTTGTGAGTTAATTTTATCCTCGTGTGGTAATGAAAGGTGAAATTGACGGCCAATATTTGCTGCGTCTATGAATCTGTGTATCAACTTTTCTTTGGATTTATGTATCTCCCTTTCTCTCTTTCACTTTGTGTCCCTCTTCTCTCCTGCTTTTTATTTAACAATGTGTATATGTATCTCACTGTCTCTTTCACTCTCTCACTTTTCTCTCTCTCTCACTCTTTCCTTCTCTCTTACGTCTTCTCTGAAACATTTAAGAACACAGAACGAACGCTGTCACTACTCATTGTCTCTTTCACTCTCTCTCTTCCTCTCTGTCCTTCTCTCTCTTGCTTTGCCACTTCTTTGAAGTAAGTGTGACGCACACAACAGGTACGTACAAAAACAAAAAGCATATTTTTAATATTATTGATAATACCAACAACAACAACAGTATGTTCGATGCATTACTACACGTTTTTCAAGCTTATCTTCAAATTAACTACATTTTGCTTCTGTGTTAAAGAAATTACTTTGTTGTTACTCAACCCGCTACAAATAGCAGTTAAATCTTCCACAAATTAGTCCCCACCATCTTAAAAAGACACTTTGGATAATGGTGGATGGGGGCAGAAAAGCTGATCTTGGTTGGAATGCTTTTGATCATAGTTCACTCAGGGTTGGTGGGGGGGGGGTGCATTTCTAAACAGCATAAACAGATGGTCTCACAAACCTGATCTTATGGGCTGTTTTACTTTCAAGTTCTTTTATCTTCTAATTGTTTTAGTTATTGGGTTGTGGCCATGCTGGGGCACTGCTTTGAATGCAATAATCAAAGAAATGGACCTCAGTCCTTTTTTTTAAAAAACCTTGTACTTATCAGTTTCTTTTGCCAAACTTCAAAGTTATGAGTGATGTAAACAAACCAAAACAGGTTGTTAAGGGCTGGTAGGGAACAAACACTGATGCACATGCACACACACACACACAATGGGGTTTCTATCTACCAAATCCACTCACAAGGCTGTGGTTGGCCTGGGGCTATAGTGACTGACACTTGCCTAAGGGTGCTGCATAGACGAACTGAACCCCAGACCCTATAGTTGGGAAGCAAACTTCTCAGCCACACAGCTACTCCTATGGCTTTCATACATTTTTCTATAAAGACGCATACATTATTAAGTTTTATTAAAGATGAGTAGTTGCACTTTAGGTACCAATCACAGTGAAGTGACATGGAAACTAATTGAATGTAATAAGCAAACAGCTCCAATCAATACTTGAGAAATGGATGATGCTAATTAATTTTTTCTTTTTCCATTAAGATTTTGTCTCTTAATAGTAAGGAAGAGTCTCTTGTAAACAAGACTCTTGGACGCTGATCCATTCATTTCTCTCTCCCTCCCTCCCTCCCCTCTCCCCCTCTCTCTCACAGATTTTAAATGGATCTCCTATGGCTGTTTGTTTCTTAAAGACTTTGGTTGATTGTTAGTCTCCTTTTACCTGATTCAGTCTTTTGACTGTGACCAAGCTGGAGCACTGCCTTGATGGGTTTTATTGAACAAGTCAATCCCAGTACTTATAAGCTTGGTACTTATTCCTGCCAGTCTCTTCTTGTTGAACTGCTAAGTTATAGTAATGTAAACAAACCAACACCAGTTGTCAAGCAGTGGTGATGCAGTAAAAACAAAATGCACATAGGTATATATATATATATTGTGGAAGATCTGATAAAATGGATATGTTTCTTTATTACCCACAAGGGGCTAAACATAGAGGGGACAAACAAGGACAGACAAACAAATTAAGTCGATTACATCGACCCCAGTGCGTAACTGGTACTTAATTTATCAACCCCGAAAGGATGAAAGGCAAAGTCAACCTTGGCGGAATTTGAACTCAGAACGTAGCAGCAGATGAAATATGGCTACGCATTTCGCCTGGCGTGCTAACGTTTCTGCCGGCTCCAGCCTTATTTTTTGATTCCACATTAGCCTCCAGAACATTGATTTAAATACATGTAAATACCCTCTTGTAAGTTAGAGAATTAGTCCCTTTTGAGTCAGACCTCCTTAATTTAGTTACCAACATTAGATTCTGTAAGTACCACATCTACTTTCAAAACTAAATTGAATCAATATAATCCAACCCATGCCAGCATGGAAAGCAGACATTAAATGATTCTGATCAGAGACACTCATACAATGGGCTTCTTTCAAATCTACTAACAAGGTTGTGGTTAGTTCCGAGCTACAGTGGAAGACACTTGCCCAAGGTGCCACATAGTGGGACTGAACCCAAGACCACATGGTTGGTAAACAAGCTTCTTGCCACACCTTCACCTAAAGCCAAGTCTCTTTAACTTTTACTAATGTTTGCAGATCATTTCCAATTTTGTTTCATTCTATTAAAACCTGTTAATTTACAAAAAATAGAAAAATAAAAGTTGCTTCTTTCTCTTATATACACTTTGTGGCAGATGTCAGCTTTTCTATATTGTTTATGTTTTCATGTTTAACCGAATTGCTTTTGTTAAATAATAATGAATGGTAAATTGGCTGTTGCTCTAAAATGCCGAAATAACCACAGGATATATTTATAGTAAATAGAACAGTTGTCAGGATGTAATTTTGTTGGTAGAAGGGAACTGATAAAAAAGAAAAGTCTGCTGTAAAGGCCATCAAGTGTTATCTACTACAGAAATGTGTGTGTGATTTATTTATAGATAGATAGATACACACATGTCCATGGTAAAAGTAGTTGGAGTGTTATTTGAATATCATTGGAAAACTGCTTCTGGCTGACTCTAATTGACTATTTCTACTTCCATTCTTTGATTAATTAAAATTTTTCTTTTCTAATTATGTTTCTTACTCTTATTTGTCCTTTTGTGCTCTGAGTGATTACTTTAATGAGTAAAGACAGTTTCTTGTGTGTTGCTTGCTTTAGCATTCACATTACTTTATCAAATGTAATGCTTATTTATTGACATTGTTTTGAATTTATCCTGCTTTCACTTGTAGCTCCAAGATTTCGATGACGTGATTTTAAAAATGACATTGTAGGATAGGTGTGAAAGGCTGGGTCTGGCCAGTTAGAACATAAACAGGTAGAATAATTAGGCCAGATATGGCCGGTTGGTTTAAATGCTACTGTGTTATAGCTTTTCTTTTTATACCAGCTTCACTAATCATAAAGAAAACTTGTGTTCAACAAAGGCTAAATTCATATTTAATTCTTTCAGGTTTTAATGATTAGAACACTAATTAAATTTCGGGCTAATCAAGATTTTGGAGGAGTTTGGGAAAATATCTATAACTTTATATTTTAGCATATTATGTTGGTGTTGCTGACCAACTAAAATCACATGAAATTTTAGTTTAAATCTGACTACTTTAGTACAGATGTAGTTGTTACTTAGTATTTATCATAGAAATTTTGAAAGCATTATTTATCTATAGTTTTTTCATAGTGATTAATATATAGTTCAAAGTTATGGTGTATAAAACATTTATACACCTTAAAGGTTTCCTCTCGTAAGTAGCTACTATATTTAAGGTATAGTGTTAAAATTAGTAGATTTCTGAGTCTAGTTTTATTGTATAAGCTATACAAACATTGCACTTTGATTAGTTGTATCTTGGAATTATAGTGAGGAATTATAAAAAGTTTCATTATTAAAAGACAAAACATGGTTTTTAAAGCTGAATTTTCTTTATTGACTTTGATAGATAATTGATAACAAGTGTTTGTTCCGAGGTTGTGTGCTGAGAGTTAATGTAATTAGCTAATAAAAAAAAATAACGGAGGAAGTCAGCATAACTCAAAAAGAAATTAGAAATGATAATTATTAGCAATTTTGATGCCGACCTACCTGAATCTGCCCTGATTCTATGACGCAAACTCCCTGTTTCAATATTCTCTTAATTGAAATTTTCCATTAGAATTTTAGGCTAATTTGTTGCAAACATCAGCTTATCAAGCTATTTTAATAAATTATTTATTTTCAATTTTAAGATTTCAGAAATATAGTAACAAAAGGGTTAATGTAAATTCCAAAATTCATGAGAATATTTTTACATTTAAAAAAAAAAATTCAAGTTTAAATTTCTTTTGAATTTTATTTTTGGTTGTTTCTTAATGTTTTGATGAGTTGTCTTAGCTTTTGATGAGAGGAAATATATCAAGTGAAAATACAACTCTGTGTCAGCCCTTGTTCTCTTTCTATTCGGATAAAGCAGAATAGTATGACAGCAACTAATTATCTACTACTAAAAATTAACACTGAAACATGTCTCTTTCAATTTGATCATAATTATTTGAATTACACCTTAGTATTTCATTTGTGTTGGTTTAAAAAGAAAATTGACGAAAGGTAGAAAGGTGAAGGTGAACAGGTAGAGGATTAGTATTATAGATAACTTTCCCTATCTTCAAGTAAAAGTAGATGAATTTACATAAAATAGAAATTCAAACAAAGACATCAATGCAGGATTAATGCCAAGATGGTTTTATTCCATTAAATCACAGAATGTGAAAATCTGTTCCTTTTGTTGGGCAGTAAAAAACCTGATGATGATCAACAACAAAAAGTTAATGTTGCATATAAAAAAACAAAAAAGCTTCAGTTTCTATTTTAAGAACTTGTTTAATGATGGCTTGTTAATTATAGATATGATATCACTATTTTCTGAAGTTCGTTAATGAAACGTATTTGTGTGTATATATATCTCAATCATCGTTTAACGTCTACCTTCCAAGCTGGTATGGGTTGGACGGTTTGACTGGATCTGGCCAAGCAGAAGACTGCACCGGACTTTTGTGTCTGTTTTGGCAAGGTTTTCATGGTTGGTTGCCCTTTCTAACACCAACCACCCAGCAGAGTGGATCATATATATATGAGAACTTGTTGCAAACAAACTTATAAGGGCTGGTCTCTTAGTTCAGAGCATTCAACTGGAATTTAAGAAGTATAGGGTTTGATTTTCCATCTTCTAAACGATATTTACCTGATTTTCTAACCTGTCTTCAAAGCTATTCTGCGTTCAAGTATTCCTTTATTTTCTGTATTTATATATTTATTTATTAAGCTTTTCAAGAAAAGGGGTGATAGCGATTTTGAAGTTTTGGTCTATTGGCTATAGTCTGATAAAAGCAATTAGGCTAAAACAGTGAAGTCATTGTCACCCGTTTTGTTATAAAAGCATAATAAACATGTACTTTACTGAAAAGCATTGAATATGTTTCCATTTTAATGTTAAATTGTTTTTGTTATAGCACAGAAACAAACGTGTGTGTTTGTATGTGTATGTATGTGTTTGTATGTGTATGTATGTATAGTACAGCACAAAGTGGAAGTTATTGAAACCAGGGATAATAATGCTTAAGAAAGGCGCTCTAAGCAATTGCAATAATTACGGAATAAATCTGCTGTCTGTTTTCTTACAAACTGTTCTGCAGTGACCTCCTTACCTGCTTAAAGAAGGTGGTTAATGAAGATCTATGATGGGAACCGGTGGGATTCAGGAATGGAGGGTTGTGAGTGAACAAATTGTCATGTTTGGCAACATTGAATCATGAGTTTGAACAGTTGCCTTTGGTCGACTCTGACTTAAAGAAGGTCTTCAATGACATGCAAAGTGAATCTCTATGCAAAACTGCCATGCTGTGTAGAGTCCCCACCCACCGCATCAACATTTTGAGGCCAGTGTAATAGCAGGTGTGTGAAGGTCACCAAACTGCTTTGTCGATAACAAAGGATTTCTTTTTTGATGTATTTCTAGTGGTGGCCAAGAACAACATGACTATGGTCTGTTGTTAATTAATTTAAGTTTGAAGCAAATATGAAGGTAAATGCTAATTAAAGATGGAAATTGATTTCAAGTTTTGGCACAAGGCCAGCAATTTTGACCCTCAGTACTCAACTTCTTCTTCTTACAGCATTCACCTGGGGTGGGTTGAGCTGGCTTCATTCATCCTCGATGCTGCATCTCTCACAAACGCCGACCAGGCTTGGCGATTTGAGGCTAACGACCACGTGATCTCCAACCACTCCTTATTCCAGTGGCGAACGCCGTAGATATGGAAGCCCGCATAGCTCAGTCAGTAGAGCATCAGACTTTTAAGAACTGTCAATTATGAAATCTGAGGGTCGCAGGTTCAAGTCCCTCTGCGGGTGACAAGATTTTAGGCCTCCATATCTACGGCATTCGCTTGATCTGGAACCCAACCTAGGCCCCCATATCAGTACTCAACTGGTACTTATTTTATTAATCTCAAAGGGATGAAAGGCCAAATTGACCCTGGTGGAATTTAAACTTAGGACATGAAGATGGATGAAATACAGCTAAGCATTTCACCCGGCTTTGCTAATGATTCTGCCAGCTCACTGCCTTAATTAAGGACAGAAACTGGACATTGACTGGACATGAATGAGTGAAAATATATCACAAATTAGTGGTTCACTTTGCAAACGCATAGTTTTGGATTCAGTCCTACTGCATATGGCTTTTTAGGCAAGTGTCTTCTACTATAACCCCAGGCCGATCAAAGCCCAATGAATGAATTTGGTTCCAGTGACAGGAACAAAAAAAAATTAGAATTGTTAGTTGTGCATTAAAATGTCTCATAAATGAAATGTCATTGGCTGAAGACACCTGTTTAAGGTATTATGAAGACACCTGTTTAAGGTATTGAGCAGCTATGCTTTGTATGCCTTATTTGTAAGCCTCAGCAGTTAGACCTTGAATGCTTTTGATGATTGAGTGAGGCTGCACTTATACTGAAAAACATCGGTGAAACCAAACTATGTACAGAGTTGTCTTCCATACTTCTTAATGGAAAGAATAGCCTTTATCAACTGATGTTTTTGAACTGTATATTTGAATAGAGTAGTTTTTTAATGTTGTTATACATTAGATCTAGTTTAAATTACTTGTACATTGATAGGTTGTTTATATTTTTGCATAGATGTATTCTGTCTGTTTATCTGTAAAACTAGTAACAATAATTGCCTTTAGAATTTGGTTTGTTTTAGGTTTTTTTTTTTCCTGCTTAATTTTTGTTCCCATATTGAATTACTTTCAGCATATATTGGCTTCATTTATATTCTTCAAGTTTTACATAACCAATAGAATAAAATTCGGTTTTTATACTTCTACAGAGTAAACAATAATACTCTGGAGACTTAAATGTGGGATTTTATTTATGGACCATCCTAAATGAAATTTTTTTTTCTTGTTTTGCAGGAGTTTGAAACTGTAGAAGAACGAAACCGACGGTAATTATAATTGGTTCTTTATTACTTGCTTTAATGAAAGGATATCAAGAGAACCTATTGTGATGTCAGCAGTGATGGCTGGTATTTCTTTACGTTGTGGCTTCTATTTGTTACAGACTCGTTTCCTTGACCATGAATATGTATTGAATCACTGGGTCCACACTGGGCAAGGCACCAGTCCCTTCCTGCTTCACTTCAGGTCAATTTGTCATTATACAAGGTGGTATCAAAAGGTTCCTGGACTAGTTATGTTTAATAAAAAAATAACTTATTCACCCAAGCTTTTATATCATCTTCGAAATAGTCACCTTGTGCAACAATACACCAGTCCTACATTCCTGCTACTTTTGGAATCTGGCCTGGAAGTCATCTTCCGTAAGCAAGTTGAGGACCTTCTGTGATTTGCTCTGGATCTTGACAACAGTGTTAAAATGGTAACCTTTGAGCTGCATTTTCATCTTGGGAAAGAGATGGATGTTCACAGGTGCTAAATCTGGCAAATAGGGCGAGTGTGGAAGCGATACAATGTTGTTTTTGGCGAAAAATTCACAGGTGAGGAGAGCTTGGTGACTGGGTGCATTGTTGTTGTGAAGAATCCAATTCTTTGTGCTCCATAGATCTGGTCGCTTTCACCAAATGTCCTCTCTCCAATGCTTCAAAACCTCACAGTAGAACTCTCGATTGATGGTCTGATTCAGGGGGGCAAATTCTTGATGTGCAATACTGTGGATATCAAAAGAAATGATGAGCAGGCTCTTCTTCAGTCATGTAGATGAAGGCCTCTTCCATTGTGATGACTGCTGCTTCATCTCAGGGTTGTACCTGTAGACTCAACTCTCATCACCAGACCAGTCATGATCTTTTGACATGAAAGATGGGTCATCAGTGGCATACTGACAAAGATCTTGACAGACTTTGACATGATGATCTTTCTGCTCTGGTCAGCAGGCAGAGGACAAACTTGGCAGAGACATGCTGCATGTTCAATTTAGACATTAGGATAGCTTGCATGGATCCATACAACACACCAACAACATCAGTAATGTCATTCGTTGTCCTCAGACAATCCTCATGCACAAGCTGATGAATTTCCTCCACATTTCCAGGGGTGACATTCACGGCAGGTCTTCCAGACTGTTTGTTGTCTTCTAGGGATGTTCTTCTACTTTTGAAGTGCCTGTGCCACTTGAAACATTGCAAACAACCAATTGCCTTGTCACCATAAGCTTGCCAAAGCCTGCTCAATGTCTCTGTAGCAGACTTCCCAAGTTTAACACAAAATTTCACGTTGGCTCTTTGTTCCAACTTCCTGTCCATGACAAAATTGCAGACTACAGCATACACGTGATCAGAAGAACACAAATTTCACAACTTGCAAAATAGATACAGTGATGTCAACACACTGCCCCATGAAGGTCACTGCTTGCATGCTACCATGTGCAGCCATCTGTTGTCGTGCCACAGAAACAGTCAGGGAAATTTTGATGCCACCTCATATTTTTTTAAATGCCACATATTTTTACAAATATATGCTGTTCACTATCTAGCTGTAGCATAACAGGATGGGAGAGGTAACGAAGGAGGGGGCAGGGGAACACAGTCTACCCCAGGTGGTGTTTTTATAGGGCAGCAAACTGTAGGGCTGTCCTGGGCAGCACACACTCTAGCTATCTCACAGCTATCAAGCTGAAAATTTGGCAGAAATGAATGGTCTGTTCAATGCCAAATGTCAAATTGAATAACAGATCATTTAGGTTGTCTACTACAATTCTGTAGCATTTCCCTTGGGGAGCATTAAGTTTTGGCAGTTTGCACTTGGCAGGTTTTGCTTTCTATCAAATCTTCAAAGAGTGGCTTTATTGCAAATAACTTATTAGTTACAGTTAAGAGAAAAAAAAAGGGAAAGAAATAAGGTAATAAATACAAGACTGAACTAAATAGGTTTAGCCATTTATTCCACTTTAAAAGGTGTTGGATAGCTTGACCTTTTGTGACCCTATTTTCTGATGTTAATATACTGCCTTATGTTTCAATTTTAAGAATAATCAAGAATTATGAGAGGTTTGTGAATAACTAGGTTTTAGATTCAAAAAGGATCAAATTTACTTACTGAAATCTAATATCTGAAATGTAATAGAGATTTCAGTCAAAGATTTTCATTTAAATTTGAACAGACTCCAGAGGTTTAGGGTAGGCTGGTGTTGAAAGCGTTATGATTTAGTCTTTATTCCTAAATGGTTAGGGTCATGACTCACTTAGTATTGCTTGAAAATTAAGAGATGAACAAATTCCCTCACAACTTTTTAAAAATTCTTTTGTCTCATTTTGGGTTAATATAAACCCTTAAGCATTCAGATTACTCTGTGAAATGTAATTTTTATTTACTCACATTGTTTTGAATTTATCGTATTTTATTGTAGCTTTGAGATGTTGATAACATTGTAGAGTAGGTGTGGATCTGGCCAATTTTTGACATAAAATCGGTAGAATATTTGGACCAGATGTGGCCAGTTTCAGTGCTAAAGGATTAACATATTCCCTGGATATTCCTCTGAAGATCTGAGAAATATCCAGAAAATATGTTGAATAGTAATCAATGCTAAAGCAAGACAAAAGAGATTTGAAAGGCCGTTAGGAAATATTTTCTTAATTAGACTAATTTTTATGCTCTACTAGAAACCCATGCACGGATATACAGGTATTGGTAAACCAAGAAGAGCATAACTGGATGGTGGGGTCGGCCATGCATATCAACCTCCCCTCTGGCTTCAAAGGAAAGTTTTAACTACTCAGCCATACCTTCATGTATGATTCATTCAGAATATTTCAATTAAGGTCTTAAAGAACCTTTATATGACAGGGTGCTGAAAAGTTCCTGGTTTTAAGAGTATTGTGAAAGGCCTGGTTGGAGGCCCAATCTCTCGAGTTCTTTTACAGGGTTTAGAAAAACTGAAGGACCACTGCAATAAGTGTGAATCTGAGACGGGAATAAAAGGGTAAAAAGCAAAGACCGCCTTTGGCTATGAATGACCATGGAATTGCACTTAGAAAGTTACCCTCTGAAGCTCAAGTACGGGCAAAGTTGTTTATAGAAGACCAGCAGTCGCCCATGCATACCGGCCTCCCCTCTCCACACCACCAGTGTTATCCAAGGGAAAGGCAAAGGGGCCAATACAGCTTGGCACCAATGACATTGCAACTCATTTCTACAGCTGAGTGAACTGGAGCAACGTGAAATAAAATGCGTTGCTCAAGAACACAACAGACAGCCCAGTTCGAGAATTGAACTTACTACGTTGGTCTTTTATCCAAAGCCAGGAACTTTTCAGCACCCTTTCGTATTTAATCTCCTGTTCAAAATATCCATGTATTGTGTGATTTAACCCTTTAATATTCAGATTACTTTGTTAAATGTAATGCTTATTTGTTCACGTTGTTTTGAATCAATCGTGTATTATCTCAGCTTTGAGATATTTTGATGATGTGATTGTTTATTTTTAAATGTAAGAGGCCGGGTCTTACTGGTTTGAACATAAAAAATGGAAGAATATGTGGGCAGATATGGTTGGTTTAAATACTAAAGGATTAACATTAGGCATTTAGTTGTATTAGTACTAAGAAATCTTCTAAGTTTGTAAATTTATTGATTTATCCAATCATGTAATGTTGTGTAGCCATGAAATTTTGTGAGCTTAACATTTGTTGAAATTTGAATTCATAATGGCTTAGTGGATAATCTGTTAAGTTCTGCAGTAATATTCTTAATATTTCAATACATATTGGCATTGGATGTTGTGCTGACAACAAAAAACCTGGCTGATGACAGAACAACGAAAAATCTGGCTGATGACAGTCAAGGCTGATCTGGAACCCAACCTAGGCTCCCATATCTACGGCGTTCGCCACTGGAATAAGGAGTGGTTGAGATCACGTGGTCGTTAACCTCAAATCACCGCTGGAATAAGGAGTGGTTGAGATAACATGGTCGTTAACCTCAAATCGCCAGGTCTGGTCGGCGTTTGTGAGAGATGCAGCATTGAGGATGAATGAAGCCAGCTCAACCCACCCCGGGTGAATGCTGTCTCAAGTCAAGTTGTATCCTTAGGTAACACACTTCCTGATTTGATCTGTGTTCACATGGACTCAATATGAATGTAAAAACAACATAAGTTGTAATCATTGATCAATTTGAAAACTAATGAGCAATTAAATAGCTTGATGTTTAGATTGTTTTGTTTTTTTTGACAGCTGCCTAGTGTAGCTGTAATGCTTGTTATCATGTTGAACAGTCTAAATATATCCCTGGGTGTAATGATAATGAGGTGATAATATCAAGAATGAAATGTAGAAATCTTATGTTATGGAAAGACTGAACTCACTGATTTGGTTGTGTACTGGCTTATTGGCTGAAAAATCAACAGTTCTATCTTCACTCACTGACATTTTTGTCTCTCTAACACAGCTGATTATATATTAAGAGTTAGTTATAATTTGTATAAGTAGAAGGAGCTCTGTCATAGGACAAATACTTGTAACCCTGAGCTCAGAGTTTCACACAGCTACAAAAAACAAAAGGATGATGTGTGTACCCATATCATTTCCTATTTTCATTATATAACCTTTTCTGACAATTGCTAGGGTTTTCTCAACTCTTGGTATGAAATCAATAGATAAATTGGCTGATGTAAAAATATAATATTGTATTTTAATAATAATAATGATGATGATGATGATAAGCATCCACACAATCTCCATTGATTCACTCCCTTTCAAAGTGCTTGGGTTAACCAAAGCTATTGTAAAAGAGACTTGCCCAAGATATTATTCAGTAGGGGCAAACCTGAGACCTTGTGATTGATGCCAAGATAGGTCCATATATCATCATCATCATGTCCACTTTTCCATGTTTGCACAGGTTGGACAGAATTTGTTGAGGCATATTTTCTATGGCCAGCTATCCTTTCTACTGCCAACCTTTACTACAAGGGAGCACCCAAAAGAAACCGGAATTTTCCACTATTATTTTATTCACTTAGTTTTACATATTTACACTTTAATTGCCTTCAAAGTATTCTCCACTTGAAGCAATGGTCCAGGCACATTTTCCACTACTCGAAGCAGTGCTGGAACTCTTGCAAAGTGATGCCTTTTAACACTTCCATTGTTTTTTTCCTCACTCACCTCTTCCACATCTGCAAATTCCGTAGCACCAGTTTTTGTCACCAGTGATGACCTTCGAAAAAAGGTTCGAATCAACTTCCAACTGTTCTTTCAGTTCACGACATGCATTCAGTTGTGATTGCTTTTGATCTTCCGTGAGCAAGCGAGGCACAAGTTTTGCTGCAACTCTTTTCATTCCTCACTCAAAATTCGTTGGCAGGAGCTCCAGGACACACCAGTTATATCAACAAGTTCATCAATTGTTCGGTAATGGTCCTCCAAGATCAATTCATGAATTTTCATGTATTCATGCAGGAGGTTGATGGTTGTCCTGAATGGGGTTGGTCTTCAAGTGACCAATCCTAAAGCATAGAAACCATTTGTAAACTTGTGTTTTGCTCATGGCGGCATCTTTGTAAGCTGTTTCAGCCACCGTTTTCACCAGCAGTAAACAGAATTTTGCAGAAGCACGCTGTTCCTTCATTTCAGCCAGCGCAAAAATTGAGGAACAGAGAAGCAAAACAAAGATCATCATGTGGCAGTATGACTCCACCCGACACTGCCATTTCGCAGACTGATGACTGAGGATGACATCAAGTGGCATCTAGTGGCAGAAACCTGAACTACAACAGGCTTGTCCCACACAGAATGTTTCTGGTTACTTTTGGATACCCCCTTGTACATGTTTCCAAGTAAGGTATTATTTCCCCCATGGCCAGACATGTTTTACATGGTAAATTGACAGTGGAGGACACTGCTGTATGACGGGGACATTCATTTACAACTATAATGTGATGTCAAGATAAGGAGGTATTAACTATTGTGCATGCACACACACACACACACACACATGCATATGATGGGCTTCTTTCAGTCTCTGTCTACCAAATTCACTCAGAAGGCTTTGGTTGGGCTAATGTTGTGGTAGAAGACACTTGCCCAAAATACCATGCAGTGGGACTGAAAACTGAACCTGAAACCATATTCATCAAAATCTATTTTGGTATTGGATTTGTATCTTAAACATTGATCTATGAAATGGTGTTTCACTTTGTGGATGACTGCTGTATGATATTAGTTACATAATCGTCTTCATCATTTTGACATCAAAATATAAATATATATGAATATATAGAAAAGTTTATAGAACATTTCAAATAAACTCTTGATATAGATATTATTAAATTGACATAATTAATCTTAAATGAGTGTGGACTGCCAGTACAATGCCGAAAAATTATTAATTGGATATGATAGCATTTAAAAAGATGAATATTCTTTTCAGATATCATCTAAGATACTAAGGAAATTTCACCGTTACATTCTGTATACTGTATTTTTTTGCATTCTAGTCAACGTAGTATATAGTATAAATGTGTAGTGTAAACATCCAAACATCATCTCTATCTTTCCAAATCCTGCTGCATTTCACATGATGGTCCTCCACAGCTGCCTTGGTGTATTAATCAACCTACTTTTTTTCTGGCTGTAAATTTTTGTCTGAGAAATTCAACGTGTATGCTAGAAAATATGATACGCTAACACACAATATTTTGCAAAGTTCAATGGTGAAGTCTGTCAGTTATAGAATGTAAAATTAATGGGAAACTTGGTTTCCAAACTTGAAGTGACTGGGAATTTGACAAACTGGTCTGACTACATTGTGCATACATAAAAACCTATATTAAACAGAAGATGATTGCCTGATGTTGATTTTTGACCTTTCATTATACAGTATTATTGATATTAATATATTAATTGAATCTATATTCCCGTCTCAAATACAGCCAAGTTTTTTTTTAAATCAATAGCTAAGTAGTACTGTTGTGAGCAAAGAAGCATGAATTCTAGAGCTGACTTTTTCTAATTTTTTTTTACTCTATTCAGTATTTTTCTTATTAAAGAGAAATTTGACATTTTAATAAATTTATTTTCCAAAAATTTCTACAGAGAATGCATCCACTCTAAACTTTTTTTCTCCAACTCTTGATCTAATACACACACACACACACACACACATACACACATCTTTGTCAGGAAGACAAGGCTGTGTGGTTAGGAAGTTAGCATTACAACTATGTAGTTTTCGTTTAGATCAACTGTGCAATACCTTGTGCAGATGTCTTCCACCGTGCCTTAAGGCCGACCATTATCTTGTGATTGGAAATTGATCACCAGAAACTCTGTGTGTGTGTGTGTATGTGTTTTTGCCAATATATATTGGCAAAGGATGTAACCATTATTAAAAAAGCCAAATAACATTCTCTTGTTATTCGCTCCAAAAGAAATATAATGAATCAGTGATATCATTTAACGTCCGTTTTCCATGCTGGCATGGGTGCTTTTACATAGTGCCTGCACAGGTGCTTTTTATGTGGTACTGGTTATAGAGCTCTTACAGGCCAATCCTCTTCAGAAAGGGGAGGATGAGATAGGTAAATAAATAGATGAATAAATTAATAAAACCTTTCACAATAGAAATGGAAATCTTTTACTTGACTTGTTTACAATAGACTTTTTTTGTTTCATTGCTAATGTAGTTAATTTTAGAGTTGGGCTTCTCTAAATTTAGCACTTAGAGTAGTTGCTAAGATAAATGTTACAGCGATGCAGTGTGACAAAAGAAAGGTTTGGTATTTTAGTTTTGTGACACTTTTTGACAGTAGGTGCAGGAGTGGCTGTGTGGTAAGTGGCTTGCTTACCAACCACGTGGTCATGGGTTCAGTCCCACTGCATGGCACCTTGGGCAAGTGTCTCCTACTATAGCCTCGGGCCAACCAAAACCTTGTGAGTGGATTTGGTAGATGGAAACTGGAAGAAGCCTGTTGTGTGTGTGTATGCTTGTGTGTCTGTATTTGTCCCCCCAACATCGTTTGACAACCGATGCTGGTGTGTTTATGTCCCCGTAACTTAGCGGTTCGGCAAAAGAGACTGATAGAATAAGTACTAGCCTTACAAACAATAAGCTCTGGCGTCGATTTGCTCAGCTAAAGGCGGTACTCCAGCATGGCCGCAGTCAAATGACTGAAACAAGTAAAAGAATAAAAGTAATTACAGAATAATTTAAACATTGTTGAAGTTGAACCAAAGCCTTTTTGAGATTCAAAAGACATGGGTAAGAATTTGAATACAACTGTTTCAAATTATTTCTATATTTGCATTATCGTAATGAGACCTATGTCCTTTCTTTCATTAAAATAGCTAGAAACTTGTTAATTACAAAATCTATTTTAGTGACAAAACCTGGGGAAATAATTATCACTGAAGATATTTAATAAAATCTGTGATGAGTTGGTGGCTCTTACATCATCATTTAATGTGTGTGTTTCATGCTGGCATGGGTTGGTTGGTTTGACGGCATCTTACAAGTCAAAGGATTCTGCCAAGCTCTATGCTTCGGCATGGTTTCCTAACACCAACCCTTTTTACAGAATATACTGGGTGTTTTTCTACACGGCAGTGGCACCAGTAAAGTCACCAAGAAACTCGCAAGACAAGATTCCTCAACTTGGTTGGGTACAGTATTGAAGAAGATGGCTTTATGTGAGGTAATGAGAGGTTAAAGTATGATAGAGGGACAGAAACAGGCATCTTGCTGTACAAGAGGTACATGTTTACTCTGGTTGGAAAAGAGAGATGGTCGTGAAGACATCTTATGGGTGACCTTACATAAATTTGTGACGGAAGTTCTAATTTTGCCATGAGGGGCAGAAGTTTTCACACTCTGGTTACCTCTTTCTACTACAGCTATCAGCAACCAGAATCTGCAGACTCACAGAAATAGACTGGATTATGGAAAGAATAAAACATACCTTAATTGCCACACTATGTCACCATACAATTAACCACTGCATGTCAGTGCATGCAGTATGGATGCCCAGCTTGGTGAACACATAACTGGAACAATAGTTTTGTGGGATGCACCTAATCTTTCAGCTGACTACCTGTTGTCTATTACAGGTGTTTTCAGAGCTACTTTAGACCTCAGAAGATTTTACCATAGTCACCTGAACTGAAAGATTGCTGTTGCTTTGTTGTCAAGGTTGTTTTAATGGAAGTTTTATATTATAACTAGAGTTGAAGTAGCAGAAGAACTTTGGCTTCAATTGACTTCAGATTTGAAACCAGTGGGAAGAACTTGGCTCTGAGGACTTTGCCTTGGCCAAGTTTGTTTTGAGTAATCTTCCATTCCACTTGGTTCTATTGTTCTACATTGGAAATGCTGCTCCACTGGAAACCCATCGTTGTTATCAACAGGTGTTACAAATTATATTCACCGATACATCATTATTAGCATTATATCTAACGACTGTTTGTAATCTGCTGATATGAATCGGTTAGCTTTACAATTTATAGCATATTAACATATATCTTTTATATTTCACTTGATTCAGTCATTAGACTGTGGTCATACTGGAGCACGGCTTTGAATTTCTTTCTTTCTTTTTTTTTTTAGTTGAATGAATCAACTCCAGTGCTTTAATTTTTAAAGCCTGCTACTTATTCTATTAATCTCTTTTGCGGAACTGTTAGGTTATGGGGATGTAAACACACCAACACCAGTTGTCAAGTAGTGATGGGGGACAAACACAAAGACACACACACACACACACAGCTTCTTTCAGTTTCCGTCTACCAAATCCACTTACAAGGCTTGGGTCAGCCCAAGGCTGTAGTAGAAGATACCTGCCCAAGGTGCCACACATGGGGACTGAATCCGGAACCATGTGGTTAGGAAGCAAGCTTCTTACCACACAGCCACACCTTCACCTATATATTTTAGTTGTGTGTTATTTTATTTGTTAGATTGTATGTTATTTTACTGAATTAATTTATCTCATCTCTGGACATATATATATTATTTTGTGTAGTTTTCTCTTTAAATTGATGGTATAGTTCCACCCAGCATATATTATTCTATTGAGCAATATCCATACCATTTGGACAGAACAGAGAGATCCTTGGAAACCTGTGAACTACTAATTTTGCTTCTTCTCTAATTTTGTATTGGAGTCTAGGTCATGAATTAGAATTTTGACTGTAGATATAGCTAATCCTGTGTCATTTTAATAATTCAAAGTAGGTCACATATGGCTCCCTCTTAAAGCCTATGGCTTTATTTTTTTATTTAACTTACCGTTTCATAATTTTTTTTTCTACCAGACTATTCATGTATTCATAAATTCTCCTTCTCTCAGCAAATATTGCTCATGGAATTTTGATAAATGCTTTCCAAGGTCAATAGTTGCAGCATTCAATTTTAATATTTTTTTTTGTAGCTTGTTTGCAATGTTTTAGTTTCTTTACATTAAATTGAACACTCACAAACTCAATCATAGTTATGTGATTGCTAATCTCTCTCTCTCTTTGTTTTTCAATCGACATACTAAGATTAGCTGGCCACCACTCTCTTAATATCTTGTTTGTATTTTGGCATTAATATCCTGTGCTTTTTGTCTCATTTGCATATTCTTAATTCCTCCGAATTAAGATGGTTGTCAGGAATGTGACACTATTAACACTATAATGTCAGGTTTTCAGTGAAATGACAAAGTTAGTAAAGGAGATAGAATAAGAGTTACTCTCAGATAGAACTGTAGTATCCATGAGGTCTTTAGGATTAATAAGGTAGTTATTTCATTTATATTGCTATTGGGCGGTCTGGGCAATATGTTTAGTATGAGTTGTAAGATGATAAGAGAAGCAAGTACATCAGTTGTGAAGCAATGGAAATGGTAAAGGAAACCGGATCCATGGCAGTTGGCTTCATCTTTGTCAAGTTGGACAGCATTTAAAAACTTGATATACTCTAAAATGTCACTGAGTAGTATTCTGGTGTAGTGTGTGTGTGTGTATATATAATAACAAAATAATAAATGAAACATATGCATATATACATACATATATGTACATACCTACATCTATATGTATATATACATGCATATGTGGTTACAGGACACCAAAAAAAATGTAGAACACAATGAGAAACGAAAACATAAAAACATATAAAAACAAAACCATGGAAACGGACTTTTTTCAAACAACATAAAAAGAGTACAAGACATACAACACAAGGAATATTCCCCTGCTTCAACTACTCCGTGCTATTTGTGTGTGTGTGTGTGTTAGAGGTTTAGCTGATCAGAGCTAGAGTATTTTTTAGAATCAAAGTGAAATTCTAACCTTTTTAATTTGGTTGTGGGAAGCTGTGAACTATGCAGTGTCTTTATCTGAAGTGTGTGCATGCATACACACACAAAAAAAAAAAGTCCAAACAATAGCTGCCGTCACTTGCTAGCAAGTCCCTTGCATTCACTAATTGGTTTAGATCCCTATATTGTTGTGATTAGATATTGACACCCTCTCGGTCCTCTGACACTTAACCCAGTGGAGTGTTTGAGGATGCAGCAGCTAGAGAGAAGGTAAGAGCTGCACCAGCTACTAGCAGGTACTCATTTTCTACTAAGTAGATTGGTGCATGGTAAAATGAAGTGCCTGGCTCAACTATACAATATGTCATCCAGTGAAGTAATTGAATCTAACCTTATGTGGAGGTGCATGACCAAATGGTTTGGGTGTGTGTGTATATTCTCTTATTCTTTTCAGTCATTTGACTGTGGCCATGCTGGGGCATCACCTCAAAGAGTTTATGTTGAACAAATGTCCCCGTAACTTAGCGGTTAGGCAAAAGAGACTGATAGAATAAGTACTAGGCTTACAAAGAATAAGTCCTGGGGTCGATTTAGTCGACTAAAGGTGGTGCTCCAGCATGGCCACAGTCAAATGACTGAAACAAGTAAAAGAGTAAAAAAGTATAGACAAAACAATCTGTTAGATAAGCTGCTAAGATTGAATATTGAATGTTTAAATTTTAGTGGCATTGAGCAGATGAGAACCGTGCTGATAGGTTTCTGTAGACTGTTTAGAAGAAGATCTTAAGAGGGAAATGTATATTGGAAAAGATAAAACAAAGACTTACCACAGCAAAGTTCAAGTAAGATAGACATTAAGGCCAAAGATGAAAGAATCGGTGTTAGATAGTCTGACAAGCAGATAAGTTGTGTGTGTGTGTGTGTGCACGCACATGCATGAGCATGCATGCTTGATTGGAAAGCAATATTTAATGATTACTTAGGATTACATTACTTCCTTAGCAAATAGCTAGCTTTTACTGATGTAATTTTAGTTTATCTTCATGGAACATATTGTTATAAGACAGTTAATCACTTTACACATAGCAATGAAGTGATGCAAAAGTTGTCTTGTTTTGTAAACATATGATGAAATTAAGGATTATGAACTTAGTAGTACTAGAAATACAATTGGCTAGTGGCATCTATACTATAATAAAGCTGCTTAATATTAGTTATGAGCATGCAACTTTTATTAAAAGAAACTAGTTATTAAACTCTGCACTGTCTAGAGAATTCATATAAATTCCAATATTAATATATATTTTTATCAAAATGTGGTTTTATGCTTCTTTTATTACTGAAAATTTCAACTGTGTGCTAACCAGGAAACTAATTCTTATTCACTCTTACATAGGTTTTCTTTTTTTTTTTTTACTGTCTCACAGTAGTATCCCTTTTCTTCTATTTCCTTGCAACATTCTCTCTCTCTCTTTCCACATTTTCATTGTTTACAGCTTCTATTTCTGTTAGTCTTTCTATTTCTCTGTCCTTATAACATTTTTCTCTCTCATTCTTATCCTCAGCAATTTTTTTTTAATGTCTTTCTCCTTTCAGTCTTTGTCTTACTTTCCTTACAATACTCTCGCTATCTCTATATTGCTATTAATTCAATCGTTTTCATTAAAAATAAGTGATTACAAAGTTTTACTTTGAGATTATTTATAAACATTTTTGTGAATATTTTTATACTATATTTATCATATCAAAATTACTTTAAAATTTTTCATTTCGAATTTCATATATATATATATATATATATATATATATATATATATATATATATTAGCAGACATGCACATTACAGCAGTTTTGTACAAGCAAACATGACATACACTATCAGATAACCGTGAGAGGGCAGTTTACTGTTTGTATTGTAAATAATGCCAGGAAATGTGGTCATAGTAACCTAAGATAGTTGAAACTGTGATATTGGTTATAGATTAAATAGACCATTTAATCTATGCCAACATGATAAAATAGCTGTTTTTCCCTCAATATTTTATGGACAATTGAGGTTAGATAAACATTTAATTTGTTGTTTCTCTTGTTATAAAGGAATTTAGTCTCAAAGAAGCTTTTTTTTTTATGTGTAAAAATCAGTTTTGTTTTTTATACTTCTTGTTTTTGTTTTATTAAGTAAATTATTAATAACGAGCGAAGTAATTTTTTTTCTCTCTCGTTTGTTATTGGCTTATGAAGTAAAATAGCTGCTGCCCGAACAGATGGAGTAGTTTGGAAAGATGCCATAGTTGTCTTTGAAATTGGTTTCAGTGGAACAATCATATTGATTGTTTTTTATTGTTACTATTCTGTCTTTTAGAATATGGACATCAGGGATAAAACTGTTCTGAGAAGACTTTCTCTTTTTGACCTATGAAAGTATTAAGTTACAAAGTCAATGATTCTCTTGTAAAACCAACATTTTGTGATATGCACTGTAATCAATTAAAATGAATATTTTGTTGTTACTTTAAATGGCTTATCTGAAAGCAAAGGATGCAGTTTAATATTTTATGTTTTCTTCAGTTATTTTAGGGTCAGCCTATTATCTTTTTTTTTTAAGCAAAGCATTTGAATGCAGTTTCATTTTATTTGTGATTTTTATTATCTCCTTTCTCTGAACACCAAAACCATTTTACGAAGAGTGTGAACCGTAAAACAAATCAAACCTAGAAATATCACTGTCTTTTATTGACATTGAGAAAATTAAAGACTTTTTTTTTTAGTCTTTTTTTTTTTTGTTTATGTCACTGTATTGTGGCCATGCTGGTGCACCACATTCAAGGACTTTAATTGAAGAAATTGACCCCAGTACTTATTAGTTTTAAATCTGGTACTTATTCTGTTGGTCTCTTTTGTAGGGACATAAACAAAACAACACCAGTTGTCAAGTGGCAATGGTGGTAGGGACAGGCACAAAGACATCCAATCGCACACACAAACAAACAGAATAGTTTCCTTTCACTTTCCATCTCTGAAATCCTCTCACAAACCTTTGGTCAGCCCTGTGTTATAGTAGAAGACATTTGCCCAAGGTGCCACACAGTAGATCAGAACCAGGAACCATGTGGTTAGGAAGCAAAATCTCTTATCACACACCTGCACCTTGGTTACGATTTGAAATTAGGTCAAAACTCTGCTTCTCTCAGCCACCTTTGATGTCTCTTTATCATAAATGGTTCATCTTTGGTTTCTTTATATTAAACAAATGAAAAATACTTTTGTGTGTGTGAAGCATTGATACAGAGGGAAGTTTTAGTTTATAGCCATCTTTATATCTTAACGTATATACATTGTTGAAAGGCAATTTACTCAGTATTCGTCCAGAGACAACATTTGTTATGGATGTTACTGAGGATGAAATGCATCTGGATTTCATCATCATCGTTTAACGTCCACTTTCCATGCTAGCATGGGTTGGATGAATGACTGAGGGCTGGCAAGCCAGATGGCTGCACCAGGCTCCAATCTTGATCTGGCAGAGTTTCTACAGCTGGATGCCCTTCCTAACACCAACCACTCTGAGAGTGTAGTGGGTGCTTTTACGTGCCAGTCAGGCGGTACTGGCAACGACCTCGCTCGAATCCTTTACACATGCCACCAGCACATGTGCCAGTAAGACGATGCTGGTAACGATCATGCTCGAATGGCGTCTTTTACGTGCCACTGGCATGGAGGCCAGATAGCCGCTCTGGTAACGATCACACTTGGATGGTGCTCTTAATACCCTACTAGAACAGGGCTCGAGTGCCAGTAAGGTGATGCTGGTAACGATTTATGTATATGAAATTGAAAGAAATAACTGATTTAATGCCAGTGTATTATTGGTAGAAATGTCAGCAAGGAATGTATTAGTCAGAAGTTCCAGTTCCACCGAGAGTGATTCTGACATGAAAATGACTTTGAAGTTGTTTATATACTTTTGGGGTTATTTTTCTTCTTTTATATAAAGCAGTTGTGGACATGAATGCAACTAGGTCTTTTTATTCTTTTATGGTTTACTTGAAGCATTTTTTTTGTAAATATTGCTAAGGGATGGTGAAAATCACATCCGGAACTTATTAAAGACTGAAAGTTTGAATAAATGTATGTGGTAATGTTTATATATCTTCCTTGTATTCTTGTATTAGCCTCTCTGTCTTTGTAAGCCATTAAAAAACAAAAATAAATGATACAAATATGTTGTGATAATTTTTTTCTGTATATCAGTTTCAGCAAATCACTAAATATTCCTTCTTTTTTCTTCTCTCTCTCCTTTCTAGACAACCAATGGAAGGTCAATTGAATAAATATACTAATGTGATGAAAGGATGGCAGTTCCGATGGTTTTCACTCGATCCAGAGTCTGGTTACCTGGAATATTTTGAGGTGAGTTTTTCTTTTCTATTTTTGTCTCCTTTCTTCCACAATATAAGAATTTTTACTTTGTATATTTTTAAGAATTTTTGGCCCAGATATTTACAGATGTAGTGTCATCATTTAAATGTTTGTTTTTTTTTTCACACTAGCATCTATTGATTAGGTGTGAATGGTTTGTATCAGTTTTGACAAATGTTTGTTTATCTGATGAATAGAATTTGCCTGGCTCTGTCAATTACGATGACAAGTGTTCCAGTTGATTCAGTCTATGGAACAGCCTGTTCGTGGAATTAGCCAAGCAGCACTCCACAGACACTTAACATAGTTCTCAGGGAGACACAGAGTGTGACAAGGCTGGTTTCTACAGCTAGATGCCCTTCCTAATGCCAACCACTTTAGAGAGTGCACCGGGTGCTTTTCATGTGGCAACAGTGAGGTTACCAAGTAACTTTCAAGGCAAGACCCTCAATTGAGCGGGCAGTAGTGTTGAGGGCAGAAAAATGGTGTTTCGCAGTAGAGGAGAAACACAGCTACATTAGAACTTTCCATGCGAATTGCACCCGTAATATATTTGGTCTCCAGTCCAACATGAAGTCAAAAAGATTAAAACTCAGTGTACTGGCGTGCCTTGATTAGACCGCATCTGTTTTTAGTGAAATGCTAAGTCATACTACATATTCTCGTACTCTTAGCAAAAAGCTTTCTGAGAGGTAAATTCTCAAGAATAACCAATTTTTCAAATCTATTTAATTTCAGAAAGAGGAACACAAGAAACAAAGACCAAGAGGGGCCCTACATCTTGCAGTGAGTTTATGATATTGACTGTTACTTAACCCTTTAGCATTCATAGTACTTCATCGCACATAATGCTTATTCATTCAGTTGTTTTGAATTGATCATGCGTCATCTCATAGCCTTTCAAATTTCGAGGATGTGTTTGTTTACTTTTAGACTGACACTGCAGGATAGTTGTGAGAAGTCTGATTTGGTCAGTTGGAACACAAAGCAAGTAGAATATTTAGGCCGGCTATGGCCAGTTTCAATGCTAATGGCTTCAATAAGTTTTTAGTAATATTATTTTTAGGAAATAATTTACTCTTTTTCTTTAAAAGCAAAATAATTTCTCTTGCTTGTTAATTCAGAGTTTATTTCTTCTCATCATTTTGAAACTGGAAATTCCAAATTTGTAATTTTTTTCTTAATTTACAATCATTGTTGCCATTGTTTTAAAGTCCATTTTTTCCATGCCAGCATAGATTGGATGAAACTTCTTAAGGCTGTATTCTATGCCCAGATGTCCTTCCTGATACTAATCCTTGCTTTGTTTAAAGTAAAGTACTTTATTTCACATCTTAGCAAGTCGAATCAACCACTGCTAAACATAAGCATCACTGTCAGCCAATCACTTTCAGTGCAAAGCACACAAAGAGGATGTAATACACTTACGTATATATATATATATATATATAGATAGATAGATAGATAACGAGCAAAACGCTCCCCGTTCAATGGACGGTGCTGAGTTGTCAAACATTTAAACCAAATTTTCTCAAAACAACTTGTCCGGCCGTCCCATAGGCCTCCCCTTTGAGAAACACTAATTTAACCTAAATTTGAGACACCAGCAAAAGAAGAAATAAAGATAAACTTTTTTGCTATTCCAAGAAAAACGATTTTACAAATGCACGTTCCCACGGCTTTATCGATCGCATTCTCACCTGGAATTGATTTTTGTAATTTTTTCAAGACTTATACATGCCCTGATACCGTCGGTATCTACATATCAAATTTGAGCGCAATCGGATGGAGGATGCCCGAGATCCTAGAAGACACACACACACACAGACAGACAGAATGGATTTTATACAAGATATATATATATGACAGACCTCTGTACAGTTTCCATCTACCAAATTTCACTCTCAAAGCATTGGTCAACCTGAGACTTCAAAGAGATTTATTTGCCTAAGGTGCCATATAGTGAGTTTGGAAGAATTACATAGTTGCAAAGTAAACTTTTTAACCACACAATTATGCCTGTTACAACGTAATTAATTTATTCAACAAGGCATTCACAGTTTAGCATTTTAATTTTCAACAGTTTATTATATTTTGATTGACATTTTTTCTGCTTGATCTATTTTAATATGAAAAAATTTTAAAAAAAACTTATCCCGCATCTTCCTGAGTCTTTCCCTTCCACACATTATTATATTTTCAAATAATAATCTAATATTGTTGTTCAAAATTCTTCCAGGGAGCTGTTATAAGCCCATCAGATGAAGATTCACAAACTTTCATTGTACATGCAGCAAATGGTGAATTGTATCGGCTAAAAGGTGAGCACATGCAAAGGTTCTTTACATTAATAGATGGCTCCTCTTGCTCTAGACATACTTGGTTGGCAAACCAAAATGAAATGTCTACTTTTTTGTATGTCTTTAGTATATTTCTGTAACCCGAAGACATCTAGTATAATGCTTAAAAATGTTGCATTCAAATTTTCAAGCTCATCATCATCATCATCATCAACATTTAATGTCTGCTTTCCACGCTGGTATGGTTGGATGGCATGACAAGAACTAGCAAGGCCAGGGCCACACCAGACACCATGGTCCGTTTTGGCTTGGTTTCTGCGGCTGGAAACCATTCCTAATACCAACCACTCCCCAGTGTGTGCTGGGTGTTTTTTTTACATGGCATCAGCACCAGTGCTTTTTACCTGGCACCAATACCCACACCAATGCTTTTTATATGGCACATTGGTTTTTTTCACACACCATGAAGGCGGCAAGATGGCAGAAACGTTAGCAGACCAGGCGAAATGCTTTCTGGTATTTCGCCTGCTGTTACGTTCTGAGTTCAAATTCCACCGAGGTCGACTTTGCCTTTCATCCTTTTGGGGTCAATAAGTTAAGTACTGGGGTCGATGTAATCGACTTAATCCCTTTGTCTGTCCTTGTTTGTCCCCTCTATGTTTAGCCCCTTGTGGGCAATAAAGAAATAAACATTGGTGTTTTTCAATTCCCAGACCAGCAATATGCTATGTCATTGAGCAAAACTCTTCACTTCACGTTGCTGCATCCCTCTCAGCTGAAATGGGTTTACCCTGCAATGGACTGGTCTTCTGTTCTTTTCATGCCAGCTTGGCTTGGATAGGATTTGATTTTGAGGCTGGATATTATAGACACAGGCATAACTTTGGTTAATAAATTTACTTCCCGAATCCTATGGTCTTGGGTTCAGTCTCACTGTTGAACCTTTGACTAGTGTCTTTTACTATAACCCCAGCATTTGGTTGAGAGAAACTGGAAAAAAACTTGTGTGTTTGTGTTTCTAGACCATGATGAACATTTTCATGGGAAAATATTACCTTGGCTGAAAACAGATGAGGGGTGGCAGCAGGAGGGGCATCCAACCATTGAAAATCTGCCTTAACAAATTCTCTCTGACCCATCCAAGCATGGAAAAGCAGCTGTTAAGTAATGACAATGATGCATTTCCTGCTACTAACTGTTTTTCAAGCAAGAAAGTTTCACATTCCACGGGTGTTCAAAAGTGCATAGCAACTGGTCATAATGTCAACAAGGAATAATATCATTGGCACCGCCTCACTCAGAAGGTGACAGATAAGATATCAACACACATGCATGCACACACACACACACACAAGCTTAATGTAGTTTCCATCTGTTAAATCCAGCTGCAGAGAATTTGTTGGCTTGGCAAGATAATAAATGCCACTTGGCCAGGGTGTCATGCAGTAGGATTGAAATGGAAACGGTGTTGTTGTGCCCTTCCTAATAGCAATGGAGAGCAATTTTTATTGTACATTCTTTTATTCTATCACTAGCTTCAGGCGTTGGATAATGGCCATTCTATAGCACTGCCTTTCTTGGGTTACATTGATGAGGTTCTTGAGAAGACCCACCCACATCAGTGAAAGTTCTAGAAGCACTGTGTCCCACCCACACTTAACAAGAAAACTTCTCACACACCCTACCACAACAAACCAAACTACATCACTTCCTCACATTTCCACTTCATGCACCATGCTTACCTCTCACTCCCCAATCCTATCCTCTTGGCCCTGAGTCACTATATCATTGCTCTCCACTCGACCCCAACCTGTGTGTTCTAGTCACATGCTTTGTCTCACTGTATCATTGCTCTCCACTAGCCTCCAACCTGTGTGTTCCACCCACATGTAACAAGAGAACTTTTCACATAACCTATCCCAAATCTACATTTCTACAACACTTCCTCACATTTCCTCCTTCATACACTATCCCTACCTCTCACTCTCCAATCCTGTTTCTCTATCATTGCTATCTGGTAGCTCTCCACCCCAACTATATACACCCAGGTTTTCACCACTCACCCCACTCCTCCAAACTCTCTAATCGCATTTCTTTCGCAATATCCTGCTGCTTATATTATGACGTTTGAACCTCAAGCGTATGCCCTGGCTCTTGCCACCATCTCTCTCTACCTTTGCTCAACCATCCCATTTATATTCTGATCCCTGGCACATGGCCACAACCCCTCTCCTGCTGTCCCTCACTCTCTCTCTCTCTGTCTCCTGCACTTCCCTCAGGTTGGGTAACCATGTATCTTCTTTGTGACAGTGCACCTATTTCTGTCTTCATTCCTTATCCCCTCCACTTCTCTCTCTCTCTCCAGCCAGGTAATCTTGTACCTTCACTACGGCAAGACACCTGTTTCTGTCTCTGTCTTACATCATCTGACGCAAGATCACCTCCTACAATCCCCTCTCAAAAGATCTTTTTTTTTGTCTTGCAAGGTACATGGTGACCCTGTCAGTGCAGGTGCCACTTCAAAAGCATCCAATCCACACTGGAAAGTGGTTGGCATTTAGAAGGGCATCCAGCTATAAAAACCTTGCCAAAACTGACCTCACCTGTGCCTGTGCTACGTAAAAAGCACCAAGTCCACTTTGCTGAGTGGTTGGTGTCAGGAAGGGAATCCAGCTGTAAAAATCCTACCAAAACAGCCACAGAAGTCTGGTGCAGGCTTCTACTTGGCTGGCTCTTGTCAAACCATCCCACCCATGCCACAGCGTGGAAAGCAGACATTAAACGATGATAATGATGATAATATATATATGTATAACCAGAGACCTTTTTTCTGCAATCATTGCTTTGTTTAAATTTGAAATTTTGAAATGTGGTGCAATAACGAAGACACACCAAAAAGTCAGTGCACATAATCCACAAGAAATTTTCTTCTCTCAGTATCTCGTTGCACAAAACTAGATTTTACGCATTATTCATGAATGCATATTATATGTGAATAAATAGAATTTAAGTGAAAGGAAATGAATTTTTATCATGTTCACTGCATTCTCAAACAGCATTAGAATTGCTAGTGAAATTGTTGTTCCAACAGAGTATTGAATTAATCCTTGATTCTATCCAGAACACATTGCACACCAGGGTGCCTCTTATAATACAGATGAAGATAAAGAATTATAATCGCAAAAAGATTATTTTATTCTGATTGCTTTGGTATTGTCTGAAATGACTTTTATTTGAATATGTTTGGTTTTAAGTATTTGGTGATGTACGTCATTCACTTACCCTTATTTTCTTTTTTTCTCTCTCTCTCTCTCCATCAAAAGCTATTGATGCCCGTGAACGACAACACTGGGTCGATAAGTTACGAGCAACAGCGGAATATCACACTGCAAACTTGGCACAGGTAAGTAGAAAGACGCTATCATACATCTTGTAACAAAGTTGTCTGCTGTATAAATTGTTTAAGAAACCTACCCATAGGTTTGGGCATGACTGTGTGATTTCAGGTTCAGTCCCACTGCACTTCAGGCAAGAGTTTTCTACTATATCCCTGGGCTGACCAATGCCTTGTAAGTGAGTTGGGTAGATGTGTGTGTATACATATATCAGCGTTAAAAGTGTGAAATTATAATGATCTTTTGGATGTTGACTGACGAGGAATTAGCCATGAATTTTCTGTTTGTTTTTGTAAAATTTTCCGTCTTTAGTGTTTTTATTAAATTTTTGAAATACACACACATTTATTAGTTTGTCTCTCCTTCCACTGCCTGACAAGTGGTGTCAGTTTGTTTATGTCCCTATAACTTAGCAGTTAGCAAAAGAACCTAATACACTAAGTACCAATCTTAAAAAATAAGTACTGGAATTGATTTGTTCAACTGGGACCCTTCAAGTTATCTTTTGTTTAGTGTCTTTTTGTTATTTAATTCCTTGTCAGCTCTTGCAGAAACCTGTTGACCAATGGCATTCCATTTGTGGCCATCAATTTTATGTAAGGCCCAGCGAACCCAAAGCCACATTATCCAACATCTTTTATTTTTTTCATAATAGGGTTGTGATTTAGGGTGTGGGATTCCTGGCAGGCCAAGCTTGCATAATATTATGTACCATCCATTTGATCATAATATATATTATGAGGAGGAGGTGAATCTGACAAATCTAGACTGAATCATTTTGGCACGTATATTTGTTTACAGTGAAAAATTCATTCAACTGAAAATTTGAAGCAGTACATTAATGAGCCAAGTTATACAGTAGCAAATTGAGTGATGTCATATTGAGGGTTACAGGAGGAAGTTTAATAATGATGATTGAAATTCTGCTTGTGTTCAGCAGGCTAGTATTCTCCTACAACCATTGTGTAAAAGGAATTCTAATATTTACTATCTTCACACACATACACTGCATTAAACCCAAATTATATACAGGTCTGTATACATATAGTTTGTTACAAAACAAATCAATAACTGTTATTATAAAAAAGTACAGTAAATTGATTTTGTTTTTACATTCACCTTTTCCTTTGTACTAGCTGGGGAGGCTTTATAAATTTGTACATTCATGTGTGTTCATAGAGAGCCAATGTCATATTGCTAAACGGCTTTTCTCACACTGCTCACTTGTTGTGTGTTCAAAGATAAATCATCATCATCATCATTTAACATCCGCTTTCGATGCTAGCATGGGTTGGACGATTTTGACTGAGGGCTGGCGAACCAGATGGCTGCACCAGGCTCCAATCTTGATCTGGCAGAGTTTCTACAGCTGGATGCCCTTCCTAACGCCAACCACTCCGAGAGTGTAGTGGGTGCTTTTTACGTCCCACTGGCACGGGGGCCAGTCAGGCGGTACTGGCAACGACCTCACTTGAATCTTTTTACACATGCCACCAGCACAGGTGCCAGTAAGGCGATGTTGGTAACGATCACGCTCGAATGGTGTGGGCTGGTTATGCCCCTGGTATAGGCCATGAGATTATGTTTTCATTTGGCTTGCCGGGTCTTCTCACGCACGGCGTATTTCCAAAGGTCTCGGTCACTAGTCATCTCCTTGCTAAAACAAAATGTTGACAAGAATTATAGAACTTCCTTAAGAGCATATTGCAGTACTAACCAAGCAAGCTGATACATTTGCTGTAACTCGTTTTGTATTTTCAATGAGTTCAAATGACTACTGCTGCCACACCAGAGACTATTCCATCAGGACTAACCAAGCCTGTCTAATGGTAAGACAAAGTTACAGCAAAAAAGTCATTAGACTGTGGCCATGCTGGGGCACTGCCTTGAAGAGCTTTTAGTCAAATGAATTGACCCCAGTACCTTTTTTTTAAGCCTGGTACTGATTCTGTTTGTCTCTTTTTCCAACTACTAAGTTATGGGATGTAAACAAACCTACAGTGGTTGTCAAGTGGTGATGGAGGGGACACACATACACACGACAGGCTTCTTTCAGTTTCTGTCTACCAAATCCACTCACAATGATTTGTTTGGTCTGAGGCTATAGTAGAAGACATCTGTCCAAGGTGTTGTGCTGTGAGACTGAACCCCAAACCATGCAGTTGGGAAGGTCCATTTGAGCAGATTCTGATTACATCTACCAAACCAACAGCAGCAGCATTGGTTCCATTTATATCCATCCATTAGTGCAGGAGGGCATCCTGAGTTTCCCTGTTGATATTTGCTTTAACTTCATATTCACATTGAAGCATTTTTTGCTTTCTATGAGATGTATCTTCCGTGACATTCAGTTAATTTTGATCTGATAATAAAGAGATTAATCGACAAATTCTTTTTTTTTTCTTGACCTTGAAGTAGTAAATAGAAAAATGTTCTTTTAAAGAAAATGTCAACAAAAGTGCTGAATTCCTTTACATGTAGAGCATAATGTTTAAAGGGTCAATTTGTAAAAAATGAGTGCGGGGTGTATATATATTAACTCTTGTAATTGTCATTTTAGTAAATAAATAAATAAGTTGACAAAATATGTCTAAAAGTTGATGAACCACCTATTGATCCTCTCCATTTTTTTATTACTCTCTCTCTCTCTCTCTTTCTCTCTATCTATCTATCTATCTATATATATATATATATACATATATATATATATATATATATATATATATATATATATATTATATATATATATATATATATATATATATACTCTGTTATGAAGATAAATGTTCTATTAGTCAGTCAGTTGATAATCAGTGTATATATTTATATGTGCCTGTGTGTGTTGGTGATTTGTCTTGAAAGGCAATCAATGTAAATCATGGTTAGACAGGAAGTCAACAAGTTACCAAAGTCCGTTAATCCATAAACAATTTATAAATACAATACAGTTCATCTAAGTACTTTTGTTACTGCTAATAATTTTGATAATACAGTTCTATATTTAAGGGATGAGTGATAATGTACATTATTTACATTAGATGTATACCAATAAGAAACTTAATGGAAATGTTGACCTTCTGTGTAGAAACTACCTACTTCAATATGGACACTGATACATATCGACAAGAAGAGGGTTTAGCTTTGGGTTCGCCATTATCACCGATAATAGCCAATATATACATGGAATACTTTGAGAATTTGGTTTTAGGATCAACACCACTAAAACCAACCCTATGGCTGTGATATGTTGATGACACCTTTATACTCTGGCCCCACCAGGAAGATGTCCAAGTGCTGTTAGATCGTGTGAACTCAATAAAGCCATCCATGCAGTTCACAATGGAAAAGGAAAAAGACAATCAGCAAGCATTCCTGGACGCACTAATAACAAGCACCACGTATGGGTTCAGGACATCTGTATACCGCAAACTGACCTTCACTGGATAATACCTCAACTTCAACTCCCACCATCCATACAGTGTAAAGAGAGGGATGGCTCAGTGCCTAAAACATTGAGCAAAGAATATAAGTAGCGATCATAATACTCACCATGAAGAAGTGATCAGGCTCAGTAACAATCTATTAAGCAACAACAATCCCCGAAAACATACTCTCCACTCCAATTATGAAGAGAAGTGAGGATGAAACCGATAAACTGTCCAGTCTGCCCACCCTATGTGAAAGGCCTCTCCGAAAAGATCCAAAAGATATGTGGCCCATATGACATCAGAACAGTATTCAAGAGTAATACAACACTTTGCAAATATCTCGTTCGAGTAAAACCATTAATAGAAGAGAATATGACCAAAGACTGCGTGTACTCCATCCAATGCAGTTGTGGTAGGTTATACAGAGGCGAAACATGTCGCCCCCTCAAAATAAGGGTAGAGGAACATCGCAAAGCTGTGACACAAGGAGATATTGATAAATCGGGTACAGCTGATCATGTATGGAAAAAAGGAGACCACCTCCCCCTGTGGGATGAAGTTAAAATAATAGACAGAGAACACCACTGGAAAATACAGAAACTAAAAGAAGCAGCACATATGCTAGGACACAACAACCTCCTAAGCAGACCAAGTGTAGATATGAATGGCATATGGGAACCAGAAGGATAGGAAAATATTAGATTTATAAGCCCTAAAATTCACTCCATAATTGCCCTCAGGCATATGGCTAGTGGTTAAGAGCACAGGCTACTAACCCCAAGATTCTGAGTTCAATTCCAGGCAGTGACCTGAATAATAATTACAATATCGAAAAATACCTTGGGAATGAGAACCCAGGTTTGGAAATTCCCCAAGACACCTGATGAAGGCTGGAGGGTATATTAGCTGAAACGTGTATCCATCAAATGTAAATAATGTAAACATTTTGAGTTGATCAAGAATGCTAGAAACTAGAGCAGGGTTGACTTGTAATATTTTTTGATTCTTCTGATTAGTTTTCGAATTATTGTCCTGAAGTTTAGTTTTCTTCATTCTTTTGATTGATTGCTTAAATCAGTGCACTTAGTTTTGTTTTTTTTTTTTTGTTTTTTACTAATCTCAGATTACACTAATCCTACTGAAAGTATCCTTATGTTAATCTCTTTTTCTCAAATAATGCTTCACTGTGTGTGAGTACATGAATGAATTGTTTATGCTTTGATGAATCTGTTTAGATGTGAGTTTGTAGAATAATTTGTCTTAGCATTATTATTGACTTAATAATATTTTATTTAAAGTGCTTATAATCAACGCTGTATGGAATGATGTAAAGCATGTTACTCGATCAGATTTCTGAATTTGTTTATCTTAAGCTATGAATGCTGGGAAATTTACAAAGGAAGCCATTGTTGTCACCCGCAGTTCAGTGCTGTAAAACAATTCTGTCCCTTAAAATAAGTGCCAGCGTTCTTGGATCAGTGTCAATCTACTTATTCATGTATGTTATGTGGATGCCTTTGCTGTCATTCTTCACAGAACCCTCCACCGGTTCAGACAAGACACACAGATGGAGGAGTTTTGTCGGCTTCAAACAGCGATTGCTCTGCTTCATCAAGGAAGCCACCAAGTGATCTAAATGCTAACAACAGACGACTTGCCAATTCAACGGAGTCTTTACCCACCATTGTGACAATGAGGTGAGTATGTATATTTATGAAGGGCTTCATTACTGCTTTATATTTCTATTATACGGGCAGTAAACCTTTGTGCTGTTTATGTAAGTAAGGTACATTGTTTCACTTAACTCAGTCAGTGTAAATGTAACTAGATATTCGTTTGGCTGTTTAGGTGCTTTGGAGGTAGAAGACATTCCGTTATAAAACGTTCTAATTCATGCAAAATCCAAATCTGAAGATTGTCTAAACCACAACTGTCACATTAAATCTTCTGCTCGTTTTCAAGGGGTCATGGGGTCAGTGTATAACTTATGTTTCTGGAGTATTGAGAGAATGCCTTCTAGAATAATAAATGAAAAATGAAGAAAGCTTCTGACAATGCAGGAAATTCTTTTTAAAATCTTTGTATTTCGGGTGCAAAGGTCTATCTTTAGAGGGATGCAGTCAAAGAAATGTGTGTCTATGTAGACCCTGTCGTCTTGAATAGGTGGATGGGCAGTGACCTTGTTTTAGTTTGGTGCTTGTAGCAGTAGCTTCCCAAATGATGGTGTTAATGGTGCTGTGTCATAAAGGTCACACTGAGGACAGTGGTGCCATGCCATAGAGGTCACACTGGGACAGTGGCTGTAGGTTGGCAGCAGTGGTGGTGGTGGCAAGTGCCATGGTAGTAGTTGGTGGTCGTAATAACAGTAAATGTTGTGGTAGCAGTCAGTGATGGTTTTGTCTACATCGGCATAGTTGGTGATGGCATTGGTGGTGTATGTTCTTGTAATAGGCATTGACATGGTTGTAGCTGTCAACAGCAACATTTCTCATTGCAATGGAAGCTGTGGTAGTGACAAATAAGGGGCTGATAGGCAACAGTGCTGATCACTGTCATAGAGGTGAAGATGCTAGTTGTGGTTGCAGTGATGCAGGGGTCAGTTTGTAATATATTTATAGGTGCCACAGGCCCAACTCAAATCAACTATAAATTTTCAGGTTAAGTCAGTGAATCAGTATGGATTCCTTGATATGGAGATTCCCTGTATTCCTTTCTGTGTCCAATCTATCTCTCTCGTGATGTTGCTGCATTTGATTAAGTGTTTGTGGAAGGAAGATGCATTTGTAGTCAGATGTTCCTTCAGTCATGTGTGGAATGGTCTGACCATACTACAGATGTAATAGTCACTGCATTTGGAACACTGTATCTGGTACACTACGTATATACGTAACACTTGTTTGTGTTTTGGATAGGACAGTTTACTAGTGTGCAGGGCTGCTGTTCCACATGTGACCTCCTTGTTGATAGTTGTCTACATTTGGACAGTTCCAAGTGGACTGGTAGGATGTTGAAGCTTTACTTGTGAGTGGCCTTATGGATGGCAGAGGTGATCCTCTCATTAAAGTGAGTAATTCTCAGGAATCAGGTCTTGGAGAGATTCCTCTTGCCATATTTTTTTGGCTTGTGTCCATGTAGCGTGTTTGTGAAGGATGCTGGGTGTCTGTTGATTCCAAGTATCTTGAGGAACTTTACAACCTCTGTGTCCTGGCTGGTGCTGTCACAGCATCTGTAGTGTATACAGGCAATCTCATTTTGTGTGTAGCAGGTCTTCTCTTGTTATTTTTCAGGTAACTTCATGCAGAAAAGTCTATTATTTAAGTAAATTATAACAAGTAGAATTAAGGGCCTTGTCTAGAGATAACAACAAAAGACCTCTCATAGAATATAAATTTATGATCATACTAAAGAAAATTCTGGGTTTTTTTTTTTCTTTTTCAAAAAAAAAGATGTTTTTTTTTACTTTTTAATTAAGAACCTTACTGAAATTGCTATTTAACCGGGGAAAGTTTTCCCCGTGTCTTAATCTGCAAAAATATATTATTTATTTTAGGAATGTCAGTCTAACTTAAACCTTTAGCATTCAGATTACTCTGTCAAAATGTAATGCATATTTATTCACATTGTTTTGAAATTAATCATGTATTATCTTGTAGCTTCAAGATTTCAATGATGTGGTTGTTTATTTTGAATAAGTTTGTAGGATAGATGTGAGAGGTCAGATCTGGTCTGTTTAAACATAAAAGGGTAGAATATTAGGCTGAAAATGAATGGTTTAAATTCCAAAGAGTTAATATTTCATTCCGTGTATTAATAATTTCAAAAAATGGCTTGAGTCATTCTATGGTCAGCTGAAGAAGGGTAAAATTGATCTTCAAATTTTGGCTTGGATCATCAACATGTCCTCTGCATTGGCTGTGGTGGTGGTTGTCAGCTATTTCTTAGTGGATTAGCCCTTCCCAATCCCATCAAGCACAGATCAATGTCTTTTGTAGACGCAGCCTCTGGTTTTGCCTGCCAGGACTCGGCTGTTTTGTCCTGTGCTTCATTCTGGTGTAAAGCATTTTTCATTGCCAGTTATGGTGCAGTAAAGAAGTTTCTGTTTACGTCCATGAATAGCAAAGTGTTGAAGGAGAAAACTGGCAGCAATTGAAGAATGCTGGGGTTTGTTTCTTTCATTCAGAGCATATGGCACCCATATATCAAGTTTTTGGACCTTACCCATAAAGTGAAGGTGACAGGCCATGATATCATGAGAGCACCCTATCTACTTGGCCAATCTCTTAGTGGATTAGCTCAGATATCATGGATAAGCTCATTCAGTTAATCTTCATTGAACTTAAGTTGGCTGAAATGCAGAGAGTCTGCGAAGCCAAATTTCTTCTTGAAGAGTGAAAACCACCTCAGTTCTTTCAGTAACAGCACAAATGTCTCAAGTTACTTTGACAGCTTTGGAACTTGGATTGAAAATGAAGAAAAGCTAGTTTTTTTCCTTTACTAGTTTTAGTTGTTGGGCTGTGGTCATGCTGGAGCACTGAAATATTGCCATATGCCTGGAAAGATGTAATATTGATTCAGATATCAAAAACAATAGTAGAGTAAGAATACTGCTACATATCACCATATGACATCATCATCGTTTAACGGCCACTTTCTATGCTAGCATTGTTTTGGACGATTTTGACTGAGGGCTGGCGAACCAGATGGCTGCACCAGGCTCCAATCTTGATCTGGCAGAGTTTCTACAGCTGGATGCCCTTCCTAACGCCAACCACTCTGAGAGTGTAGTCATTTATACCAAACTAAATTGGTTCCTTTCATTTCAGATCGCAATACAAAGTGCCAGTTACTCAATCACCATCTGTGGATCCTTTCAAAGATGTTAAGGAGTATCTTTTTCAAGCAGCGGAATATTCCAGCAACTTAGGAGAAAAGATTACAGTCAGTCATCTTTTTATTTTTATTTATTTTGAAAAGAAATGTTGTCCTATTTTTTGTCATTATTATCATTATCATTATTAGTGAGCTAGAAGAATCCTTAGCATGCTGGGCAAAATGCTTAGCAGCATTTTGTCTGTCCTTCCATGTTGAGTTCAAATGCTGCTGAGATCAACTTTGCCTTTCATCCTTTTGGGATTGATAAAATAACAGTTGAGCATTCCCTTCCTTCTCCCTTCCTACCAAAATTTCAAGCCTTGTGCCTATAATGATTGTCATCATTTTGTGATAGTTGTATGCAAGTGTCACTTTCCAATCTTCTGTAAAATCATGTCTGGTTGTGGTGAAATATTACTTTACTTGGAAACAGGTGGAGGTTGGCAACAGGACAGGCACCCAGCCATAGAAAGATTTGCCTCAACAAATTCTGTCCAGTCCATGTGAGCATGGAAAAGTGCACGTTTAAATGATGATGACGATTGTACCAAGTAAAAGCACTCATATCAGACCCACAGAGCAATCGTGCCAGTGTCGTGTGTGAACACTGGTTTACAAAATACTTTACAAAAACTGTGCATATATTTACATTTAAGGTTAATTTCTCTTACATTTAGAGCTCTGTTCATAACCCTTTAATTGCAAAATTAATTTTCATGGTCATTCCAGTAACACTGTTAAATATCTACCAAAAAAATTGTTGTCATCCTCTGTCACACGGTTATAATGCCCACTCCAGTATAGCTGTATAGTTAAACAAGTAAGACCATGACTATCTGTGACCATCTACTTCGTATTGTCTCTTCTCACTGACACTGACTTACAGTATTTATAATGACTAGCACATACCAGGTGAGAGGGGTGTACCATTATTACTATTATCCCCTGTAACATTTCCCTTTTGAGTTTTTTTTTCTTTGAGAGTGTAATTTTATTTCTTTTAATAGTAATAATTTTTACATCTCCCCTTTTTAGCACTATACTTCAGAGCTAGGTGAAAACTAAAAAAAGTTGAGGCCTATTTTGTATTTTGCTCAGTCAGTTTCTAATGCTAGTTTAAACTCATTGTATTGTTGAATAGAGCTCGCATTTTTCTTCTGTTGACTTGAAGCCATATTCTCTAATCTTTTCGAAAAGATTAGACTGGTATACCCTTTTTATGTGTTCTACATGTTGTTCATATGATTCACTTTTTATTAGGATATCGTCTAAATAGGCAATAGCAAGATCAGTCACCCAGCATTGTATCCATTATTTGCTGAAATATGGAAGGAGCCACTTTTACACAGAAAGGAAGCCGCTTAAGTTTTGTAACTCCTTGTGAGTTTAATTCCTCATTGTCACTGTTGTAATCCTCTGTTGGACTGTTATAATGTCCACTCCGGTACAGCAGTATAGTTGGTTAGACAAATAAGACTGCAACTATCTATGACCAGCTACTTCATACTCTCTCCTCTCGCTGACACTGACTGACAGTATTTATAATGACTAGCACATACTGCTCGTTACGTGGTAGGGGTGTACCATTATTACTATTATCTCCATAACAAAAATAGAATTGGTATTTTCTGCAAATCACATTGCCTCAATAAACTTGATATGGGCACAGCTGTGGCTGTGTGGTAAGAAGCTTGCTTCTCAACCACATGGTTCTGGATTCAGCCCCACTGCGCGACACCTTGGGCATGTGTCTTCTACTATAGCCTCAGGCCAACAAAACCTTGTAAGTGGATTTGGTAGATGGAAACTGAAAAAAATCCCATCACATATATATATATCATCATCATCGTTTAACGTCCGTTTTCCATGCTAGCATGGGTTGGACGGTTCGACTGGGGTCTGGGAAGCCAGAAGGCTGCTCCAGTCTGATCTGGCAGTGTTTCTACAGCTAGATGCCCTTCCTAACGCCAACCACTCCGTGAGTGTAGTGGGTGCTTTTTACATGCCAGAGAGAGAGAGAGATGTATCTGTGTGTCTGTCTCTATTTGTTATTCCATCACCACTTGACAACTGGTGTTGGTGTGTTTATGTCCCCGTAACTTAGTGGTTTGGCAAATGACACTGATAGAATAAGTACTAAGCTTTAAAAAAAATAAGTCCTGGGGTCAATTTGTTTGACTAAAACCCTTCAAAGTGGTGCTCCAGCATGGCTGCAGTCAAATGCGTGAAACAAATAAAATAGTATAAGAATATCCCAACAGAGGATCATTGCATGACGTCCCTCAACCAAAAACAGACTGGTATGGAAAGCTGCTTTCTGTATCCAAGAGGAATGGAACTTTGAGTGGTTGGTGTCAGGATGGGCATCCAATCACAGAAATTTTGCTAAATCTGACATTGGAGCTCAATGCAGCCTTGCAACTCACCAGATCCCGTCAAACCATCCATGCCATTCCAGTGTGGAAAACAGATGTTAAATGACGATGATGAAGCTTCACAATTTTTGATAATTTTTCCTGACAACTTCATTTATAAAACATTTGCCAAAACTGCTTACAAATGACAAGGGGTACTCCCCACCCACCCAATAATAGAAAATTCTTCAACTTTGATTAGTTGCCAACCCTTTAAAAACTAAAGTTAGGTCCAGATATTTGGGCTGGTACTGATGCCACTTACACACAGACACACACACACACATCCTAGGTAGCAGTCAAAAGTGATTTCAACTGGTGCCACATCAAAAGCATCCAACCCGCACTGTAAGGTGGTTGGCGTTAGTAAGGGTGGTTGGTGTTAGGAAGGGTGTTCAGCCATAGAAACGAGACAAAATCAGACTGGAACCTGTTGCAGCTCCCCTGCTTGCCAGCTCTGGTCAAACTGTCCAACCCATGCCAGCATAGGAAAACGGACATTAAAGGATGATGATGATGATGATGATAATTCATTTGCAGATATTCAAATTTATAATCAGAAAACTAAAATTAATTTCACGTCATGTAATTAGTTTAGCCTTCTAAGTTCAAAAGAGCAACATCTAAAAGTTCTTTACATAGAAATCATTTGAAAATAAATTAGGAAGAATGAATTTTACAAATATTGTTTCATTGGTTGTTTATTAGTTGTAGATTTACAAAGCTGAATGTTATTGTTAAAGATGGAGTTTGAAAGTTTGCTAACATCCTTTTATGCCGTGAGAAGCTTGGTGTATTCCTCTCCTTTTTTCCCTCAGCCATGTTGAAGTAGATGTCATAATATTTACTTCATTATTGGAGTGAAACATTGAGTAAACGACTGCCCTGTAAACAAGGTGTAACTTAATTGTTTTCGTTGCCTTTGTTTACAATGAATTTAGCTGAAGGCAGTGAAGTGGCAGAAATACTAACTCACCACACTGAACATCTTTTAATATTTAACCACTTTGTGTTTAACTACTGCTGGAACTGACATTGCCTTTCATCTTCCTTGGGTCAATAAAATGACATTCAGGTTTGCATGCCCTGGCATCAATTCAGTTGACTGTCTCTACATATTCCTGGCCTTGTGCCAGTTTTCCATTATTTCAGTCTTTTGTTGTCTTTAACTAGTTCTACTGTGACTAATTAGCTAACCTTTTCAACGACACTGCTGCATGACAACTGTTTTAAAGGTATTGTGAGAAAGCAGTGTAGTAACACAAGAATAAAGAGAATGATTCTACGTTTTCATCATTTCGCAGTAGCTAAGTTTATTAGTGCAGCTTCTTTGAACTTGTAAGTGTTGCTGTTTATTATGGCTAGTAAGGAGGAGAGTGGATAAACAAACTCATTAATGCAGTGCACAAAATACCTATTTCTTTACTACCCACAAGGGGCTAAACACAGAGAGGACAAACAAGGACAGACAGAGGTATAAAGTCGATTATATCGACCCCAGTGCATAACTGGTACTTAATTTATCGACCCCGAAAGGATGAAAGGCAAAGTCGACCATGGCGGAATTTGAACTCAGAACGTAACGACAGACGGAATACGGCTACGCATTTTGCCCGGCGTGCTAACGTTTCTGCCAGCTCGCCACCTTGTGGACAAAATACTTTGCAGTATTTGTTCTGGCTCTGTGTGTTTTGAGTTCAGATCCCACCAAGGTCAATTTTGCCTTTTTCCTTTCAGGTTTGGGAAAATAAACTGCCAAACAATACTGGGGTTGATGATGTTGACTAACTCCTCTTAATTTCAAGTTATGTGCCTATGTTTGAAAGATTAATTAAGGCTTGTATGTCTGGCCTTGTCCCTATGTAATAAAAGTTATTGTTTGTATGGATGGTAAAAGAGTAAGTAAGTTGAAAACATCTATAGTGTTAGGTTATATGCCTTATGGTATTATTCGTATTTTGTAGTAAAATTTGTGGAGAATGGCCTCATCAGTTGTAGCTTTCCAATAGATCAATCACTGATTCATTGCTTTGTGGTGAAACTGATAAAGAAGTGTCTATCTTGAACTTTGTAAAGAGCCATTTTTCCGGTTTTCTTTTCCTGATGTTTATATTCTAAGCTGATATGAATCAGTGTGTGTGGATATATATAATCATCATCTGATGTCTGATTTTGATGCTGGCATGGTTGGATAGCTTGACAAGATTGAGCAAGCTGCAGGGCTGTGCCAAGCTCCTGTGTTGGCTTTGGCAGGTCTTCTATGGCTGGATGCTCTTCCTAATGCTAACCAGCCAGTATCTACTGAGTATTTTTTTTTTTTTGTTCTACCATTTGTAGTGAGGTCACCAAGACTGTTTCCACACACTGTCCATCTACCAAACTTCCACTCACCAAGCTATTGTCCAACCATAATAAAAGACAGTTGCCCAAAGTGCAGCCCATTGAGAATTAATCTGGAACTGTGTGGTTTCAAAGCAAACTCATTAACCAATCCTCTGCTAATGTTTATTACACTCTTTGCTTATAACCCTGAAAATATAATACCCTGATGAAGTATGGTGTTCATTAAATCAACTACACTCCTCTTTTAAAACTTGTGATCTTGTCCCAGTAATATAAATCCTAATTAACCAAGTGTCAGAAATGTAGTTTTGACTTACTCTGACTAATTAGCTACCCTTTTCAAGGACACTACTGCATAACGACTACATTTTATAGTTATTGTTAGCAAAAAGTATGATGAGGAGGAGGAGGAGGAAAAGCTGCTGCATCCCCTGAAGTGGTTGTTATGTAAACCGATCCCTGATGCTGCAGGACTTCCCTTCTTGCCTGCACTTGTAGTTTTCAGTTTCCACAATCTTACACTTTGAACTCACACACATGCCACAATCTTTTGGATATCATTCGCTCCTGACTGATGGCTGTATTCATCATTAAAGCAATTTCGTTTTCTACAAAGTATCTTCTTACTTGACAACTTCACTTTTAAACTATGTAACCCTGGCCTCTTTCTGTCACTAACTCATTTCTGTTTGAGAACAGTGATGCCCCAACCTTTATTACATTACAGACCAGTTTCATGCAATACTATTTTCCCACAGACCAAGAGATCACGGTGCATAACAGATCATAATAAATGCTTAATATATAAGTTAATTTCATTATTTTAGTTTCTTTATCAAAGCTCTTTCGTCATATATCTTGTGACCTCTTCAGTGAATTTATATCCCACATGTCTCCTTCCTCCCGTACTGCTTATTCCACAAAATTGAATTAGCAGAATGGGATGAGACACATGGAATAATGAGTTACTGAAGGGGTCACAGGATGTGTGATAAAAGAGCTTTGATAAAGAAACTAAAATGATATTAAAGCTGAAAGGAAAAGCCGAATATATAGTGTGTGTGTTTAATTGGTAAAATATGACCATCCCCAAGCAAAACAATATCTGTTTCAACACATGATTTCACATCAAGAATCTTACAAAACAAATACATATTACATATAAAATTAATTTAATTATTACATATAAAAATATACTTATATATATTATATGTAATATATACTTATTTATTACATATGCAAAAACACCATGCGGACTGCAATAATAAATAAAACAGAAATAAAATTTTTAAATATGTTCTTTCTGTAGAGCCCAATGCATCCTTCAAAACTTCCATGCTTCCTGAGATTCGCCAACACTACACCTGAGTTTCCCCACTCCATACACACGCAAGCATGTATCTGACTCATACACTGTTCACTTTCCAGACATTTCTACATTACTGCATATGCTTTATACATAATTTTGACAAGTTGTGGTGCACCTGAGCACTGTATACAATAATTTCATTATTATTATTATTATTATTATTATTATTATTATATGAATGAGCCAAGGCCCAGCACAAGTCTATGGTTTGAGATTAATAACTCTGGTTCTAGAAAATCCCAAACTTAAATGAACCTTTTCATTCTTGTCATCTCTTTTACTTACACCTTTCTTTATTTATTCGTTCAGATTTTGGCACAAAGCCAGCAATTTTCAGGGGTGGGGTTAAAATCAATTACATCAACCCCCAGTGCTCAATTTGTACTTACTTTATCAACCTCAAAAGGATGAAAGGCAAAATTGACCTCAACAGATTTTGAACTCAGAACAGTGACAGATGAAACACCATTAAGTATTTTGCATGACTGTTAACAGTTCTGCCAGAACCATTAAGACTTTGAAGTCTCCATCCTGGTTTCAATTTTGTTACCTTTGACAGCTGTTTTGACACATTCAGATCAACATTTACAGAACTTTATAATCAGGCTGAGTAAAAAAAGTAAACAACGTTTTGAAACACGAAATTCATCACAATATATTTCAACAATGTGGAAATTTTATTCATCAAAGCAACTACCATTACAATCAACACATTTTTTGCCAACGAGTTACAACTTTATTTATTCTGGTTCCATAAAGATCTGGAGTTCTGGAGTTGGTGAAATCTTTGAAAGCACTTTTCAGCGTTGGTTTGAGTTTTGAACTCCTTCTGTCGCAGGAAACCTTCAAGCTGCTTGAAAAAGGGGGAGTCAGTAGGAAAAAGATCCGGGGAATAAGCAAGGTGGGGAAGAACCTTGTAGCCAAATTCCCTCAACTTCTGGAGCGTCATTAGTGAAACGTGTGGTCGAGCATTGTCATGAAGAATGATTGACCCTCTTCTTCTGTTGACCAGTCTGGGACAGAGCAGTAGCAGTTTTTTTATTCGTTTTGGCAATTTCGTGTCAGTATGTTTCTGCAGTAATGGTTTTTTCATGTTTTAAGAAGTTACAGTGGATGAGTCCAGTAGTACATCACCAAACAGTCACCATAACCTTCTTTTTGAAGAGCTCGGGTTTAGGCAAAGTTTTCGGTGCTTCATTTTGGTCCAACCACTGCAAAGAATGTTTTTTTTTATTATTGTACGGAATCCACTTTTTATTGCAAGTTAAAATACAGTCAAGAAATGGATTGGACTGGTTACGGAGAAGAAGCGACGAGCAAATTTCATATCTGTGCATTTTCTGATTTCCATTCAAATCGTGAGGTACCCATTTGTCAAGCGTTTTTGATTTTCCGATCACATGCAAATGGTTGCAGGCAGTTTTCTGGCTAACTTGAAGTTCTTTCGCCAGTTCTTGAGTGGTTTTACGTGGATCTTTCTCAATGACGGTCTTTAATTGACTGTCATCAATGACAGATAGGCGTCCACTGTGCTCATGACCTTCAAGGCTCAGGTCTCCACTGCGAAATCATTTAAACCATTTTCTAGCTGACCACTCACTGGTCATTTCCTCACCAAATGTTTTGTTGATATCGTGAGCAGTTTCAGCTTCTTTACGTCCTTTCTTTGAAGTTGATTAGCAAAATTGCTCGAATATCATGCTTTGACAGTTCCATTTCAGATGAGTGTAACAACGGTGAAAAAAATATCAATGTTAATTTATTGATGCATTTCGACAAGTCTATGTCTGAATTATCAGACAATTACAAAAATAAATGTTAAAAAAATTTTTTAACTCTGCAAACATCCTGTCTGAATTCTTCATGGTTCAAAACGTTGCTTGCTTTTTACTCAACCTGATATTTCAAATTCTGTGAAAGTTGTAATATATATGTTGTTGTTGTTTTTTTTTTTATTCTTCCTTTTTATTTATTTCTGTCCTGATTGGTTCCCTAATTTCCTACGCTCGTTATTCTCGTTTTCAGCCCCTTGCCTTTTCTTTATCATCATGTAGATTGTCTCAATTTGAATCAATTTGAAATAATGACATTGAAAAGTTTTCCAAAGAATGCATTCAATGTGGCTGTGTTGTAAGAAGTTTGCTTCCCAACCACAGGGTTTCAGGTTCAGTCCCACTGCATGGTACCTTGGAGAAATGTATTTTACTATGAGCTCCATGCCAACCAAAGCCTTATGAGTGGATTTGATAAGCAGAAACTGAAAGAGGCGGTGAGCTGGCAGAAACGTTAGCACGCCGGGCGAAATGCTTAGCGGTATTTCATCTGCCGTTATGTTCTGAGTTCAAATTCCGCCGGGGTCGACTTTGCCCTTCATCCTTTTGGGGTTGGTAAATTAAGTACCAGTTACACACTGGGGTCGATGTAATTGACTTAATCCCTTTGTTTGTCCTTGTTTGTCCCCTCTATGTTTAGCCCCTTGTGAACAGTAAAGAAATAAGTAACTGAAAGAAGCACATCGCATGTGTGTGTCTTCAAATTTGTGTTTGTCCACCACCACTCAACTGGTGTTGGTTTGTTTATGTCCCTGTTATTTAGCAATTTTGACAAAAGAAATTAATAGAATAAGTGCCAGGCTTTTAGAAAATAGGTACTAAGGACTATTTGTTTGCCTAAACCCTTCAAGGCGATGCCCCAACATGACCGCAATCCAATGACTGAAACAGGTAACAGTGAAAGAAACATTTAAATAGTCATAACTAATGAAAAGTCAATGAAAATAAAAATTCTGAAAGAGGCAAGGGAGGGAACTCCATAAACTCCATTCGACTTCAAACTAAATGGAAACCCACTGAGTGGGGAGGGAGTTTTGCCTTTGATAGCCAAAGCATCACAGCTGGCTTTGTTTCACTCTCACCAGACCATATCAGTGTATCGGTCCATTTACAAAAGTTTCAACTCACCATATTCATGCAGAAAACATATCTTAAGAAATTTTTACATATTATAAATTTGTCTTATGAGGAAATTATTTTCACACCCAATTTATCAAAGTTAAACCCTATATAATAATAATAATGAAATTATTGTATACAGTTCTCAGGTGCACCACAACTTGTCAAAAGTGCGTATAAAGCATATGCAGTAATGTAAAAATGTCTGGAAAGTGAACAGTGTATGAGTCAGATACATGCTTGTGTATGGAGGGGAGAAAATCAGGTATAGTGTTGGCGAATCTCAGGAAGCATGGAAGTTTTGAAGGATGCAGTGCTCCGACAACTAACAACTGATTCCGGCAGTCTGTTCCATGCTTCAGCAACTCTCAGCGTGAAAAGGTGTTTCCGAAAGTCATGGGAGCTGTGCTGTTTTCTGACTTTGTAAACATGTCCACGGGTGTTAGATGGGTGGAGTTTGAAAAGGTGCTCAGAGTTATTGTTTGTGAGATGGTTAATAATTTTATGGGTGTCTGCCAAGTCAGCTGCCAGACATCGGAGTTTCAATGTGTTACAATATATTTGTGTTACACACACACACACACACGCTTGAGAAGACACATGAAGGCAAGTGAAATCATACATAAAAGGAACCGATGCTACACTACACTCTCAGAGTGGTTGGTGTTAGGAAGGGCATAGAAACCAAGCCAGACTGGAGCCTGGTGCAGCTCTCCAGCTTACCAGTTCCAATCAAACCATCCAACCCATGCCAGCATGGAAAACGAATGCTAAATGATGATGATAATGATGTGTATGTGTGTGTGTGAAAATTAAGATGAAAGCCAGTTTAGTTCCTAATTAGGCATCCAAATGCATTTGAACCATCCAATGCTGAGTTTCAAATAATTGCAGTCGTGAAATGTATTTCTACTGGTTTTTTATGTGTCTTCTCTATATGTCATAATTAGTAAGACTGCTAAGTACAGTGGTTGACTAACCATTATACTGAAAGCCGAGTGGATAAGGATAATTACCATTATCCACTTGGATAATCTATGTGGATTTCTAACCCATACAGTAACTGTTACTGTCCTCTATTTGCCATTATTCTTTAGTCCCAAGTCAACTCTGATCACGCTGACTTATGATTAAAAGCATTCCAACTGTTACTATCCTCTATTTTTCTGGTGTTATGTAGGATTACGTTATCTAAAGTATCCCTTAGTTAAGGGTTTAAGTGTGGGATTTGAGTGAGATTTCTCCTCTGCTTATAGCAAGTTGAATGATCCTGTATAAGCTCTCATTGACTCTTCTCTATTTGTTTGCATGTTGTGTATGTGTGTGTGTGTACATATTTAAAAACTATAGGTATTTACTTGGAAGCAAAAGAAAGTATTACAAGTGTTGTTCTGGTCAAGTGTTCTGACACTTATTCGTTCTCATGATAGTGACTGAATAACCATCAGCAAATCTGCCCTTTGTCTTGCTTTAATATCTTTATTAACTTCTGATATTTAACGAAAGCAATTAATATGCCAGCTCTTATATGAGCTGAAGGAAAGAATGACAGTCTGTTTTCTCTACCTGTATTTGTGTTATTTCCCCTCCCCCCACCGCAATTATTCTTGGCCTCACAGAGTGTCTGTTTTCTTTAAATTATTATAAACATGATGTACAATTCACTTGATTTCAGAGGGAGTTCACTTGTAAAGCAGTAACTGTTTTAAAATTTTCCTATCTCTTTCTCTTTTTTGTAGGAACTTCCACATTCTGGGCAATATATCAATGGAATTGATAAGGTAATTTTTACTTCTATTTACAATATATTATTCTGTATTAACTCTGCTTTATAACTTTCTCTTGACAGAGTAGATAAAACTAATTATTTTGTTTTAATAGTTTTTATTATTTGCTTGTTTCATGTCCTTAATATTTCGATATATACAGACATAGCAAAGATCAAAAGTTCAACTCACACTCTGATTCATCAAAGTATTTGACCAACACATTCATGCCATTACTTGCCCGTCTTTTTCTCTATCTTTTCTCCATTTACTCTGTCCTAGACTTCAATATCCAATATGTCCTTTTTTATATAAAAATAAGACTGTGTACTTTATGGGGAATTCGGTTGATTTTTCTAGTAGTCCCCTACAGGCCCCTTCATTGGCTTAAGAAACTTATGTTAACATGCAATTTTATCTAAATATCTGATAAATGGAATCTGAAAAAAACAGAAGATACTTTCTCAAAAATAACATGCAGCCTAAAGAATTCTACAGGGTCCCTAAAAGATGCAGATAATTACTAGTCATTCTTAACAGTACTGGTGTGTTTAAATGGCTATAAAATAGAATGATTTTAATTAGAAAACTAATAATACTGTAGCTTGAGAAAAACTCTGTATGCTTTTTGTTGAAATACAGGCAGCCCCTTTGTGGTTGCAATACTTTGCTAGAAATATTAGCTAAGTCTCTTTTAAATTATATATCACCGTCTGTGTTTTAAAAATTGCATTAGATAATGTCCAGGGTATCTGAAAAAGAAAAGAAAGATGAAGTGGCCTGGGACAGACACTCTTTGATTATAGGTATACTCAGCCAAGACTGACCTGTAGCTAAAGAACAGTGCTCTCCACCAAGTAAACTCTCTCTAAGCCATTTAGTTCCAACTTCTCTGATACCAGATGTCTGTGTGAGAAAACAGTTTCTAGTGCTGTGTATGTTGGGTGGTGATGAGGCGGAAGTCAATTTCTCGTAACTGATTCAGTGCTTTACATTTCTCAGAAGAACTGATGCTGAAAACTTTGCATTTCATCGTTCTGAAAAACTTATTCAAGTGTTATGTATGGTTCACTCTATGGAGCTAAAATCTGGATATTAACAGGAGTATCAGCATTGTTTTCTTTCTTTTCTTTTTGCTTGCTGCCTGGTGTGGATTCCACCCCTATGGATGCATTCCAGTTACTCTCTTGATAGAGTTTGGTGATCCTTACCATTAGTCTTCTAGGATCCCTCTGCTCAGCCTCAGTGTAAGAAGCACCACTTATCTCAGTTCAGCTCTTCATGATCCACCATGCTGCAGTTCCATGGCTTCGTTGTATTCCTGGCAGAGTGGCAAATAGATGAGTGCATGTAGAAGTCTTTAGAGAATATTATGGACAAAACTCAAAACCAGTGATGAAGAACTAAGAATAGCAACAACTACAAATTCTGTGTATAATTAGAGTGAAGACTAAAATATTTTGACCATCTTAATTTGCTTTTAATGGCTTATTGATTCCAGAAGCTATGAAGAGAAGCTAAAATTGCTCAAAAAGGAGGAAAAGAATTCTCTGATGGATAATATCAAGAATTGGACAGATTTAAAAATACACTGTTAGGGAAGGCATACAACCATAGAAACTATGCCAAAACATTGGAGCACAATGCACTCCTTTGGACCTGTCAGATTCCGTCAAACTGTCCAACTCATGCCAGCATGAAACACAGATATTACATGATGATGAACACAAGAAAGATGATGATTCATGGTGTTCAATCTGCTGACAGAGGACTTCGTCATCATCATCGTTTAACGTCCGTTCTCCATGCTAGCATGGGTTGGACGGTTTGACCGGGGTCTGGGAAACCAGGAGGCTGCACCAGGCCCAGTCTGATCTGGCAGTGTTTCTACAGCTGGATGCCCTTCCTAACGCCAACCACTCTGTGAGTGTAGTGGGTGCTTTTTACATGCCACCGGCACAGGTGCCAGGGGAGGCTGGCAACGGCCACAATCGGTTGGTGAATCCTTAAAAGCATGGACAATACTTGATTATGTGAAAATTATACAAATAACAGTTATTGTGTGTATGGAATACTTGTGTCAATGAAATTCTTTTTGAAGGGTGTGTGAACAGGTAAATGGAAGGAGGAAAAGGAATGGTAAAATTTATTAGAATGTACAAATTCTTGAGCCTGTGACACCTTGTTTATAAAGGCTCAACATTGTAGAACTTCTTCAGCTAAACTTTGCCATATTTAATCATTGTTGTATGAGTTAAGCTAAGGAGAAAAGACATCCTCCAAAGACCTGAAAGAGAGGAAGAAACTTTGGTATTTTCTGCAACTCTATGAAGTAGATGAGGTGTAAACATTCAAATATTGTCTCTCTATCTTTCCAAATCCTGCTGCATTTCACCTGGAAATTTTGGTCCTCCAAAGTTATTTTGGGGTATAAGTCAACTTACTTTAATTGGCTGTAAATTTTGATCTGAAAAACTAGACATGTATGTTGGAAATATATAGTACAGTCATTGGTTACTGCAGTGAGAGGCAATCTTTGAGAGCCAGCCTGCTCTGAATGCTTGCAACAGGGTGTACTTAACTACAATTCATTGAAATGTGATGTTGGTGGTGGTGAACTGTGGAGTGGACTTGATTGTAAACACAAAACACTCTTTCAGCCATAATTCAATATCTCTTCACATCACACGACTACACCAGTTAAAAGTAATTTCCTCCTGCATGCATAGATTGTTACATTTTTCATCTAATATGGACATACCTGTGTGTGTGTGTGTGTGTTGATTGATTGATTGATTTTTCTTATTTTTATTCTTCCAGGATCTGCTCCTCCTGAAAGCAACATCTTCTGCCACCGTTCATTGTCTTCAAGATTGCCTTAATATTCTCCAGATGCGACAAGTAATTAAATTTTTTCTTTTAATTACTGCATTTAAAATTTACAGTTATTCGTTTTCAGTATATTTCCATAATTGAGTTTTAGTTCTTCAAAGATGAATTATTTGCTGCTTTGCTTGTGTTTTTCTCTTCTGCCTCTTTCTTGCTTCCAGCTGCGATTGTGAAGTTATGTATTTTTCTCTTACAGATTCGCAAATGATGCCATCACAAAAAAAAAAAAAAAAAATGCTTGACTAAGAAATGATTTTCAGTATTCTAAGAGAGTTAAATAATTTAATATGTTTTCAATAACACTAATTGATATTAATAAATTGCATGTACTTCGTTAAATTTTGAACTAATATATTGGAATTAAATTTCTATAGAAAAGGTTTTAATAATTAATAGAATGTTCTACCGTATCTAATTTGTACAGTACATTTGAAGTCTGTAAACTGAACTAGTGGCAGTGTTATGTACAATGAGTTTGTTGTAACCATGGCTACAGTAGCAGTATTATAGACTGTTGGTAATTTTACTGTAACCATGGCTACAGTCGCATTATTAAAGACTCATGGTAATTTTACTGTAACCATGGCTACAGTCGCATTATTAAAGACTGTTGGTAATTTTACTGTAACCATGGCTACAGTCACATTACTAAAGACTGTTGGTAATTTTACTGTAACCATGGCTACAGTCGCATTATTAAAGACTGTTGGTAATTTTACTGTAACCATGGCTACAGTTGCATTATTAAAGACTGTTGGTAATTTTACTGTAACCATGGCTACAGTCGCATTATTAAAGACTGTTGGTAATTTTACTGTAACCATGGCTACAGTCGCATTATTAAAGACTGTTGGTAATTTTACTGTAACCATGGCTACAGTCGCATTATTAAAGACTCTTGGTAATTTTACTGTAACCATGGCTACAGTTGCATTATTAAAGACTCTTGGTAATTTTACTGTAACCATGGTTACAGCAGCATTATTATAGACTATTGGTAATTTTACTGTAACCAATGTTACAGTAGCATTTAGATTATTAGTTTTCTGTTGTAACTATGGTTACAGAAGCGCTATTACAGATGATAGGTAATCTGTTGTAACTATGGTTACAGAAGCGCTATTACAGATGATAGGTAATCTGTTGTAACCATGGCTACAGGAGTGATATTGGTCTCTTGTTACTATGACTATGGTAGCAATATTATATAGAGTCTGTTGTAACCATGACTACAATAGCAATACCATAGACTGTTGGTAGACTTATACATAATTACATCAACAACAACAAAAATTAAAAAGTAGCACACTTTTATTCCCACTAATTTTCTCTCTCTCTCTTTTTCCCTTCTCTCTCTCTCTCTTTTTCCCTTCTCTCTTCTCATTATCAATTCTTTAGTAGTTGTTTTCTCAAGTTTATGCGTTTACTGTCAGACAATTGTTAAGTTGATCAGCAGGATTTCTTTTCTGCTTTATTATCAAGTTCTGTTAATTGGTTCGTTAATAATAAAAGTAATCTTACAGGAGTCACCATTGTCAAAAAGAAAAAAAAACCAATCCTTTCTCTGAGCGCCATCTGTAGTTAATTTAGTTTGGTTTCTTGAAAATCTTGTTTTGTGGGGTTTAAAGCCCCTTGCTGATTGTTGTTGGTTTCGTTGTTAACGTTGGTGAAAACTGTATCCATAAATATGTCTTCTTGAAACTATATTTAGCTTTGAATTTTGTTTTAAAAATATTCAGTTGATTGTCTTGAGCTTTGAAATTAACTTGATATTATGTATATGGACGTGTGTGAATTAAAATTAATATTTGGCAGTGAAGCTTTTGCTTATGAGATAAGCATTATTATAGTCATCAGAAAATAGCATTCAAACACCAACTGATTTCTTTATGTCACGTCATATGAATAATGTTTTGTGTCTGCCAATGCATATAACTTCCTTTTATCACACACATGGCCACAATTACTGCCCCTCTCTTTCCCTCTCCCATCCAACCACTCACACACTAATCTATGTTGGATTGTTTTACAGGTTTGTATGTCAGTAAGTCCTTGAAAACTTTTTCTTTTATCAAATGGAAATTACTCACATAAAATCCGTATTTTCTAATTAGTTTTTGTCACTCATACCAAAATACCGGTCTCCAAGAATTTCTTTTTCTTTTCCCAAACTTGCTACTTCCCACACTTTTTGCTTAATGTTAAAGGGTTGACAGTCCTTTTTTTTCTTTTATGCTTTTTGGTGTCCATGTCTGTAAGATTACAAATATTACATTGTCACTAAACATACACTTTTGGCAATCATACATATAATACATATATCGTACATTTCCAGTCTGGTGCAGAGAAAATGGAATTAGCGTTGAATAAAATATAATCATGTAAAATTACATTTAACATTCGTTAATGCATTTGAACATAAAATCTTCTACTGTGGAAAACTCTCCTTCTAAAAATAGAGTATTTTCTTCTGGGTCTATTTCAGCAGCAACAGGTCTTCTCACATTCAAATGCATTTGGACATGTTAAATATGATTTTGTATGAATATATTGTGATTTCAATTTAAAGAGAAGGGAATAATCATAAATAAATGTTAATTATTTATTTTGTGTCTGGGGAGAGTCATATTGTATTAATGCTTTATTATCACTTACAATTTTAACAATTTATGAATGAAAAAATTTTTTTACTCATGTTTAAAAATGAAAATATTAACTAAGTTACTGTACTAATGAATATTATTAATAACACCATGAAAATGAACAGAACTTAATTTAAGAAGATGGGTGGGAAATATTTCAATTTTTAATATTTGAGGTTATATTCTGTATAATGTAAGACTTTCACTTGATATATTATTCTATTTATTATTAACTATTTGATTGTGCCGTCCCAAGATTTCTTGCGATGGCTAAATGAAGAAAGCTAATCAGAGATGCAATAATTAATCTGCATAAGTTGAGATAGACTCTTTGAGCCATAACTGCATAAGGTGGATGCCCAATAAACACTGCTCACTATGATGTGGGCCTTTTCATTAAAACTGGTTACTATTTTTTTCAGTCTATGAAAATTTACTGAAAGGATGGTTTTACATTTACAGTTTGTCAGTGTAGAATAAGAAAATGACGGCTGTTGACATTTTCATTGAAAATGAACGTCAACAATTAACTGAAGCAGTTTGAGTTTGTGGGACAGGTGCATAAAAAAAAGTAAAAAGCATACAGTTCTCTGCAAAGCAGACATGGCTCTGTGGTAAGGGGTCTCTTTCCCAACCTTATGGTTCTTGGTTCAGTCCCACTCTGTGACAACCTGAACAAATGTCTTCTATTATAGCCTCGGGCTGACTAAAAAATTTGAGTGAATTTGGTTGGCAGAACCTGAAAGAAGCCTGTTGAAAGTGAACCAAAAAATGGTTATGACAGCAGTAAGTTTTTAGGAAACCAACTCCACAACCTAGTTTCAATTCTTGATAAATTTCTATTCACTGAAGTTATTAATGCTCCTGATAGAGGCATCCACACATATCGTTACTTTCTCTTATCTTCTATCTATAATAATAAATGCGAAATTCTGTCTGTCCGGGGCCCCTCTGTCTCAATCTACATTTGCGCTACATAGACATATCATACCTTTTTTGGAATCGGGATGATCCCAGGATTGAAAATATGCCCTTTATCTGGTTCTTCAACATCCAGCATTGGGATCAGGTCTGGATGAGGATTTGTTATATGCTAACAGTTGAAAATTCAAATTTTAAAAAACTCAAAAAATTTGTGAACTTTTTGTTTAAACTGAATTTAAAGTAATGCCATATTGGTACGGTATCAATAAATGTTTCATTATTGCTCTCTGTAGCTTTGGATCCAGGCCCAATTAGCCCTCTGTGGGAGTTAGCTTAAAAGTCTGCATAGAGTGCAATTTTTAAGCTAGTTCCCTATAAAACTAAAAAGTTGAATGTGAAAGGACTCTACTAGTATTAAGTGAATTTTAGACTGATATCTAAATGATCCTAAATAGCCTGATATTTCCTTAGAGGTGGGTGATTATCATAACTTTCTGACAAACTACAAGACATTTGTTGAAGTAGTTAAGAACAACTGACTGGCCGTTTCAGTCAAGGCAGAAAAATCAATTAGAACTTAATTACTTTTATTGACAGGTAGCTTTAATTAAATTAGAAAATTCGTCTTTCAATCATTAAAGAATGTTTGTATTAGTTATATTGAAGATATTTTTCTATACCTTTTTATTTATTTTTTTTTTCTGTTCATTTTTGATAAAATCTGACATGAAGTTATTGAAATGGATTTGATTTGTTTTAATAAAACACTGTTTCTTTTTTTAATAATAAACACTAACTGTGGTGGTCTTTTGCTAAGTACCACAAGATGAGCGTCATTAAAGCATATGATCAGTTAGGTGTCATAAAGCTTTTGAGCTCTTCCACCTCACAAATTACTACAAAATCTTCTGGGCTTTTGCTAAGGTCTTTTACTGACACTGGAGAAGCTATTCTTCCACCCTTTAACTAAGACCAGTCTCAAAGTAGCATCCCTGCTGGATCATATTTGCTGCTCACTTTGCTTTCAATTCACAAATTTCTCTTCCACCTACACATTACCAGTTCATCATGGTAGTCTCTGCAGGGTTGTTGATCTGCTAGATATTGCAACCAAATCTCTCAAATCACACTTTATTTTGAAATGGAAATGTTATTTTTTTATGTAGTCATAGGCATGCAAACAGTTGGAGTGGCTTTGATCAAACCTACTTGACCAGAGTAGATATATTAGGCTAAATAGTCCTTCCTTTAATCACTCCAACACAGCAAGCAATGGTATCTTTTACATCACCCCCAAACAGTGTGCTCCACAGCTAGTTTCTACTTCCTACATATATTTTAGTGTTTATTGTTCCTGCACATCTGTCGCACACAAGATCTGGAATTTCTTTTCTAACTCTACTACAGATTCAGCTGCGAGAGTGAGATCATCACTACACAGCAGTTCCAAGGTAATCCTTCTCAGTTGCGGCCTAGAAGACTCAGGATACTGAGTCCTGGCACACCCCTACTTGCATTTCAAAATTGTTGCTCTACTCAATCCTTTTCATCTTAATGACAACACCTCTGTACATGCCTTGTGCGGTTCATGCAAATTCCTCACTGCCTACTATATCATAGTCAGGAACCAACTATGTTGTTTTGGGTTGAGTCTCCCCCCCCCCCCCCAAGCACTTTGGGCGAGTGTCTTCTATACAACCGAAGCTTTGTAAGTGGGTTTGGTAGGCAGAAACTGAAAGAGGTCCCTCGTTTGTGTGTATATCATCATCATATAATGCCTGTTTTCCATGCTGGCATGGGTTGGATGGTTTGACAGGAGCTGGCAAGCCGGAGAGCTACACCAGGCTCTAATTGTCTGTTCTCGCATGGGTTCTACAGCTAGATGCCCTTCCTAATGCCAACCACTTTAGAGTGGATGCTTTTTATGTGACACCAGCACGAGTGCTTTATATGTGGCACCGGCACAGGTGCTTTCTGTGTGGCACCAGGACGCATGAGCCTGCATGACACCGAGAGGGGGAGTGGAACTGAGAGATTAGAGTTTGATAGAGGGACAGAGATAGTAGCCCTCTTACTATTAAGGAGACACTTGGCTACCTCAGTAGGACAGGGAAGGACAGGAAGGTGGGAGAGAGTAAGCGAGAAAGATAGACAGACTGTTGCAGTGAGAGAGAGAGAGAGAGAGACAGCCTACCCACAAAGAACAGTGGTGGTAGTATAAGTAGTGCAGAAGGGATAAAGGAGTTTGTTCCATAGGAGTGTGAGGGGAGATGTTTAGAGATAGCAAGTGATGGTGAGAGGAATTGGAAGTGGCTTAGAGTGGAGGGGGTATGGTAGGTATGTGAGGGCATGGAGATTGTGCGGATAGGCACATGAGGGAGAGTGGATGGGCCCCCCCCCGCCCCCACAGTGAGTGGTGTGGGGGTGGGGGAAATAGAGGACAGAATTCTGTGTGTGTTGAGAGGGCCATGGCTTCAAAGAACCTGCCTGTCTGTATGGGTGGCTACAGTTTTATTTAGCTTGACAAAAGCGCTTCTCAAGTTTTGGTCTCTTCATATCTGTCTCTTGATATCAAATATTATAGAAAAAACAGGAAGATACTCTTTTACTTGTTTCAGTCATTTGACTGTGGCCATGCTGGAGCACCGCCTTTAGTCGAGCAAATCGACCCCACGACTTATTCTTTGTAAGCCTAGTATTCTATCAGTCTCTTTTGCCGAACTGCTAAGTTATGGGGATGTAAACCCACCAGCATCGGTTGTCAAGCGATGTTGGGAGAACAAACACAGACACAAATACACACACACACACACATATATATATATATATATATATATATACACATATATATATATATATATATATACACATATATATATATATTATATATATATATATATTATATATATATATATACACATATATACACATATATATGATGGGCTTCTTTCAGTTTCCGTCTACCAAATCCACTCACAAGGCTTTGGTCAGCCTGAGGCTATCGTGGAAGACAACTTGCCCAAGGTGCCGCGTAGTGGGACCGAACCTGGAACCATGTGGTTGGTAAGCAAGCTACTTACCGCACAGCCGCTCCTGTGCCTAAGGATGGAAACTTTTTTTATCACACATATTTCATTTTCTAATAGGAATTATTAAGATTTATATGTTATGTTGACATATAAGGAATTTCCTGTCAGAAAATTACAGAGAAAACCTAATTCTACATTTCAGTGTGTGTTTTGATTAACACACAACACTAATTATGGTTATATATTGATTGTGATAATGAAATAACCAGATGTGCTTCTAGAGGAAACAGCTGGGGTTTACACTAACTGCTTATATATATATATACCGTCTGCCTATGTGGAATATGTGAAGTTATTTGGCCTCATGGTTAGGGTGTTGCACTCACAATTGCAAGAACATGGTTTAGATTCCCAGACCAGTAGTACATTGTATTCTGAAGCAAAACACATCATTTCACGTTGCTCTAGTTGACGAGCTGGCAGAAACGTTAGCATGCCGGGTGAAATGCTTAGCGGTATTTCATCTGCCGCTATGTTCTGAGTTCAAATTCCGCCGAGGTCGACTTTGCCTTTCATCCTTTTGGGGTCGATAAATTAAGTACCAGTTACGCACTGGGGTCGATATAATCGACTTAATCCGTTTGTCTGTCCTTGTTTGTCCTCTCTGTGTTTAGCCCCATTGTGGGTAGTAAAGAGATAGTTGACTCAGCTGTACATTGGTAATCATTGGGGATGTTGGCCTGCCTGACTTGCCAGCGAGAAGGTATTTGAAAGGTACAACGATGGGAAGAAGTGCATTGTGACCAGTGTTGTATAACCACATTCGAAAGTCTGGTTGATACAATTAGGTGCAATATGATAGATAGCTTTGAGCGAGTTCTTTGTCAGTTAACATTTTCCAAAAAAATGTGGTTCTTCTTTTAAACTAGTCAGTTGTTAATAAAGCTTTTTGCCTCTCCTGCCTATCTTTTTGCTTCATAAGTCTTATCCTTTCCTGCCCCTCTCGTTTCCTTGTGTCTTTCTTTTCTTCTTTCTCTTTCTTGTCTCAGCTTCTGCCTCTCTCTCTCTCTCTCATTCCATGGTTAGATTTTTTTTTTTTTTCTCTCGTTATCAGAACTGAAAAATACAGACGTAAATATTTTTGACGGCCACAACTATGTATGCGCGCGCGTGCGTGACTGTGCATGTATATATTACATCCATTAAAAAAAATAGATTAGGCATAGTTTGTGTGAGGGGCAGGTTAAGAATGTCGGCTGTTGTTGGTCATTATCTGAACCTCATTATCAATGGCGTGAGCTTAATTTTTTAATTATCTATCATGTGGATTGGTTGAATCGTTTGAACGTCGGACGAAATACCGGCTTTTTACGTTCTGAGTTCAAGTCACGCCAAGATCAACATTTTTTTCATCATCCATTCTGGATCGACGATAAAATAGAATGAGTACCAGGTTTGGTTTCACTGACTTCTCAGTCTCACCTCATTCCTAAAATAAAATTTGGGCCTTGTGCCTATGCTAAACAACTTAAAGCATTTACTGGGAGGTAGCGCTAAGCAATGATGTACATAAAAAAAAAACGTGGCTGTGTGGTAAGTAGCTTGCTAACCAACCACATGGTTGCGGGTTCAGTCCCACTGCGTGGCATCTTGGGCAAGTGTCTTCTGCTATAGCCCCGGGCCGACCAATGCCTTGTGAGTGGATTTGGTAGACGGAAACTGAAAGAAGCCTGTCGTATATATGTATATATATATATATATATGTATATATATATATATATATATATATATATATATATATATATATATATATGTGTGTTTGTGTGTGTGTGTGTGTGGTGTGTGTGTGTGTGTTTGTGTGTGTGTGTTTGTCCCCCTAGCATTGCTTGACAACCGATGCTGGTGTGTCTACGTCCCCGCCACTTAGCGGTTCGGCAAAAGAGACCGATAGAATAAGTACTGGGCTTACAAAGAATAAGTTCCGGGGTCGATTTGATCGACTAAAGGCGGTGCTCCAGCATGGCCGCAGTCAAATGACTGAAACAAGTAAAAGAGTAAAGAGAGAGTTCCTACATACTTGGAGCATAGTCGAACCCGACTGTGGTTTCTCCATCACAAAACAATGACTGGCTATTTTACGGGTTCGAATATGCCCCAGGTATCTTTGAATTGGTAATATCACGGTATTTGTTTGGCTCTGTGTTCTGAGTTCAAATATTTCCGGGGTCAACTTTGCTTTTCATCTTTTCAGATATCGATAAAATATCGGGGCCGATTTAATCTACTGCTCCTCTTCCCCCAAATTTTTGGTTTTGTGCCTCTGTTTAAAAAAGGGGGTGGTGGTTTCGTGGAATAACTAATGTCGGTCCAAATACCTCCAAGTATTTCGTTAAGATCCCTTTACGTTCTAAGTTCAAGTCTCGCCCAAATCAACTTTGCCTTTCATCCTTTTGAAGCTGATAAATAAATTATAAAGTACCAGGGTAGATTTAATTGACTAACCCCAATCCCTTCCTCACACTATTCTGATCTTGTACCTATACATAGAAACAATTGTTATTATTTAAATTCCAATCTGTTCAGAAATTCAGCCATTGATTTATTATTTCCTCTTTTGAATAAACATTCCTTTTGCCCCAGTTAAAACCTGTCCCTTTCTGTATTTCTGCAGCTCCTTCTCTTTTCCTGAGTTAATTGTTTTTGTTATTACCTGGCGTTTTGAAAACACCATTACGTTCTCTCTGTCTCTGTCTCTCTCTCACACACACACTCTCTCGTTCACGCACTCCCTCTCTTCCTCAAACACACTCTCTCTCATACACACTCTCTGTCTCTCTCTCTCTCTCTCTCTCATACGAGCACTAACTCGCCCTCCCTCCCTCCCACTTCATCCACAGTTTTTCTATTCGAAAAACTTTTTTTTTACTAAGGAGTGTTTTAGTTTAGTTCTGCGGTTACTGATCCTTCGTTGAATGTCTCTTCTATGCTTTTGTTTCTTTCTAAATAGATTCTAATACATGGAAACCATGTGCCACGATTCTTTTTGCTGGTAGGAACTTACAAATCTTAGATTTATTATTGGATTTAATAATTGCACTCTGGTGTTTTGTTGATTTCAAATATTTTTCTTTCGGTTTTTTTTTTTTTGTCTTTTATTTCATTTTTCCTGTTACCTTTATTTAATTATTTACTCTGTATGTTAGCTAGTTCGTCCAAATTTCGTTAAATATTTCCTGTCTTTTGATTGCTGTGTATATTAGTCTAAAAATAGTCTTATTTTAATTAACTTTTTAGTCTCTTAGCTGCACTTGGTTTGCGAATTAGTTTGCAGTTAATTTATTTATTTCATTACTTTGATATTTTTTTTTCCCTTTAACTTTATAACTTCTTGTAACATTATTTTGCTTGAAGAAATATATAAATTCTATGTTAAACATATATTAACAGCTATAAGCTGTTTTTCTTCTTAACATGCCCTACATTTCTGAATTGTGTCATTAAAAGGATACGTCTTTCCGCAGTCTTCATGTTTCATTATTTGTTATATTTTTCACTTCTAAACTTAAACATGCCTCGTTTTTCCTTTCAATTGATCCTGATTAATCTATTTGCCCACCTTTTTTGTGTGGGTCCATTGCAGCTCTTCGTATGATTCCTCTTAGTATTACAAACATCTTTTAAACTTCGCGAAACTGAACCTAGAATATCTTAATTCCTGGTTAACTTTATCCTGTTTCCTCATCGTTGTTGTTTTTGTTTTTTTTCCTTTCTTTCTTTCTTTCTTTTATGTTCCCTGGGTTTAAATCCCGGCGAGGTTCCTTACTTTGCTTTTCGCCTTTTCGGGGTCGATAAAATAAAGTACTGGAGTCAATACAAACGACCGTACTCTCTTCCAAATGTCTTACTTTATGCGTATGGTAGTGACAATTATTCTTATCAAAACCATTATTACGATCGCTATCCTTCATACACGCACAAGCACCCACCTACATTGTTCAGCAAGCGAAAACAATGCGTCATTTAAAAATGTCTGCTATTGTTCCTTAATTAAGAAGTCATTGTTTTAAATTCATTAACCACTTGAGTGTGTATTGACTCCCTTCCCTGCTTGTGTCAAAGTTACTTGTGGTCACAGCGACCCCTTTTGTAGTACATTCGCTCTTGCAGTATTTCCCTTTAGTTAAACAGCTGCTGTTTGTTTCTCAATGCTAATTTTTGTCTTTGTGTGTGTGTGTGTGTGTTTATTATTGTTGACTTCTTTGGTCAAATTTGAGCTCTGTTTAAAGAAAAAGAAACGGGTTCCCCTCACTTCCACACTCACAAGACACAAGAAGCTGTTTCTGCTCTTAGGAAACCGTTTACCATTGTTAATTGACCGAATGATTCACGTAATTCGTTTTTGCTGTATTCAGTTTTATTTCCTGTTTTAAATGAATTAAAACAAAAAAAAATTGTTGTTTATTTAAATAACCATTTTGTGTTCTATAAAATGTAAGTAAAAATGTAAAAATTAAGTGTATTGTTTGGAGATCTTGATGATAACGGATAATTTTTATTTATACCTCATTAGCTTTAAAAGATAAACTTTTTGAAAGAAGGGATATTTATTTGGTTTCTTAAGGTTTGAATATTTAAATGAAATAGAACATAAAAAGCATTTATGAAAATCATATTGTATTGAATTCTGCTCGTGTTTTTTTTTTTTTTTTCTCGAGTTTATGCTTGTCTCTTAATTAGGAAAGTTATACAAAACTGACTTTTTATTAGATACATAATCGTGAATAATTTTCATTTTACATCTGTATGTAAAGCTACTTTATACTGTGTTACATTCTTTTAATCGGTGCTGTTGACTAAAGAATGTAAGGTTTCCTGAAACCTGACCGAAATTAACTGTAGAACTCCAAACAAGCTCAGCTGCTATCAGGAACTGTTCTGATATTTTATATGATGGTACAGTGTGAAGAACTTTTGATTTTTAACAAACCTATGGTGCTTCCATTGTAACTCAGAACAGAAGGAATTAGAAATACAGTTTCATAATTTATAGTCCACCTTCTTCTAAGGCTGACTAAAAAACTGTTTCAAATACATTTGTGGACTTCAGTTGGTATCTTTGCTTGTTCAACTTGTTTTAATTGTTATTTCACAGGTGGATAAATTGTCTACTTAATGTTTGTTGGGTTTTTTTTTAAATTTAACATCTATTTACTTTGTTGTGTCTGGGGAGAGTCACCAGTGCCTTAATATCAATTTCCACTCATTTTTTTTTGTCTTCCAAAATTTTTGTTGTTTTTGCAACCTTGTCAATGGATGTCAACTCTGTCCGTTATTGTTTTGCTTTGTTTGACTAAAATCAAAATCTAATCTCAATTTATCATTTTTCCTGTCTGTTTACCTCCTTCTTTCATGATTTTGGAAGGTTTAAGATTTTAATGAATTGAAGTTAAATAATGTGAATTGTTCAAAATTAATGAATAGTCAGTATCCTTCTCTATTTCTGGGGCTGGATTCCATGCAATCTTTTGTTATTTGAAGATATATTATTCCTTCAAAGATGCAAGAGGAAAACAAAATATATTCTTTCCAAAATAATTTAAGAGGTGTTATTGTTTTGTCCAGTTTATGATTATTTTTTTCTTTCTTTTAGAACACATTTAATAAGAATGCTTTGAGTGGACCTTTTACCTTACATGATCATCATCAACATTCACAGTCCTTGTAAGTATCTATTTAAACTGATGTCATTCATAAAGAACTTAACACTTGTATCTGTTATTGGGTTATAATCTCTCTCTGTGACAACATCATTGGTCAAATTGATAACGCATCACTCTGCTTATGGTTGTTGCACTCTCAAATGGATCAGCGCACCTAGATACACCTGTGCCTATTTGCATTTTTGTGGTTAAGAAGTTTGCTTCCCAACCACATGGTTTTGAGTTCAGTCCCATTGCAGGACACCTTAAGCAAGTGGCTAACCAAAGCTTTGTGGGTGAATTTAGTTGACAGAAGCTGAAAGAAACTTGTCCTATCTCTCTCTCTCTCTCTCTCTCTCTCCCTATATATATATAAAGGCGGCGAGCTGGCAGAAATGTTAGCGTGCCGGGCGAAATGCTTAGCGGTATTTTGTCTGTTGTTGCGTTCTGAGTTCAAATTCCTCCGAGGTCAACTTTGCCTTTCATCCTTTCGGGGTTGATAAATAAAGTACTAGTTTCGCACTGGGGTCGATGTAATCGACTTAATCCCTTTGTCTATCCTTGTTTGTCTCCTCTTGTTTGTCTATCCTTGTTTGTGGGTAGTAAAGAAATATATAAAAACGTGTGTGCTGACATCTTGTGACAGTTGTATCAGCATTATACAAGCTGTGTCATTCATTTCCAGTCTTCTCTGAAAACATGTCCAACCGAGAGAAAATATTATCCTGCTTAGACACAAGTAAGGATTTGTGACTGAAAGGGTTATTGGGTGTATAAAAAATTTTTTTCCGTAATTTCTGTCTGACCCAAACAAGCATGAAAAAGTGGTCGTTATTGAAACAGCAAGGATCATGATGGTATACCACAGCATAAGAACTAACAGATGGAGAAACACCATATGAAAAAAAAAAAACAATGTTTTGTTAGCTAACCTGCTGAGTTCAAGTCTTTGAGTGTGTTATAGATGAGTGGGTTCTGACCAAGATACATTTCACAATGACAGACTAAACCAGTGACCTTACATATTAACCAGTGGTTCTCCCCATGGGGGTCCATATAAGATTTTGTTAACATTTATTTGCAATAACTTACTTATACTTCTACAATGCACAAAATATTTTGTGTTTTTTTGTACAATTCCTAATAATATCTAATTATAAAAATACAATGGAAATTGTAGTTAAGACACCTGTGCTGGTGACACGTAAAAAGCAGCGTCCGAATGTGGCAGATGCCAGCGCCGCCTGACTGGCATCCGTGTCGGTGACACGTAAAAGCACCAACCGATCGTGGCCGTTTGCCAGCCTGCTCTGGCCCCTGTGCCGGTGGCATGTAAAAAACACCCACTACACTCACGGAGTGGTTGGCGTTAGGAAGGGCATCCAGCTGTAGAAACACTGCCAGATCAGACTGGAGCCTGGTGCAGCCTTCATGGCTTTCCAGACCTGGTCGAACCGTCCAACCCATGCTAGCATGGGAAACGGACGTTAAATGATGATGATGACAGTAAGATATATAGGACTCAAAGGGGTCCATAGGCATAAAATGGTTAAAAACCAGTTCTAAACCATTATCAAACAAATATCTTATCTATTACCTATTTATCTGTCCCACTTCCTTAAAGTGGTTGATGAGTTACTGAATAAAATGACTTCATCATGAAAGTAACAGCTGTAATCGATAATTCTTTTTTAGAAAAATAAAACAGTACCTATTTTTCATTCATTGTTTGTATGACAAACACAAAATTCAAGAAATGTGAAAGTAAACTAAACCTAAATCAATTTAGACGCATCTGTGCACAAATATTTATTTCTACTGCTTATTCAAAATTCAATAGCATTTGTAAACCAGCTCCTGCCACATGCATTTCCTCTCCTGGAATTACTATTTGGAATTGATATTCATATTCATATAACTTATTGAAAAGACAAGATTTTAAAGTATGAGAGAGATTTTTTACTGGGGTTTTTTTTTCTTTCTTTCTTTTTCAAAATTTGATTAAATTTTCAGTAGTTTTACTCTGTATTTTGAAACTGCTTCTCCTACCAGGAATTTATTTCAACTGGTTTTGTTAGTCACTGTTTAATAACTAAATCAAATCTCAGAGCTTATATATATAATTTAGAGGACTGACCACTAAAAGTGGACAGCCTATATGCTAAACATAGACGTCAAATCGCCACTACCACGAAGAATGTGTTCTCAAGAAAATTCTCAGCTAAAAACCAAAATGTAAAAATAAACAAGACAAATGAAAATATACGTAAATATTAACAAGTGAAACCAATGGCACATAGGTATCGTTTTTTATTTCGTATTTTTTTACATTTTGGTTTTTAGCTGAGATTTTTCTTGAGAACACATTCTTTGTGGTAATGGCGATTTGACATCTATGTTTAGCATATAGGCTGTCCACTTTTAGTGGTCATTCCTCTAAATTTTGTATATAACACAATTTTTAATCTTCGGATTTTTTAAAATATGCTAAGCCACTGGTTTTAATTGATTAATATCAATTTCTACCCTTATTATTTAATTTTATATATATATATATAGAGAGAGAGAGAGAAAGAGTACAAGTTTGAATATTCTCCAAGCATAATTGAGCTGGTACATTTGTTTATATATATATATATATATATATATATATATATATAGTCATCACTAAAGTGACTGAGGGTGCTAGTAAGCACCAGCATTGCTAGAAATAAGAGTTAAAACAACGCTTAACCATGTGAGAACACTTTTCTAAGGGCTGACAAGGGAGACAGGTTCCTTCCCTATGACATGCAAAATAGCCATATCTCTGCTGATTTCAGATTTAATCAGTGACCCATTACCCTGTCACCAACGGTTACTAGCATCAGTATTTTGATGACTTTAGCGATAACTGTACTTCTTGCCCATCAGTTCTAAACTACAAATAGCCACCTTAATATATATATATATATTCATGTAACACACACACACGCACAGAGGGATGCTTACCTTGATGTTTTTTTTTTTTTGTTGTTGTTGTTAGTGCAGGTGTTTCTTTATAACATTTATCTGGGTTTTCTCTTTCCTGTTCTTTGAACTGGGTTTTCTTTTTTCCTGTTCTTTGAAGACCCCCCTCGATGTCTCTAGCCAAGCAATCAGTTCAGCATCAACGGCAGGCGCATACTGATCCTGAATCCTCAGCAATAACTTCCCATCAGCAACCCAAGCAAGGGCCGCATCAGACATCACTCTACATCGCTCCACATTCAGAAACGTTACCATCAGACCAGCCATCACCATGTGAAAGTTACACCTCCACTACATCTCTGTCTTACTCAACTCCTACTGCTGTTATGATGGATAAAAAATGTGATGGTAAGTGTGTTTCTTCTATGATTTCTGTAATGGTTATAGTTTGTCTACTCCTGCCATTGACTGCATTTAATTGTAATTCGTCAATTGTGGATGTTTAGGAAGTTAAAAAAAGAAAGAAAAAGACATTTTAGTCGAATCTACACTTATAAGAGAAGTGAAACTCAATAAAGAATACATGTAAAATGCAATGATCACTTCACCACTGGCACCCTAAAAGAAAAGGATTCACTTGCATGTGCATTCCTCTGTAATGCTGATGCATACCACCATGACTATGCATCTAGACATTAATTTGGTCACTTAAGCATGGCATCAGTTGGATACTGCAGCAGGCTTGTATTCAACGATGGCTTAAGACATTTGTAGAAAACACTCCCTGAAGGTGCCAGGCAGTGGGATGGAACTCATAACCACATAGTCGTATCTGTGCACTTGTGTAACCTATAAATGGAAGATGATATCTTTAATGCCTTTGTATTTGTTTTTGTAAGATTCCTGATGTGAAATCATGTGTTGAAACATGTTTTTATCAATTAAACACAGACACTATATCACTTGGTTTTCACAGAAAGACAGAATGGACTAAACAGAACAATAGGAGACACATGGGATTGTGAGTTGTTGAAGAGGTCACAGGAGGTGACAAAAGAACTTAGACAAAAGACACTAAAATAATAATGATGATAATAATAAAGCTGAAGTGAATACCAAGTATATAGTGTATGTGTGTGTGTCCTTGCCTAAACATCATAATGGCTGAAAATTAGCACCATTATCAAAGAAGGCAGGTTGTCCATGTCTAGCTATGGGGAAATATTACCTTACTTGGAAAAAGGTTAGAGTTGGCTATAGGAAGGGCATCAGGTTGTAAACAATCTCCCTCAGCAAATTCCAGCTGACCAATTCAGCCTGGAAAAGGGAACATTAAATGAAGAGGATATCTTTCATTTGAATAGTTTAAATGTTTGAGTTTTTGCAGTTGACATCAGAAATGTGTTATGTAGCTAAATAATAATAATAATAATAAAGATAAAGCTGATGATAATTACTTGCATGTGAGGCTGCCAGTTTTTAGAAGAGGACAAACAGATTTATGTCTGTTACCAGCTGTGACTTCTATATGTAGGTGGACAGACATAGCGTTGGTCATTTTTGTTGCTCTCTTTTTTTTTATTATCTATGAGTGAATACTCTTCTTAACAGCTGATGTAGCAATGCTTAAAGGGTGGACTTCACACAGGTGCATGGTTAGAGCATTGGGCTCACAATCATGAGGTAGTCAGTTCAATTCATGGACAAGACGCTATTTCACGTTGCTCCAGTTCACTCAGCTGTAGAAATGAGTTGTGACATCACTGGTGCCAAGCTGTATGAGCATTTGTCCTTTCCCTTGGATAACACTAACAGCAGGGAGAGGCGAGGCTGGTATGCATAGGTGATTGCTGGTCTTCCATCAACAACTTTGCTCGGACTTGTACCTCACAGGGTAACTTTCTAGGTGCAATCTCATGATCTCAAAGGAGGTCTTTACTCTTACACAGTGTAATGGGTGCATTTTATCATGGCAGCAGCACTAGTGGGGTTACCTTGTATCCTGTAAGACTAAAGATTTTTCACTATTAGTTTCTGTCCCTTCAAGTCAACCTCAGAAGAGTGATAATGGAAGGTGAAAGAAGTGAAGTATGAAGTGAGAAACGGACTGGGATGAAAGGGTGATGGTAGAGGAGAGGGGTGGGGATAGCAGTTCTATGTTTGGTATAGAGAGAGAGATGGAAAGAGTAAGAGAAGTGATTGTTGTTCATAGAGATGAGTGATGGATGTTAATCACAAGTAACATGGATGGGATGGGGTGGGGTGGTGGTTAGCTGCACTGAAGAGTCAAAGTGGATGAATCAGTTATGGACAACCTTAATGAACCACTCATTACATATCATTTGTGTGAATGGTAAGTGGATGGTAGTGGGGGGGGCATTGAATATGAAAGGGCCCAGTGCCATCCTCTGTTAGAAGTGCACAGGGGCGGGTGACTGATAGAAAGAAGATTTCGGGGTCAATTAAATAAGTACCAGTTATGCACTGGGGTCGATGTAATCGACTTAATCCGTCTGTCTGTCCTTGTTTGTCCTCTCTGTGTTTAGCCCCTTCTGGGCAGTAAAGAAATAAGAAAGAAGAGATGGAGCAGTGATAGAATGGTAAAGGGTGTCTAAGAGGCTCATGAGAACAACAAATGGAAAACCAGAATGTGAAGGGCAACAGATTATCTTCCATTCGCATCACATACTTCTGCTAATGCAGTCTCCACTTCTCCACACTGCATTTGATTCCTCCTCTTCTAAATTGTTTTTCTCTCAGCTCATTTCTATGTTGTCATTCCTGCACATCAAGTGGAACATGCTTCCTTCATTTCTTTCCAACTTCTGCAAATCCTTTACATTCAGTGCCCATGTTTCACTACCCTGCAGCATCGCACTCTGTACCCAGTCATTGTACAATCTGCCTTTCACCCTAAAAGAGAAACCTTTTGTTGCTGTCGTAGGATTAAATCCTGTTAGGTTTAATGGCTTTAGTTTTCATAATCTTGTTACATTGTAGGATTCATTGATCACATGCAAGATGTTGAAGATGAAGAAGAATACAAGGACACAGAACTTGGTGCTGTTGAGGAACATAAAAGCATTATATTACATCTACTATCTCAACTAAAATTAGGAATGGATTTAACGAAGGTCAGTTAATTTACTAAATTTTTGCTTTTCTTTTTAGGAGTCATATAGTAAAATTGGTTCGACTGTGGCTTTGAAGATTTCAAGTTTGAAGTCTCTACTTACATTTGATGACCAGATCTTATGCATGTCATTACAGGCTGACCAGGCCATATCCTTTCTAGTTAGAAAATCTTTTCCAGATGATGATATGTATGACCCAAGATATTTGTAATCAGAAACCATATTTAAGGGCGTATTGTTGAGAGTATGGATGATGCAATCACTGTTGGACAGGCACTTGTTTATATATTCAGTCTTGGCCTCATTGAGGTAAAGACCTACACAATTTGAGGCTTGTTCAAGAGATTGTAAAAGAGACTGGGCATTGGAGAGAGAATCACTGATAAGAGCGATGTCGTCTGCAAAGTCAGTGTCTGTCAAGTAATCAGCTGGGTGTCTGGAACTTCTTCTTGGTTTTATTTCAAAGCCCTTGCCAGAGATGGTATCAACTGACATACGTAGCACATAGTCAACGACAATGATGAAAAGAAATGGGGCGAGCGTGTCACCCTGCAGTATTCCGGCTTTGATTGAGAAAGATGATGTTTCTCCGTCAGAGGTTAAGATGGTTGAAGACGTATCTGTGTAAAGGACCTTGATGGCAGAGATGATTTTGTCTGGTATCCCATAGAGCTTAAGGATTTCAAACATCTTGTACCTATCTACAGAATCGAAAGCTTTAGAAAAGTCTACAAATACCATTGCAAGATTGCGATTAAATGCTTTTGATTCTTCAATAAATCTGCGTAGGCATAGTATCTGGCTCAGCATTGAGCGCCCATGTCTGAATCCATTTTGGTTCTTTCGGAGCAAAGGTTCAACAAAAAGGACAAGATGATTTAGAATCAGTTTGTTGTACAGTTTTGCAGCAATTGACATTAGAGATATACCCCTGTAGTTGGTGACGAAGGATAAATCGCCTTTTTAGGGTATTGGGATGATCTGAGATTGGTGCCAAATCTTTGGAGCGACAAAGGTGGAAAGTGTGTGGTTGCGAAGGTCGAGCAAAAGTGTGTGAAATCTATCATCCTTCCAAATTATAGCTGGGATGTTGTTGGGATCAAATGATTTTGAGGCTTTTAGTTGCTTGGTGAATTGCTGAACCAATTCTACTATATGGCTCAGAAACCTAGACGTTATCAAAGAAGCTTGAGAGGCGGTTGGATGGAACCTACATCCGCCTCCTTATGAGAGCTCAAAATCTCTCGTGGAAGCACCATCCAACCAAAATGCAAATATATGGGAAACTACCACCTGTGTCATCTCTTGTGAAAGGTAGAAGAGTCCAGTTTGCTGGACATTGTTGTAGAGCTGAAAAAGAGGTAATTTCTACTCTCCTTCTCTGGAAGCCATCTGCTTGCGATACCAGAGGGCGCACACTCTCCTACCCTGATGTAATCTCCAGGGATACAGGCATCCAGCAACAGGACCTCCGTAATGCCATAGTGGACCGTGAAGTCTGGCGTAGCATAGTAAATTCCATTGTCTCAACCACGGTCGAACAATGATGATGATTTTAGGAGCTCTTTTAGATGAGAAGAAATCATTTGTGTGTGTATTTGGTTAAAAGGCTTGCTTCCCAACCATGTAGTCTTGGGTTCAATCCAATTGTATGGCACCTTGAGCAAGTGTCTTCTACTCTAAGCCTCATGTCACCCAAAGCCTGTGACAGTGGAAACTGAACTGAAGGATGCTTGTATGTGTGCGTGTACACTTGTCTGGACATCATATAATGTTTGTAAATGAGCTTCGTCATCATGCAAGCAGAATTGTTCATTTCCAGTCTCCCATGGAAAGTTTGTCTAGCTATGAGGGAAATATTACCTTAGTTGGAAAGAGGTTGGAGGTTGGTGAGAGGAAGACTGTCTTCTTCCACTATCTTCCTACTTTGACTGTAAAGTAATTGTTTTTACTTGATTATGTTCTCCTGCATTTTGTAAGAACTTGGCAATAGAGTGCGATTGAACTATATTCATTGATGCATCACAAACTCATTCAAAAGGTCCAGTCTTTGATGATTCAATCAGGCTTAACTTCAGAGAGGATTTAGCGCTGCAAACTAAAGAATCACTCATCTATTATTTACAGTGGTGAATTATGACAGCCTGTGGTACCTTCTTACAGCCTAATGGACTGAGTCATTGAGGATTAAATACTTTGACCATGAATGAACAAACTGTGCTGGTGACAAGAGATGAATCGAGGTTACCCATTTGGTCAAATGTCCAATATTTTGTTCTGTGAGCAATGGGTGTCAGTTTTCTTGCCATCCAAATTGCAACTGAAACCTTCAGTTCCTTGTAAAGATTTTTTCAGAGCTTTTGAGTCCGCCCACCCCATAATTCCTCAACAAAAATGGATCCGTAATACTCCATTTTCTATGCCTCCTGTGTCATCTCCATCTACAGTTGCCGTCAATGAAAACATCTTTGATCTCTTTAACCTAAGAAGGTATTCTTTTAATTGTTTCAGTCATTTGACTGTGGCAATGCTGGAGCACTGCCTTAAAGAGTTTTTTTTTAGTCAAAGACCCCAGGACTTATTCTTTGTAAGCCTAGTATTTATTCTATTGGTCTTTTTTGCCAAACCACTAAGTTACAGAGACATAAGCAGACCAACATCAAATGCCAAGCAATAGTGGGAGGACAAAGACAGTTTAAATGCTAAAGAGTTATTAAGTTTCTCTCTGCTACTGTCTAGGGCAATGGTTCTCAACCAGGATGGCCCCTGAGGGTCCATATAAGATTTTGTTGGGTTCACACAACAAAATAGTAAATTGGGGACCCACAGTAGTATTTCAAGTGCCCCTGAAAAAAATATGCTTTGGATATATAATTATTGATATGTATTGCAAGAAACCGCTGGGTTTCTTTCTCTAATATTTTCCATAGTTCACTCACATAAATATATGCATACACACACACACACACACACACACACACACACACACACATATATATGTGATGGGCTTCTTTCAGTTTCTGTCTACCAAATTCACTCCAAAGGCTTTGGTTGACCCAAGGCTGTAGCAGAAGACATGTGTCCAAGGTGCCATGCAATGAGACTGAATCTTGAAGTTTTGTTGATATCCTTCCTGTTACCTTTAAACAGTGAACATCAGAACTAGTTCCTCCCCTCACTTGTCTCCTTAATATCCCTTTCTCTACAAGATTATATTTCCACAAAAACCAAATGAGAGATTCTCTCATGGTAAATATTGCAGTACTGCGTGGTCTAACACTACATCCACTTTTAAGTGGGGATAAATTTTACCTTCTGGTATTAAAACTGCTTCTGTCTAAGTCCACTGGTTGTTAACAATACCAGTGCCTGATTGGGCTCTGTGATTCTATGTATGTTGCTAGTGGAATGGTTACAGGGCCAAAGAAGGCCGGAGTCACATGACCTAGTAGTCCTGGCAGCATGGATGGCATTGATGATCTCCCACTAGTGTTGTAAACAAAAGTGCTTATGTGCACCACAAAGCCATATGAGAGGTTCTCTTGTGGTAAACATCACAGGATTTTGTGTTCTAACACAACATCCACTTTTAAGGGGTGATATAATTTTTTACCATTTGGGATTGATACTGTTTCTGTTGCCTCAGTTATTTTCCAGATAACAGTGTTTAACTTATCCTCAGAATGACAAACTCTGACCTTATCAACTACTGTCTCATCCGGCCTCACTTTCAACAACATATCTGTGATGAGGCAGACCACTAGCATGGTTCCAAAGAGCCCAAATCTACCTGAAGCTTGCTCTCCTACATCATATGCTATTGATCTCTCAGACTTTGAGAAATTTAATTTAAGCAGTGTTGTTTCCCTTGAAATCTGTGAATCCTCCAAGTACAGGTGTCCATTTATTGCTTATATCTCGGATCATCTGTTTTTTGTCAGACGGCGCCATTACAATGTATAAATTCTTGCTGCCTCTTCTCTTTACTCTTTTACTTGTTTCAATCATTTGACTGTGGCCATGCTGGAGCACTGCCTTTAGTCGAGCAAATCGACCCCAGGACTTATTCTTTGTAAGCCCAGTACTTATTCTATCGGTGTCTTTTGCCGAACCACTAAGTGACGGGGACGTAAACACGCCAGCATCAGTTGTCAAGCGATGTTGGGGGACAAACACATACACGCACACATAAATATACATATATCTACATATATACGATGGGCTTCTTTCAGTTTCCGTCTGCCAAATCCACTCACAAGGAATTGGTCGGCCCGGGGCTATAGCAGAAGACACTTGCCCAAGGTGCCACACAGTGGGACTGAACCCGGAACCATGTGGTTGGTTAGCAAGATACTTACCACACAGCCACTCCTGCACCTCTCTGTCACATTTCACTCTTCTGTAACCTTCAGCTTACAGCTGCTCTGCTACCTATATGTTAGAGAAGGAATCTGAGCCAATCATCAACCACACCAGATCACGTTTGATGGGTCGGATGGAATTTGTTAAGACAGATTTTCTGTGGCTGGATGCTCTTCCTGTCTCCAACTCACATTTGTTTCCAAGCAAAGTAAAATAATATTTCTTCATGGCCAAACAGGTATCTTTTAGAAAAAAAAAGACCAGAAATGATGGTAGTGCTCATTTGCAACCATCGCATTATGCTAAGGCAAGGGTTCATACATGCACACGGATATCGTCATTTAATGTCTGCTTTCCATGCAGGCATGAGTTGGATGGTTTGACAGGAGCTGGCCAGGTAGAAGACTACCCCTGGCTACTCTGTCTGTTTTGGCAGGGTTTTTATGGCTGGATGCCCTTCCTTACCCCAGTCACTCCACAGAGCAGACTCAGTGCTCTTTACATGGTGCCAGCACAAGCGAGGTCAGTTTTGGCATGGTTTCTTTCAACTGGATTCCCTTCCAAATGCCAACCACTTAACGGTATGGACTGGATGCTTTTTAGGTGGATACAGCACCATTATAGCAAGACACCTATTTCTGTGTCTCTGTCACACTCTAACCTTTCATCCTCAAATGACCCCCCCTCCCTCCCCTCTCATAATTCCTTGTCTTGCTAGTTACTTGGTGACCCTGCTAGTGCTGGTGCCACATGAAAAGCATCCAGTCCTCACCAGAAAGTAGTTGGCATTTGGAAAGGCATCCAGTTGTAAAAATCATGCCAAAACTAGCCTCGCCTGTGTTAGTGCCATGTAAAAAGCACTGAGATCCACCCTGCAGAGTGGTTAGTGTTAGGAGACGACAGGGTGCAATTTGAGAGAAATTTAACTGCTGAATCTACTGAATTATCTGTGAACTTTATATCTTACTTTTTTTTATGCACACTTAAGAAAAATATATATATATATATATATATATATATATGAAAAATATATGGCTTGTGTTAGTAATACCAGCGATTATAATTATTTTATTTTATCGCAATTTGATTTGTTTATATATATATATATATATAATATATATATATATATATATATATATATATATATATGAAAAATATATGGCTTGTGTTAGTAATACCAGCGATTATAATTATTTTATTTTATCGCAATTGATTTGTTTATATATATATATATATATATTGTCTTCCTGTATAATTAGCTTTGGAAAATAATTTAAAATTGTATCTTTTAAATTACAGGTAGTCTTACCAACTTTCATTCTGGAAAAAAGGTCATTATTAGAAATGTTTGCTGACTGTATGGCACATCCACTGCTGTTTCTAAAGTAAGTACTTCTTTCACACACGCACACACACACACACATGTATACCTAGGCATACTTTAATGTTGTTAAATTTCAAAGTGGCCAGAGCAGATGGAAAGAACTGTTTGTAAATGAATTCAAAGTCTGGCAATCAAACTGTTGTTGCAAGTTTTACATAAAGAATAAAAAAGTGTTGAATGGTGCAACAATGCAGGAGGAGCAGGCGGAGCCGAACGAATGTTTTTAATGTGGAAATCTCCTGATCAGGAAAACATAGTCTTAGAATGTAAACCGAAGGAATAAAAGTGTCTTCAAGGATTTAATAGATATTGATTGAGAGTAAATGAAGTGAATACTGAACCTTTCTTAGGAATGACGGAAGACAAGGATTTGTAAAAGTATTCTTTCTTGCAGAATATTTTCATTGAAGTAGTAATGCTGGAATAAATGAGCCTGGAATGTTCTGCACATTTTTGTAACCCGCACATTGTTCTTTTTTAATATTTATTTCTTTTTATTGTCAGAATTCCTGACCTTGCAGATCCTGAACAAAGGATGCTTGCGGTAGTTGAGTGGTACCTAACGTCTTTCCATGCTGGCAGACAGGTAAGGAAACTCTCCCTCACTCCCCCACTCTCTCTCATCATACACACACACACACACACACATATGATTGATTTTGATTTTTGATTTTTGATTTTTCCAGTTTCAGCTAATGAGCTGTGGCCATGCTGGGGCACCGCCATTTGGTTTGCTACATGATTTTACCTCACGAATGCTTTTTAGCAACTGCCATTTGGTGCATACATATGCATATATATATCTGACGAAGAGCTCTGCTCGAAACGTTAAATCTTTCTTCTTTCTTTCCTTTCCTGAGCGTCCAATAACACTATACTTGTTCCACGTCCTCACATTGTTGTGTTTTCATGTTTGGATTAACTATATATATATATATATATACACACATACAGAGACATATGTTAATATTGAACAATGAGAATGAGTGCTCGACACTGCATTAGTGGATGAAGATTCTTGATTTTTTATTTATGGTTTAAGGCTACCATTAGTTTCAGGTAAAGGGGAAGTCCCTCAACAATTGTCAAGCCTGTCACATGGAACTCCAGTGTTTGTCTTCATTTTGGTTTGGAACTACCCTTAACATGAAACCAATGGTAGCTTTAACCCATATATAAATATATATATATAATATATATATAATATATATATCATGATTACTATTCAAAAATTATTAATTAATTTTCTAGATCAAGTAACTATAACAAATTTTAATCCCAAATCTAATGTTGATTGCTTTAACATTTCTGATCCTTTTATTTCTCTAAACCCCTTTTACAGGGTTCGGTTGCCAAGAAACCATACAATCCAATTCGAGGAGAGACGTTTCATTGTTCCTGGAAATTTCCTAAGTCATCCGAGGGTCACACTGACAACGGTCTCAACACAGAACAAAATCACTATCTATTAACCTATTGTGCTGAGCAAGTCTCCCACCATCCACCAAGTAAGAACAGCTTTCTAATCAGATACTTTTGTTATTGTTGTTCCACCCTGATTGAGCAGACCTATCATCATCATCATCATCGTTTAACGTCCATTTTCCGTGCTAGCACGGGTTGGACAGTTCGACCGGGGTCTGAGAAGCCAGGAGGCTGCACCAGACTCCAGTCTGGATGCCCTTCCTAACGCCAACCACTCCATGAGTGTAGTGTTTAAGGGTCTGTGGGCCTACAATGGTTTAACCCCTTAGCATTTAAATTGGCCATATTTGGTCCAAATATTCTTCCCACATTATGGTCACACTGGCCAGATCTGACCTCTTGCACCTATCCTACAATGTCATCTTCGAAATCTTGAAGTTACATGATAATGCACAATTAATTATTTATTCAAAACGTTATCTGGCCAGGGGTAGGGGTCCACCAAGGATCAGTCCTCAGCCCCCTATTATTCATCATAGTCCTTCAGGCAATAACAGAGGAATTCAAGACAGGCTGCCCCTGGGAGCTTCTCTATGCTGATGAGCTTATTCTAATAGCTGAGTCACTTTCAGAACTAGAGGGGTTTCAGGTGTGGAAGTAAGGTCTGGAATCAAAGGGCCTTAGGGTCAGTCTAGCGAAAGCTAAAGTCTTAGTAAGTAGGAATGCTGATAAATCACAAATCCCTTCAGGTAGATGGCCCTGCTCGATCTGTCGAAAAGGTGTAGGTAGAGACTCCATAAGATGTACCTGGTGTAAACTATAGACACATAAGAGGTGCAGCAATATCAAAGGAAGGTTAACTGGGAAGATAGATTTTGTGTGTGGCAAATGCACAGGAGCAATAAACACTAATAATGTGCAGTAAACAGCTTCCGTCACATGCCAGAGGGAAAAACTAGAAGTAATGGATAGCTTCTGTTGCCTAGGTGACAAGGTCAGTAGCAGGGGTGGATGCCCAGAGAACATAGCTGCTAGAATAAGAATAGCCTGGGCAAAGTTCAGACAGTTCTTATCTCTGGCATGAGTACTCTGTACTTGTGACCAGCACAGGTGCTTTACACTCGGCACTGGCACAAGTACTTTATATTTGGCACCAACACAGATCTTTACACTTGGCACTAGCACAGGATTTACTTCTGGACTTGGTGTATTGAGTTTTCTTCCCATGATACTGTTCTATGTGTTTGCATTAGTCAAGAGGAATGGGCAAAATCCGCAACCTCTGGGGGCTTTCTCAGACTGGTGAGATAAGCCATTCTAAGCATTTGCAGAAAAAATTGTTGGTGGGTGGGTTTCTAGTTTGAATGTTTGTATCAGTGAACTTTGTCTATTGAAGCCAAAGACTAAGTGTTCTTGTTAGCCTTGGTGTGCGAGGCCTACAAACTTTGTTATGTTTTTAACATTCGTAAATCTCTGGGAAGAATTTTCAAGATATTTTTTCCAAATGTACTGCTTATTGAATTCTGTTTTTTCAGGTTTGTTTTACTAATCTCTCTTCTCTCCCCCACCCCAACTAACTTTCTTTTTTCTTTTGTTTTAGTTTCAGCCTTTTATTTTGAATGTCCAGACAAACAGATTTCTATGAATGCATCAATATGGACCAAATCTAAATTCATGGGAATGTCAATAGGTGTTATGATGGTTGGTAAAGGTGAGCTGATGAGTTTTTCCTTTTTAATACCTTCAGAATGGATATTCGAAATTTCCTTTCTGGAGATTCTTGGGTTTCTGCACAACTTGTCAAAAGTGCATATAAAGCATATGCAGTAATGTACAAATGTCTGGAAAGCAAACAATGCATGAGTCAGATACATGCTTGTGTATGTATGGAGGGGAGAAAATCAGGTGTAGTGTTGGCGAATCTCAGAAAGCATGGAGGTTTTGAAGGATGCAGTGCTCCGACAACTAACAACTGATGCCGGCAGTCTGTTCCATGCTTCAGCAACTCTTAGTGTGAAAAAATGTTTCCGAAAGTCATGAGAGCTGTGTTGTTTTCTGACTTTGTAAACATGTCCATGGGTGTTAGACAAGTGGAGTTTGAAAAGGTGCTCAGAGTTATTGTTTGTACGATGGTTAATAATTTTTTTTTTTTTTTTTTTTTTTTTTTAGTTAATATAGTTAATCAAACGATTGAATCCTCATTGTCAAACTTCTTATAGGAGACTAAATTAACCAGCATCTCTTGTATTCTTTTTGTTCTGTAATTATTCATCATCATCATCATCGTTTAACGTCCGTTCTCCATGCTAGCATGGGTTGGACGGTTCGACCGGGGATCTGGGAAGCCAGAAGGCTGCACCAGGCTCCAGTCTTATCTGGCAATGTTTCTACAGCTGGATGCCCTTCCTAACGCCAACCACTCCGTGAGTGTAGTGGGTGCTTTTTACGTGCCACCTGCACAGGTGCCAGGCGAGGCTGGCAACGGCCACGGTCGGATTGTATTGTAATATTCGAATTTAAGAACACTTTTAAGCTATGGAAATATGGACATTAAAACTATGACGATAACTATTTGAATTTTCATATTCCAGTGTCATTGAATTTATTGGAGTTTGATGAAGAATATGTATTTGGTCTGCCAAGTGTTTATGCTCGGTCGATTCTCACAGTTCCTTGGGTAGAGCTTGGAGACAAGATTTACATTAATTGTCGCAAGACTGGTTATTCTGCTGCTGTAACATTCCACACTAAGGTATGTTAATATTTTCTATTAAGTCAATTCGTTGAATAATTACTCTTTAATTGCTACTCAGAGAAATATCAATACTTTTTTCCCATCTCTTCTGCCATTAATTTCTAATGTAGTAATAAGCACCATTGATTCTTTACCATTATTCTCTATCTTTATGTTCTCATGGCCATGATTAGTGAGTGGAATATACATTAAATACGCTTAACTTACAAAATGTGCTGTTTTCTTAGATCTGTGTATTTACACAGTCTTCTCATTGATTTAAGTGATTACATCATCTTATGTTGACACACTTTCAGTAAAAACGACATATTTTATATTGAAACAGCTCTTTAACAAGCAAAAATGTGTGTTTGCATTCTTCTACATTTTGGCTGGTGGTGTCAGCTTTTGGTCATTTAATAACACACAAACTGGCAAGACAGACCATAACAAACAATGAAAAATAAAAAAGTGTTTATTTCAAATAAGTCCTTCTTTGCTTGAGATCGTTATTGAACCACCAGTTGAACTGTTTGCACTTTTCCACAAGTATTATTTGTTGTCTCTGGTGCAGACTTTAACGAACTCTTAATATCCATGTCTATACAGCTGTATATAGGTACGATTTACTACAATTAACTGAAAGAGCAATGCTTAATTAACAAGTGTTTCATTAGCCTACAGTCTTCACTTCGAATCTCCTCCTCATGGGATGGCAGAAACCGTTTTACTGTTGTAAAAGCGCATGTGTGGTGCCACATAAAAGTGCACATGTGGTGCCATGTAAAAACATGCAGCACACTCTGTAAAGTGGTTGGCATTAGGAAGGGCATCTAGTTGTAGACACCATGCCAAATCAAACTGGAGTCTGGTGCATCTTACCAGCTGTGGTTAAACTGTCCAACCCATGCCAGCATGAACCACAGACGTTAAGTCATGATGATGATTCTGTATACCTTAATTAGCAATGGATATACTGTAGAAAGCCACAACACTACAGTATTTGCCTTGAGAGAGCTTTTTTTTTATTCATGTATATAAGTAGTAAAACACACAGAAGTGTGTCAGCTGTAGACAAAAGCATCCAATGGTGGTGGTGAAATTACTAAATCATGATGTCCGTGTCTTTCTGCATCATCACAAATGAGTTTCCACTGTCAATCACATATTTACACAGATTTTGCTTCTACTTATAAAGAAAAACAGTGATTAACAAATCACTGGTGTTGCAAATATTGGGTTGTCTGGAAAGTTTGTGCCGATTTTTAAAGGAAAGAAAAAGGTCAATAAATACTTTCCATTATATTTTTAATCAGCCAAATATGAACCGTTTTGTTGCACAATGCGTCTCCATCTTTCCTTTAACTTGAAAATACCCTCTTCCCAGAATTGAGGTGGTTTCATGGCAAAGAATTTATCAAGGTATCTTTTTACGAATTGAAAGTTTTTACCATTAAGACTATTCTGCAGAGACCTGAATAAGTGGAAATCCAAAGGAGCAATATCTGGTGAATGTGGAGGGTGGGGTAACACATCCCAGCCGAGCTGCAGCAATTTTTGTCTGGTTCCCAAAGTACCGAAAATGAACTTTCTTATCTTCCATTTTATAGGGTTACAGAATTAACACAGGTTATAGGAACGTAAACCTTCTTCCACAAAAAGATAGCTTAAACTGTGCTCTAAATGGAGGTGTAGTCAAATCCTATTTTATGGGCTCGACCATGTTCTAAAATAAGTTGAAAGGTAAGCTACTATAAATCGGCAAGAACTTTCCGGACAACCCAATAGTTAAGCAGGCTGGGTAAAAATTTGTTATTAGTGATGGAAGCAGTAATAATTTAGAATAGCGTTCTGTATATTCCTGTTTTTTAAGTTAGATATGCAGAATGCTATTCTGAACTAATACTGTTTCATAAAGATTGATGGAAACTCCTGGAATATGCCAGGGAACTTATCAGATTTCTGCTGTTGACCAAAAATATCTTTGCTTAACCCTTTTGATACCAACCTGCCTGAGACTTCCTCTGGCTCTCTATTACAAATGTCTTGATTTCAAATGGTCTGGATTCAAATCTTTCACCTAAACTTAGTTTTAATTTATATTTCCAACAGCAACTTAATAATAAAGTTATTTTTTATGAAGTTCTTTGTTACACATAAAATTGTCTCAACAGAATTAGTGTAACAAAGGGCTTAAGACAACTGTATTTTCTTCAGGTCTATGTAATACTGCTATGATGTAGATACAATATTTTAAAAAATTATTTTCATTTTCTGTTGTTTTTTTTTGTTTTGTTTTGCTCTTGTTTTAAATTCAAGAATATAAACTAAACCAGTTGAATTAATTGAATTCTCTTTCACTTGTAGCCTTTTTATGGAGGTAAACTTCATCGGATTGCAGCAGAAGTGAAGAATAATATGGGTACCATCATATGTAAAGGGCAAGGAGAATGGAATAATTATTTTGAATTTACTTATGAAAATGTAATTTTTATTAAATATTTGTGTGTGTGTGTTTATCCTTCACTAGACTTTATAAAATTGTGGGTTTGGTCTGTGAAACAAGCAACATCTTTGAACAAGGCACTTTGTTTCACATTGCTTCAGTCTACACAGCTGAGAATGAGTACCAGTTGAGTGCTGGTGTAACTCCCCCCCCCTCTCTCTCTCTCTCTCTCACATGTTCAATGTTCCACTGAGCAAAGGGTAGGAGAATTGAAAAGGTGTCTGTTTATGTCTGCTCAAAACTACACAGGCACCTATAACAATTATTGAAAGCATGGTACATGCTATACTCACTTGCAAGTGACAGCTAAGCTTATTGTTCTGATAAACTCATGGCTTTAAAAAGTAATTTGAAAAGATGTCTCAACAGGTCAGCTGTCAATAACAATATTAATTATACAAGTTGAGTGAAATTTCTTATCTTGAAATGTGCTTTGATTGTTGTCAATTAACTTTAATTTGAATCATGAAATTTCATGTGTAATTAGTATTGTATTTGTTATGAATGATTTAATGATGGTTATCAACATTTAACATTCATTTTCCATGCTGCTAAGGGTTGGACAACTTGACCCCAACAGTCAAGGCCCCAGGGGCTGCACCAGGTTCCATTGCCTGTTTTGGTTTTGGTTTCTATGGCTGGATGCCTCTTTACAGAGTGTCTGCTGGGTGCTTTTTTTTATATGGCACCAGCACCCACAGCAGTCCTTTTTATGTAGCACATCAGTTTTAGGATCTCAATTCTGTTGTGGTGGGTGGGCCTTCTTGAGCACAGCAGTGTGCCACATATTTTGGTCCTGTCATCTTGTTCATAAGGTTCAGCGTTTTGAGATCTGCCTTTAATACTTCATCCCATGTCTTCCTGGGTCTCCCTCTTCCACAACATCCATCCACTTGAAACAGAATTTATAGTTGTCTGTAAATAATATCTACAGAATTTTAACAATCAAATCTTGAAATTTTTCTTAATCTGTCTGAAATTTTAATCAGTGCTGTTCAATATGTATTATTTCATTGATTTTTAGGGAGAAACCAAAACTATTGATGTAAGTAGTCTGGAGATTATGAGAAAGTGTGTTCGCCCTATTTCAATGCAAGGAGAATTTGAGTCAAGGAGACTCTGGCAACATGTCACCAATGCTTTGAAACTGGGAGATGTAAATATTGCTACTGAACACAAGAAATTTGTGAGTATACCAGTTGAGCACTGGAGTCAATGTAATCAACTTGCCCCCTCTCCCAAAATTGCCATCCCACTGCCAGAATTTGGAATCAATATTGATGTATGGTATAATATAAACAACAAAATCACCATAAATCTAAAACCCCTTACTAAATTTGACCCTATAAGAATGAGGGACAACTTAGAACAACAAAAACCTTCAATCATGAGTTTCCCAACAGATGTTGTTAGATTTCACTCCTTCAATATCAACAAAGACAAAGGTTTAGTTGCAAGAATTCAAAGAGACTGGATTATTGCTGAGCAAAAATACAGTCTTTTATCCAAGAACAAAGAGTTTCTTTTTTTTCACTCCCAACATACTGACATGTCTTGGATCTCTTTTCTGCTCTACAATCACATAAGACAATAATGGTGGATGGTTCTCTACCTTATTTACATCTGTAGAGCAGAGACCATATCAATGGTTTTAGAAAGAATAATCTGTGAAGATGGCAATCTTTGTGTTTTTTTTTTTCTTTTCTTTTTGCCCATAGTTTGTGCTGGACTCGGTTCAGAGGGAGCAGAATTAAAGCTTCTCATGAATTAAAGTTGGATATGTTTATTGAATAAATATACTTTTAACAACTGGCATAATGCTCAAAAGTAGCATGAAAAGGACTATCATTTTGTATGTATATAATTATTAATCTGCCACTGTGGCCAAATGAATCTCACTTTGCTTTTAATACTAACCACAAGTATTGATTTCATAAACAATCATTGTGTTGTCCTACAAAGCAACTTTTTTTTTTTTATTCAGTTTACCTGTCAGTCTGTCTGAGAAGTTAACTGACAATAGGTTCATATTCTATCCAGGATGATATTTGTCTCCTGTCATATAACAGGGTTTTTTTAATTCAAAACATCATCATCATTATCACACGTCCGCTTTCCGTGCTAGCATGGGTTGGATGATTTTGACTGAGGGCTGGCGAACCAGATGGCTGCACCAGGCTTCAATCTTGATCTGGCAGAGTTTCTACAGCTGGATGCCCTTCCTAATGCCAACCACTCCGAGAGTGTAGTGGGTGCTTTTTATGTGCCACTGGCAATGACCTCGCTCGAATCCTTTTACACATGCCACCAGCACAGGTGCCAGTAAGGCGACGTTGGTAACGATCACGCTCGAATGGTGCCCTTTTACGTGCCACCGGCACGGAAACCAGTTGGCTGCTCTGGCAACAATCATGCTCGGATCTTAATTGAAAAATGGGGTAGCAAGCATGTGAACATTGTCATGCATAGATGCACATGTATGCATGTGCACATGCACACACACTACTACACTGCTTATAAGTGATGACAACCTGCTTATTCTTCTTTATTTCTTTTTAATCATTAGCTGGAAGACCGTCAACGAGAAGGGGAAAGATTACGGAAAGAAACAAATACAGAGTTTGCAACGAAGGTTTGTTTTTTAAGAATTTTATATTCTCTTAAGAATATGAGTGGATGCTGGAAAGTTGCTGGCTTTAAGGGTATCGCAAAGGGCCTGGTTGGAGACCCAACCTTCTGAGTTCTTTCACAGGTCTTACAAAAACTGAAGGACCCCCACTGCAATAAGAGAGGGGAATATGTTGAATAAAATCATAATTAACTGACCCCCCCCTGTATTTTCTTTTACCCAAGACCAGGAACTTTTCAGCCCCACCCCCTTGCATATGTTCTACAGTTCTGAAGCCGGTATGTAAACATAAAGTTCAAAGGCGGTGAGCTGGCAGAATCGTTAGCATGCCAGGCGAAATGCTTTGTAGTAGTTCGTCTGCCGCTAAGTTCTGAGTTCAAATTCCGCCGAGGTCGACTTTGCCTTTCATCCTTTCGGGGTTGATTAAATAAGTACCAGTTACGCACTGGGGTCGATATAATGTCCTTGTTTGCCCCTTGTGGGTAGTAAAGAAATAGGTATGTAAACATAAAGCAGTGTTACTGTAGTTATAAGCCTTTCTTTTATTTAAATTGTTCCATTCTGTATTATATTTAGATTTTATATATAAAAGTCTTTAGATCTTATATAATAAACAAATTTTGGGGAGCATTGAGAAGAAATGACCCAAGCCTTAGTTATGCTGTTTTCTATTTTGTTTTTCTTTCAAGTGTGTTCTTAGCGCCTGTAGCCAATTGTGGTCACTGAACCTTTCCAGATGATAGACAACCCCAACCAAAGATGCACAGATTTCTTTTCGGAATTCTTTGACTTTCTGTTGGTTCTCTTTCAGTACAATATTATTAATCCTTTCATTACCATATTTCTGTTGAAGTATACTATCCTTATTTCAATTCATTTTTAAAATAATTAAGGATTAATTAAATAGTCGTCTTAAAATTCTGATGGTAGGTTTTAATGTAGATCTCTTTAACCCTTCAGCAGGCCAAAATATTCTATTTTATGTTGAAACTAGCTGGATCTTACCTCTCACACTTAACCTACAATGTCATTGTAAAAATAAACAGTCACATCATCAAATTCTTGAAGTTACAAAGTAATTCTTGCTTAATTCAAAACAATGTGAATAAATAAGCTTTAATCTTGACAGAATAATCTGCTAAAGGGTCAAAACTGGGAATTTGCTTCATAGAACCAATGGAGGTTTTAGGTGGGTTGCTATCAAAAGGGTCAATGACCATTTTTTATATTTTCTTTTGGACAGTTTTGTAATTTTATTTTTTTCTCTTTTGTTTTTACTTCAGCACTTTCACCTCGATGGAGAAGATTGGGTCTACAATAAAATCCTTCGAAGTCGGCATAAAGAGCCCTGTGATATAAAGGATAACAACAACAGCGAAGACGGCAAGCGTTGTTCTGCTGAAAGTCCATTGAAGAGCAATAAAGTGAGCCAGAACGAACCGAAAATGTCTCAGTCAAATAACTGCTACGATGTGAGTGGGGCGGCACCGAAAAACGAAAAGAACACTTTCCCAAAAGACAAAAGTCAAAAGAAAGACTCTCAATCATCCAAAACGAAAATTTCTCCAAAAACTAATCGGACCAATAAGAATGAGAAAACTCGCAAAAACGAAAAATGTTTGAAAGATGTCTCTTGATGAGGGCTTTCCATCCTGTGGAAGTGATTTCACTTCAGAAAGGTCTTTCATTAAGTTAGAGAGTTATTTAGAAGCCTAACGGCCGAGACCGGGCTTGGTGTCGGCCGAATAGGGTTTGACGACCAACTTCCTCATCAAATCTACTGAGCTGCTTTTATCTCAGTGGGCCCCCTGAGGTTTTTATTGGGGGTTTTTTTTTTCCTGATTTTTTTTTTTTTTTTCAAAAAGTAACTTGAACAATAACTGCAGACATGTCATTGTGACCTGACAATTTCAGTTTGATTTGAGAAAGGAAGACCAAACGAAAATATTCTCTGCTTTGGTTGAAATGGTATTAGCAGCAGTAGTGTGGTTAAAACAAAAATCAGATCTTTTTTTTTTTTTATCTCTTTTGGCTGCACTTTTTAGCTAATCCAGTTGCTTTCTTTCCACATTGCATGCACTGAAATGCCTTTCTTCGTGGGCTTGCAGTGACTTGCTTTTGTGATATGATTAAAAAAAAAAAAGTATCTGTTAATAATAATAATAATAATAATAATAATAATAATAGAATATAGGCATTCTGTGAAAATACTTCCTCTTGCTGCCATTGCATCTCTTACTTTTCGGTTATCTGAAAATGAGTGATGAAATTGAGGAAGAAAGAGAAAAAAAAAAAATGAAAGTATGGAACAAATTCTGTGATTATTTCTGCTGTAAATATTAAGCATATCATAAATTTTTACTGAATTCCAAAAGACCTGGTTTATTGCCTTTGTTTTGTTTTTTTTTCTGTTATTGTGTAAAGGTATTTATTGATACATTCTTACTTTTCCATCTTAGCCATTATGAAATTTAATATTCATAATAATCTAAAGTTTCCATTATACAGTAGTTACTTTCATCAACATAGCATTAGTTTGACTTGACTTGACTTGAAACAGCATTCACCCGGGGTGGGTTGAGCTGGCTTCATTTATCCTCAATGCTGCATCTCTCACAAATGCCGACCAGGCCTGGCGATTTGAGGCTAACGACCACGTGATCTCCAACCACTCCTTATTCCAGCAGCGAGCGCCATAGATATGGAGGCCTAGGTTGGGTTCCAGATCAGCCTTGATTGTCATCAGCCAGATTTTTCGTTGTTTTCGCCAACCCTGAAGGGGAGCTGGGGCAATTGCTTTGTAGATGAATTCTCCTGGTTGACGACGGAGGGCATGACCCAGCCAATGCAGACGTCTCGTTAGGATGGCTTGTCGGAGGGAGGTGATTCTGCACTGGTGTCGCACCGAATTGTTGGAGACAAAGTGATGCCATCGGACACGAAGGATGCGACATAGACAGAGGTGATTGAAGGATTGTAGTCGCTTAATATAGCATTAGTTTGATTTTTTTTTTTTTGTTTTGTAGTTAGTCTGAAGGGGTGTGGCTTAGTGGTTAGGGTATTCAGCTCACAATCTTATGGTCATGAGTTCAATTCCTGGCGATGCTTTGTGTCTTTGAGCAAGACTCTATATTTCACATTGCTCTGGTTCACACAGCTGACAGACGTGAGTAATACCTGTAATTTAAAGGGCCGGCCTTGTCACCTCCTGTATCATACTAAATCTCCCTGAGTCCTACATTAAGGGTACACATGTCTGTGGAGTGCTCTGCCAGTTGCACATTAATTTTACAAGCAGGCGGTTCCATTAATCAGATCAAGTGGAACCCTCGTCATGGTAACCAGTGGAGTCCCAGTAGTTTATAGTTTGCATTGGTGAAGTCTCACTAAACTACCTCGGTCTGTTATCTTCTCATTCATGAAGCTTAATTGCTTAACTTTTGATCTGTTTGTCTTCATTGATATATCTCATTTTAACTATCATTTACTATGCCTTAAATTTCATCGAATATAATTTCCTCAACAACTACAGTTGGCTGAATTGTTAAGTTGGTTTTCTGCAGTTGAGTTTTTCTTTCCTTGACAACAGGTCTTAAATATTTACAGACTCTTCTCTGCCTAACTAAATATCAGTAGCAGGTACAGTTCACTGCTGTGTTATTTTCAGGTTATTTTTTAACCCCAAGTCAGCCCTAATCAAGCAAAATTGTCTTTTTAAGATGGTTGGGTGTGGTTCTAGCAGATTGAACCACATGGAGGGTCTGTGTGGGAAGTGGAGGTCACATGTCTAGCATGTGTCCCGTAAGTTTGTTAGATTTTTAAAAAAAATTTTTATGAGAAAACTAAATTAAATGGTGCCTTACAAAATAAGATGCAATGTATATGCAACCTTTGTGTTTATTAACTTAAAGTACCAAGTTCAAATTCTTCACTAGGCTGGCAACGTCTTTCAAGAGAGCAAAAATGTTTCTAAACCACTAAACACAGGGGAAACTGGGTGAAGCCTCAGTCCGCTTCACTCACTGTGCCATATAGTTGTGGTTTATTCTCCTCCCACAAGATCAGTGCTGATCAAAGGCACCCCAACCATGACCATCCCATCTTATGAAGGGTATCTAGAATTCTATTGTCTAATGCATGGGTGAGTGGTTTAGAAGTTCACTTCACAATCAAGTTTTGAGTTCAATCTCACTGTGTGTCATCTTGGACAAGTATTTTTGACAGTGTCTTGGAATCGACCTAAGACTTTTGAGTACAATTGGATAGAAGGAAACTGTGCAGAAGCCCATTGTATGAACTGTAGCTGTAATTCAAAAGACCAGCCTTGTCATGTTTGGGTTTGGGAATTAAGGGAAAGGTATAGGTGTTTATGTGAAGGCACATGGCTTAGTGGTTAGGGTGTTGGACTTATGATCGTAAAATTGTGGTTTCGATTCCTGGACCAGGCAATGCATTGTGCTCTTGAGCAAGACACTTCATTTCACGTTGCTCCAGTGCACTCAGCTGTAGAAATGAGTACCACTAGTGGAGGCGTGTCACTTAGTGGTTAGGGTGTTGGATTCACAATCGTAAGATTGTGGTTTCGATCCCTGGACCAGGCACTCCATTGTGTCCTCAAACAAAACACTTCATTTCACGTTGCTCCAGTTCACTCAGCTGTAGAAATGAGTTTAGCCTGGTGAGGGATGGGCTCCACCAGGCTTTCTCACCCAAGATACGCTGCATGGCTGCAGCACTCTATCAACACCTAAGGAGTTAAGGGATATGTTAATGTCAAAAGGTATTCAATATGAGTTGGACTTTCAGTGGAGTGACCAATTGAATACTCACCATCAGAATCAATGGAACATCCACCATCAAACATGTTCTTTCCTTTCCCAGGACAATTTGTTAGGTTTGTGGGCAGTTTGATTGCTGTTTCTAGTAAGTTCAGCAATGAAACAACAAAAACACTAGTGGTTCCCTCGTTGACTTAAAACAGTTTGTTGTCAGTGTTATTTAAGCCCTTCGGGGACCCTGTTTGAACAGACCTATAATGGCAGACATTGACACCCTTTAAGATGATGGGTCTGATTTGGGAACATTAGACTGTCTCTAGTAGGTCAACTAGCAGCAACATAGAGGTTTCCTTGTACGTCTCTGAAGCAAATAACGTTGATGAAATTTTGCTGTGAAAAGTTAGGTTCAGTCAAATTAAAATGCCATTTAAGCACAGCATGGTCATACATTTTAGATACATGTTTGATCGAACCTGATCAGATATCGATGGCCATACCAAAGTAGCTGTGTCTCAGGCACATCAATACTTTTGGTACTACATTTGTCTCGAGATAACTTCCAGACACAATCTTTAAGTTCCAATTCTCATGACACTTGTAACGGAACCATAATCACCTTAATCTTCCCATCAAAAAGTTATTTTATACATTCAATTTTCACTAAGGAACTGGCAACCATTGCTAGTGGAGCGCTAAGAGTACCATACGAGCGAGATCGTTGCCAGAGCAACAAGCTGGCCTTTGTGCTGATGGCACGTTAAACACACCATTCGAGCGTGATCGTTACCGTATTGCCTTACTAGCACTTGTGCTGGTGGCACGTGAAACATTCGAGCGAGGTCGTCGCTAGACTGGCTCCTGTGCAGGTGGCACGTAAAGAGCACCATTTGGGTGTGGCCGTTGCCAGTACCACCAAACTGGCCCTCGTGCCGGTGGCATGTAAAAGCACCCGCTACACTCTCAGAGTGGTTCGCGTTAGGAAGTGCATCCAGCTGTAGAAACTCTGCCAGATCGGATTGGAGTCTGGTTCGCCAAACCTCAGTCAAATCGTCCAACCCATGCCAGCATGGAAAGCGGACGTTAAATGATGATGATGATGATGAATTTTCACTAAGGAAGCAGGGCACTTCCTTCTGAATTTAGTCAAAGATGACAGTCTCCAGCAGATGTGAATTAGAGATGTAAAGCTTTAGTAATAGAATACATTAGACCTTGTGGGAATCAATGACTGGTTTTGGTGTTGAAATACTTCTGTGTTCTCATGAAAGCCAGGACTCTTTGAGACAATTTCAGCCATGTTAAGACAATCATTTCTAATATACTGATGTTTGTAGATGAATGCTTAAGATTGTAGTCAGCGTTCCTTTGCAATCTTTAAGCAAGACTTTTAACTTTATAGGGTCAGAAGCTATACTTTATAAATTAGAAAAGTAGTAAATACGTAAAATGCATGAAATTACATTTAAAACAAAATGTTGTGTATATATTAGGACTTTTTCATTTTTTTTATACATATAATAATATTTATTATTATTATATTTCTGTGTATATGTATAGTTTATGCTTATAAATATTAAAGTATAGAGATAAACAAATTTAACAAATAAAATTAGTAAGTTTTTTTTATAACCAATTTCATAAAAACATTCTTTGCTTTTTATTGAAAACCAGTAAAAATGCTCGACTGATTTGGAAGAAGGTACTTTAATGTCAGTGGATTGTTAACTTTGGAGGGAAGGGGTAGGGAATAGATAATTTATTTCAATAAATTACTCAAATATATTTAATATATTATTATTGATATTATTTATTTGTTGCATTCACAAAATTACTGGCTTGAATTTTTTGTTTTACTTCCTGAAAGCCGTTAGAATTCCTCAGTCTCTGGCTTACCAAAATGATCAACTTTATAATAATTGCCACTGTATTACAATTATTTATCACAATTGGCAGTACCCCAGCATGGCCACAGAACACTGGCTGAAACTAATAAAAGAATATCTTTGGTAAGATAAAATGACACACAGACATTTAGGTTTCAACTTAGTGTTAGGATTTAGCATTAATGTTCTAATCCTCTCTGCATTAATTATGTTTAAAAATAATTATGCAATGAGGTTAAAAAAAAACAATGACTAATATTTTATTCTTCGTTAAAAAGGTCACTATAAGACCAAAACATGTCTGAAGTTGTCTCCCCTACTTGCTGAAATTATTGAAGATATTAGTCAAAGACAGATATTGTTTTCCTTCATTATTGTAGTCAACATGATTAATGCAGTGGTTATTTTAAAGCTAACACTAACTTATGATTTTTCATCCAGATGGCGTTAGGTGTTATTTATTCTTTCAACTTATTTCTGATCTCTTGAAACTAATGTAGCTTTTCATTGCGTGTCGTATTTTATAAAATACTAAGTCATTGTAAGTCTTTAAAAAAAAAAAAAAAAAAAAAGTTCCTTAAATTCTGAGCTGAGCTCATAAATTTCATATAAATTATTTCTGAAACGCTTCACATGCAGCAGACAACCAAATTTGCCATTTTCAAGGCTGTTGAAAGGATTTCACTATTTATCAACGCAAATATAATGGTTTGCTTTGGTGCTATAAATTTGTTTCAAGGCTTCCTGACAGTTGTTGAGGTCTTGCCATGGTCGACATATCCACGACTCCATTAAAGACAAATGTTTTAATAGAAAAGAGAAAGTTTCATCAGAATAATCTCCAGAAAGTACGTCATTAAATACGGAATCAAATTTCGGCTCAATTATCGTCAGCTCCTTCACTCTGTAAGATAAAACTTGTCTTTCACCACAATTTCTGCAATCAAAATCTTGGTCTTCATTTTCAAATTGGCCAAGGACATGATGGCATTTCTCACATTTAAAATAAGGTGAATGGTTGGGAATGTCATCGTACATTGGCCAGTCGTTAGCACAGGCTACACAGGAACAGTCGAAGAAATATCGACGACCAAGTTCAGCATCTCGTTTCTCTATGTCGTCGACTGGATATAAAATACCATAACTATCAACAACTTCCATTCCTTTGGGAATGTGATGGATGGCTCGTACAACGCACAAATTCCCATAGCTGTGTCGCACAACATTAGGGTCACAAGAATGATTGAATAAACTAAGTGTGGCATAGACAGCAGATCCAATGTCGGCTGCGCTAGACTTCAAGGGCTGTTTCAGATTGATGGATAGTTCAGTTATCTCATGAGCATTGCATGGTAACATTTGAAGATGGCGAAGAATATGGCCACCAACAATAAGATGAATGTCTTTGCAATCATCCGCTTTTGAAAAAAATTTAGTTCTCTCTAGACATTTCAAAAGATAAACTGCTGTTAATGTTCGACGAAATAGATCCGAGAAAGTTCTGTCTTCTGAATGGTTCACAAGGTTATAGACTGACCAATAATCTTCAGAATCATATTGACCTAATTTATTAAACCCTATTGCTGAAGGTTTTGTAGATTTTTCATCAGCAAAATTTTCCTCAAAATTCTTAATATAATCGTAATTTGCTTTTATAACCATTCTTAATGCCAGATGATAAACATCATACTCTAACAGCTTGATTGACAGTAAAATGGAACATTCTACAGAGTGGTACTGGTTCCAAGATTCTTCTCGACAAGTTGCATTGCAGTAAACAACTTCTGCACACGAAGAACATGGTATTGGATGTTCTGCTCTTTTACAACAGTGATGGCAATGGCTGGAATGGTGATCATCATTGATCACAAAGCTGTACGGTTTCTCAATAGCAAGAACTTCACCAACATTTATGTCCCTGGTAGCAGAAATATATCTTCCTTTATCTTTGGAATATTTCATACATATAGCATCTGAAGCACATGGAAACTGGCTGCTCCGTTCTCCTTCAATTCTAGGAAGCGGTCCCATAAATGCATTGCATTCTTCAGCCTTCACCTTAGCTTTAGGTTTATTGTGGCAGTCTTTGATGAATTTTTCAAGTTTTGCTTGTCGTTCCGTTTGCCGATCTTTCTCTAGGCTGGAGTCAACTAAACTCTTTATGGCTTCTTCAAAATATTTGATGGCTTCCTCATTCAAACCAATTTCATACTTGGACCTACCCTGCCTTTCTAACAGTTTATGCATCAGTTTTTTAGGATAGTCATTCTTGAGAGCTAAATCTATGTCCTTCAAACAGAGGTGATACTTTTGCATATCAAAATACACAGCTGATCTATTGGCATAGCCCAGTGCCAGCATATCTCCAATCCCTGGGGCTTTTTGGATGCTCCTTGTATAAAAACTAAATGCTTGTCGATAGTTTTTTTTCACATATTCTGCATTTCCTTTGTTTCGAAACTCTGTAGAATCAGATGCTGACTTCTCAATTGACATTTCTTCGATTCTTATTACTTTATCAATAAATGGTAAGTTGTAAACAGCAGTGAATCTCTGTAGATTCGTCTCAGCAGCACTGAACGTTTTCGACCAGTCTTTCCATTTCACGTCGTTTTGGATATTCATTAGTAACTCATCCCGCCAATTGTCAATTAGGTCTGCCATTTTGTTATTGTAACACTAGAAATAAAAAGAAAGATAATGTAACAACTGCAAATTAGATTAATTACTTTGAATTTATTTCTCATTTCAGTGATTTAAATTGGAAAAAAAAAAATACTTGGAAGTAATTTGATTAAAAAGCTATTTTAATTTCTCAATGATCAAAAATCAAATGGAAATTGCGGTTGCGATACCTGTGCCGGTGGCATATAAAATGCACCATCCGTACGTGGCCGATGCCAGCGCCGCCTTGACTGGCTTCTGTGCCGGTGGCACATAAAAAGCGCCAACCGATCATGGCCATTGCCAGCCTACCCTGACACGTAAAAAGCACCCACTACACTCATGGAGTGGTTGGCGTTAGGAAGGGCATCCAGCCGTAGAAACACTGCCAGATCAGACTGGAGCCTGGTGCAGCCTCCTGGCTTCCCAGACCTCAGTCGAACCGTCCAACCCATGCTAGCATGGAAAGCGGACGTTAAACAATGACGATGATGATGAATGACTCCCAATTAAATCTGCCGTTTCTTCGCCTCCCCCCCATTACTTCTGTCTCTATTCTCACAAATCAATTCTTAACTACATTGACTTGGTGTTCATATTTTACTTTCTCATGACTTTATACAGTGTTCACACAGTAAGAAGCATGCTTTGTAAATCATGTGATTCTGGGTTCAGTCTCATTGCGTAGCACTTCGGGCAAGTGTCATCTATAGTCCAGGTCAACTAACACCTTGTCAGTGCAGCAACTGTCACATATATATATATGTATGTATATCATCATTTAACGTCCTCTTTTCCATACTGGCATGGATCACGCACACACAACAGAAGTAAATAGACACCTCATAAAACATTGTTTTATGTATATTCTAACTTGTGAAAGTTAATATTTTTTATTAATTGACATTTTTATGTTTTAGGGGTTTTATATGAGACTGGCCGTTGCCAGCCCCGCCTGGCACCTGTGCAGGTGGCACGTAAAAAGCACCCACTACACTCACGGAGTGGTTGGCGTTAGGAAGGGCATCCAGCTGTAGAAACATTGCCAGATAAGACTGGAGCCTGGTGCAGCCTTCTGGCTTCCCAGATCCCCGGTCGAACCGTCCAACCCATGCTAGCATGGAGAACGGACGTTAAACGATGATGATGATGATGATGATGTCCAATCATGCCATGTACAAAGGAAGCCTTGGAACTGTCTGAATTTCAAAGAGGCCATATTGTAGGTCATTCTGAAGGTGGACATAGTCAGCGTAAAATTGCAGAAAACCTTGGAATCCCACTTTCTACAGTTAATAGGGTGATTGTGCAATTCACCAGAGAGGGGAAGGAGTCCACATCACCTTGCCCAGATCAACCAGGGCCCTCCAAAGGACTCTTCTCTTTGCTAAAAGAAGTGTGAAGGATAATCCTTGTTGCAAGGCATCTGACACAGCAGAACAAGTTGATGTCAGTCCCAGAACAGCTGTTGGGTATCTCCACAAATTTGGTTACTATGGTAGAGCAACAAGAAGGAGGCCGCTTCTTCGACCAGCCAACATCAAGCAGAGAAAAGATTGGGCCAGTGTGATGATGGAGAGGCCACTAGCATTTTGGGACACTGTCATATTCTCTGGTGGGTTCAGATTTACTGTATTTCCTGACAGTGGTCAAGTGTGGGTTCGGAGACCCCGTGATCAAGAATTTGATGTGAAAAGATTGCAGCCAACAATGAAACATGGCAGTTATTCTGTGATGGTCTGGGGAGCAATTTGGAGCAATGGTTGATCAGAGCTGGTGGAGTGTGAGGGATAACATAAACTCAGATAAACATGTGTCCATATTGCAGAAAGGACTCCTTCCAATCTTCTCCAGTGGCGAAATGATTAAAGACTATTTATGGAAGATGGGGCTCCTTGTCACACAGCTAAAATGATCCAAAATTTGTCAGATGAGAATGGCATTAAAAAGCTTCCATGGCCAAGCCAGTCACTAGATATGAACCCTATTGAACACTTCTGGGGTATAATGGACAGGAGACTTCATAAAAAGAACAAGAAGGCATCTTCAAAGCCAGATTTTTTGAGATTACTGCATGAAACTTGGCAAGAAATTCTGCAAGAGAATATTCATCATCTGATCAGGACCCTAATAGGGTCTTTGCAATGAAAAATGCAAAGGCATGTCTACTAAATATAACATATTCACATTATAACAATAAATAATTTGAATGTATAATTTCAGATTCAAATAAATTTTAATAATTATAAGGGCCTCTATTTACTTCTGTCATGTCTGTGTGTGTAATACATACATATATATATATATATATATATATATATAAGAATACAAAAAATGGGACAAGAACGCAAAACATCTAGACAGATGATACAAAAAAGGGACAAGAAAAACATAAGGACAGGTCATTCAGAGTTTTCTTTCCTCAGTTGAGTTCCAGACAATCTTTGCAATTTTGGCTGGTTATACACGAGATTGCTCCAATCTGATCAGCCCCAAGGAAAAACAAAGCTAAGAGCACTGGATTCCTTGGAAAAAAGCAGCGAATGTATATGAAAACAAGGATGGGAAAAACCCCCAGATAAATGGTATACAAATGCAAATAACAGGACATTAACAACAGGTGTTTTTCGACTAAGGACAAGAGATAGATAGATAGATGCACAAACACACTAGTATATTACTCTACCCTTGGTCTGTGAGTACTACTTTTTCCCACCTTTTGCATCTATGAACTTACTTTGTACATGTGTGTGTGTGTATATATATATATATATATATAAAGGTAAAAAGGGAGAAAATAGAAAGCTTCTAACAATGTGGAAAGGCTTATAAAACCTTTATATTTCAGGCACAAAGGCCCATCTTCAGAAGAAAAATAATCTGGGAAATGTCCAGTTATGAAGGTTCCATTAACTCATTCAAATCCCCCAGGGATTTTGCACCTGAAATATAAAGGTTTTACAAAACTTCCCGCATTGTCAGAAGCCTTCAATTTTCTCCTTTTTTACCTTCTTCAATATTACAATACTTCAAGCAAGCTACAGCCTTCTTATATATATGTGTGTATATATATATATATGTATGTATAATAAATTCTCATTTCAGTACTTCTGCAACAACTGCCAGACATTGAATTCCTTGCATGCAATATAATGCTATTCAAACCCAAGTAACATCATCATTATCAGTTTTAAGTCCTTTGAGACTTTAAGTATTTAGTTTTCGTAGCAGTTGTTGCAAAGCTGGAATCATCTTTGCTTTAGTAAAACCTTTTCTAACTGATTTAATATTTGATTCTTCAGTTGGTTTTTCTAATCATTCCATGATGTTGTTACCATTCCTTATTATGATGTCCTCAATAAACTTTAAGACGTCCCCAAGGACTGAGGAGGGCTCCAAATCTCATGGGAGGGCCTCTGAGCATTGAAAAGAGGGTAAACAAATTACCACTATTGCTGCTTCAGTACAATGAACAAGAGATGGTCTGGGTCTGTTCATTAACTTTTGACACCACTCTATGCTGTTGGCTGCTTAACTTGATACCTTATTCACTTGGTCATCCACACTATCTGCCCGAAGATTTAGAACCTTAAAATATGTGTCCAGTATTGCTCGAAAACAGACAAGTTTATCAAGGAGTGAAAATATTTAACTCCGTTATTGAACCCCTGCATGGTTGCTCAATCTGCTAGAAACAGTAATCAAATCTCCCTCAAATCACACTATACTGTCTTAAAGAAGACATTGAATGATACAGTCCTACATAGTCCTGAAAAGATGGGACTCGCAATTGGAATACTTTTGAACATAGCTATGCTCAATTAGAAACGAGTTGGAGAATTAGGCTGCCTCGTTAGCTCCTAGTTGTTATCTTTAGTAGTAGAAAAGGTCAACTTCTCTAACGAGCTCCAATGTGGTGCTGATTTTCGCTGGCACACTGGCTTTAAACCTGCTGGGATGAGAGGAGGTTGACACCTAATTTCAAGAGTCCACAACGATAAGGTACTCTTTTACTTGTTTCAGTCATTTGACTGTGGCTATGCTGGAGCACCACCTTTCGTTGAGCAACTTGACCCCAGGACTTATTCTTTGTAAGCTTAGTACTTATTCTATCGGTTGCTTTTGCTGTACCACTAAGTTACGGGGACATAAACACACCAGCATCGGTTGTTAAGCGATGTTGAGGGGATAAACACAGACACACAAACATACACACACATGCATATATACATATATACGATGGGCTTCTTTCAGTTTTCGTCTACCAAATCCACTCACAAGGCTTTGGTCGGCCTGAGGCTGTAGTAGAAGACACTTGCCCAAGGTGCCACGCAGTGGGACTGAACCCAGAACCATGTGGTTGGTAAGCAAGCTACTTACCACACAACCACTAAAAAAAAAAAAAAAACCAGCTGTTGCAGAATTAAGTGACCTGATCACAGACAATAGTGCTGAAGACAGGATACAAATCACTGACTAACCCTTCCGTTAGATGTCTGCTACTTGATTCCCACCCACCACATAAATGAAGGCTATTGCTTTAGCCTGCATTTATATTTCTCACAAAGCACTCTTTCATCACAAGCTAATTTACTATTAATATTATAGTTTCACATTTTGGCGTAAGTTCGGCAATTTCAGGCTAGTGGGGAGTGAGTTACATCGACCCCAGTGATCAAACGGTAATTATTTTATCGATATCGAAAGGATGAAAGACAAGGGTTGACCTCGGTGTGAACTTAGAACGTAAAGACGGATGAAATGCCGATAAGCATGCTAACAATTCTGCCAGCTCGCCACGCTGTTCACTACTAATATTACCACCCTACAAGGTATGCGCTGCAGGGGTTTCTACGCCAAGGGTGAAGAACCTTGTTAATACCCTGGGTAAATTATAAGGGCTAAGGGTGCTTCTGTAATGAAAAACCTGACTCATTTTACAAACAACGCGCCGAATAGGCAGATTTATTTTAGAGTCGATATATATATTGCCTTGCGGTATCAACTGTGGCTCTCTACGCTGAATTTCAAATCTTACTGAGTCTCGTCGTTTTGGTGTCGATAAATATAAATAAAAGACTACTAGTGTCTGTCTCCCTACTTCTTTCTCCCTGCATCTCTCTCTCATTCGTTAATATTGCGCTGCTCTGTGAGAAGTGAATTGTGAGGCCCATTCACATGTTTTCTCCCGAAAAGGCAAAAGGATAGAACGAGGTGCGAGCAACCTCTTCGCAGAAAAACAAGAAGCTTTATCTACCGTCTCGGGACGGAGGCCGTTGGGCAAACTCAGTTCACAACTTATATCAAATTATTGTTTTGCCCCTAAGTCTGAGACCATTTACTTTCATCCTTTGCAAGTAATTCGAGACATAGCCAGCGAGTGGTTTTAGAATTAAATGGAGGCGAGAACGTTTCACCGTGCTAGAAACACCTGTGAAATACCCCTGACCACATCTTACCCTCTTCAAATACGAAGTACACATTAGAAAATAATCTTCTACAAAAAGATGTCCACAGCTGTAACACACCTATGCACAGGTCTGCTCAATCACCCAGACAAAACCATTCACGAGCACACATACCTCAAACATGGCATTGTAACATTTCTATACCAATTAAATGTCATTTCGCGTCAGGCATTTTAGATAGAATTACTTAATGACGTTTTAATGATTCAGGAAATTAATCTACATCACAGCGTTTTTCGAACGATATTTTAAGAAGACTGAAGCTAGGATTTCGATCCTAGAGTTTCTCAATTATTAAAGTGGATCCACCGTTGGCCGTCGAAATTGTAAAAAAAAAAAAAAAAAAATTTTTTTAATTTAAAAATCCAAATAAATGTTAAATATTAATTATATTTGCCAGCGGGCTGCGGTAAAGTTCATCGGAATGTGTCGAACACACTTCTAGTTTGTCTACAGTGTTGCATGTACGGAAAGTGTTTAATCCAAGGTAATTAGTGAGGGCGAAGCGTCAGCGCCAATCCGAATATCGCAGCATGTTAATTGTTTTTTCCTTTCCTAATACAGTTTCTATCTGAATACAGCTCAACCTAGATTTTAAATTACTCTGTTATAAATCTAGAATATTTCTTAGGCACAAACTTTTTCTTACGAGTGAGGGCTATAGATTAGCAATGGTGAGGAGATCGTAGGATGTCGATTAAAGGTTATGAAAGGCAAGATAGCCTAGTTATTCAAACATTGGACTACCGTTTAAGACTCACAAGCAAACCCGTGGAAGGGTGGTAACAAACCCAAGCCGAGATTGACAAGTTCCCCCAAGTAAACACGTAACCTCTTTTTTAACAGCACATTAACTATTTTCGAAATCAATGTCAAACATAAATGATTTATGTTTGGCTTACAGGTAAAATAAACCTATACATGTAGTGTATGAGATATACTTATAAATATCAGAAGAACAAAAATATCATTTATAAAAAAAACGTTTTTTTACTGAAGAATTCTCTCTTTATCTTTAAGAAGGGATAGATATAGGCCCTCATAAATAAATAAAAATATCATAGACTGTTGGTCAACTGGCCTTGTTTAGCCCCTCCTCTGGTCACACGTTCATACCCGGAACTAGTGCAGAACACTTTACTTTTCACAGCTGGCGAGGCCTGATGTCAGTTTCCTACCTGACTGGTTCACACTCAGACCACCAAAGGTCAACGAGGAATCTCTACGTAAGTCAGTCGTTCAACCCTTAAGAAAAAGTAGCGAAATTTCCTGCAAATAGCATCTTGCCGGCTTAAAAAGTCTAGATCTACTCAAGCAAGGTCAAACAGCAATAACAATTCGGATCAGAGTCCACAGGTTCTCTCTCCTCCATTCACTCACTCATACCACACACACACACACACTCTCTCTTGGTCCAGGATCTGTGCTTTGGTTGGTTCTAATTACAATTCTAGTTCTGCAACAGATTCTGAGATTCCTTGCAGCTATGTAAAGTATATAAAGTCACGTTTAAAAAATATATTATACAATTAAAGTAGATAACTTCCAAAGAAATGACAAAAATGTAACTGTATGCAGAATTAATCTTTAAAAATAAGTAAATAAAAATCAGAGGAATCCAAAGTTTGTAGGAATCGGTAGAAAAAAGTGAATAAAATTAAATTCACTTTTTGTTTTGTTTTAATTTTAAAAGGCCAAAAATCGGTGACACGAAAGATGCGCTTGAAAAGCTGAAAGTGCGACGGGAGTTGAAATCTAATTTAGAATTTCTTTATTTAATGTCGGTTGTTATCAGATAAGAAATAGTTTTGCGCATTCCAGATTTATAATGGAGAAAGTAAAAGTCTTCATAAAACTGTATTTTCTTCATATGCAATGGATAATCGTTTTCACTAATAAATATATTAGACTAGAAATAAACAATGAAAAATAAATCCGATTAACAAGCGATGTGTGTGTGAGGGAGAAGATGAAAAAAGCGTGTTGCATAATACTGAATAAAATATAAATAACCAAATGGTATTCAAAAGAATCTTTTTATACATACGCACAATTATAAAATATAATCTACACTTCGGTTGCTATCTCAGAAGTATTCCTTTAAATCAATTTCGATTTCTTGTACATCTTTAATGGTCAAGGAATGCATGATTTTATAATCTTCTCCTTCCCAACTTATAGTTTTATAATCTCATCATTTTCCCTTTAAATTTGCGACTTAAATCATTATCTTAAACAAAACATTTGTTTATGTTACGAAGCAGAAATCCATTTCCTTATATAGTAATCTTCACCGCGCACTGGCAAACACATGGCTTGACAAGTATCGGATGTTTAATAAGTAAACAACTTTTAATCTATGCGTAAATTAACAAACATTATTAAAATTATTCACAGAAATTAAGGTGATCAATCACCAGGTAAATGATCGGTCACCACCTATTTTTAATATTCGATTTACTTTTCAAAGTAACCTAGAGTTGAAATTACGGCAAACTTATTTATTTATTTATAAAACTTATCTACTTTTCAATATAAATTATGCAAATATAAATTATGCAAAGTAGATAAAACGCCAAAATAATTACTCAATATTAATTAAAATCGAATCGTTCGTATCCAAGAGAGATGTTAGAAAGTTTTGTTCAACTTACGTAAAAATTAAACTGTCGGTGAATGACAAATAAATATTGTTGTCTTGTCTCAGGATGTTGTAACAACTGTTTAGAAGCACTTTTTCTCTCTTCTGCCTCCCACTCTGTCTCACTTGGTTATCTTAGATGTACGATTGCTACTTTTTTTTTTATTCATACATAAAAAACTTGTGCGTGCGCTGCTGTGAATGTGTGTGTGAAATGATCATTCGGTGGAAGGGTACTCTTTTACTTGTTTCAGTCATTTGACTGCGGCCATGCTGGAGCACCGCCTTTTAGTCGAGCAAATCGACCCCAGGACTTATTCTTTGTAAGCCTAGTAACTTATTCTATCGGTCTTTTTTGCCGAACCGCTAAGTTACGGAGGACGTAAACACACCAGCATCGGGCGTAACTTCGGTATAAGTACCGGAAGTACCGGATACATTTCAAGAAAGTGGGTTTTTTTAATATATATATATGGGGGGTTAGGGTTAGGGGTGGGAGAAAAGGGTTTCTGTTATCTTCAGAAATGTAAACAAAGCCACTTACGGTACCTATACCGAAGGATTGCCCAGCATCGGTTGTAAAAAAAAAACCCAGGGCCATCTAAAAAAAATACATTTTGATAATTGTTCAGTTTGGTTAGATTAAAAAAGTAAATAAAAATTAAGGGGGAGATAAGTCTGCTTCTTCCACAACATTGACTCTGGCCAACGAATAGATTTGCTCCTTTTACAACGCTTGCAGTAACCTTACCACGTGTAGTAAGGCCACATGGTGAATAGCGGTATTTCGTCTGTCGTTACGTTCTGAGTTCAAATTCCGCCGAGGTCGACTTTGCCTTTCATCCTTTCGGGGTCGATAAATAAAGTACCAGTTACGCACTGGGGTCGATGTAATCGACTTAATACCTATGTCTGTCATTGTTTGTCCCCTCTGTGTTTAGCCCCTTGTGGGTAATAAAGAAATAGGTATACATATTCATAATTAGTCGACGCCGTGCCAACCACTGAAGAATGTTGTCTCAGCTTTTCCTAATTGAATAATAGTCTACGATTCCTCTAAAATTGATTCGTCCCTTTGCCTCTACTTTATCTCACCCACCCACCCTTAATTTTTATTTACTTTTTTACTCTAACCAAAACTGAACAATTACCTAAATATATGCCCGAAATGTGAGATAAAAAGATACGTTGTGTGTGGTGGTGCGTCGAACAGATAGGCGAACAAATGTGTGAGGGACGTATAGAATACAAAAGAGACATGATGGAAAGAGAATGGTGCCAGTAACAGATACACAGATGTACAAAGTAGGAGGAAGAACGATGGGGGCTGCAGAAGAAAATAGAACTTTACCGAAATGTAGAAGTAGCAACAAAATACGTGAAACGAAGAAAGAGAAGCTGAGAAAGCGGAGCAACAGAAAGATGTGCAAAGGAAGAGATAAAGAATTAGGGAAAGAGAGGAGCAGCAAATAGAGACACAGATATTGTATGAAGGGGGAATAGAAAAGTGCCTTTCTCCAGTTTTATAATTGACGATTTCTTGTTGATTCTGTAGAAAATGTTAGCCACGCTTTCATTGGGTTTACTTGAAATGCTATAAGATAAGAAGCAAGGGATCTTTTCGGTTTGAACGACAGTTTATTAAAATAATTTCCACGTAACTAAACACTTTTAAACTTCGTATACTGGTAGAATGTGTTTATAAAACATCTTTTTCTCTTGGCTTTATTGAAAAAATTCTATAGTTTGTAAGATATTTGTTGTTCTTTTTCTGCAATTTCAACCAATCAATGACGTCTATTGAGGTGAAAACATTCTGTGTCGTGTGAATATGTCCATCGTTTAAGAAACAGATTGGGTTTATTTACATTTCTGAAGAAAAAAAGATATCCTCCCCCCCCCCAACCCTAGCCCTAACCCTAAAAGAGATTGAAATGCAATAGATCGATACTAGGGTCATAATTGTGGGTGACAATTTCATATGACACCGCTAGAAAAAACTGCCGTTCAAACCGAAAAGATAAGAAGCAAGCTTAAATACCCTAATTTTTTTTAACCCGGGTGGAAAGAAGTTTTAGGAATTCTTGAAACATTAGAACTCCTTTTTGTCACAGATTTTCTTTACACCCCCCCCCCCCAGACAATACTTAAATATGGAGAGTAACGTTGTTGGATGGGTTGTGGCGTTGCTCTCCGGACGACCATCTTATGAGTGCGACACTCTTAGGTTTGCTGTATAAGCCTGGATACGTTTGGGGGTCTCGGAGGGGAGCGACAAACTCAAAGGATGCCTCGGACGGCACAAACTCTCTAACTACACTACTGGATACGGGCAGATTTCGCAGTCTGATCAGGTCCAATATTTTCCATAATTACACACACATAGCCTTTTGGTTAAACCTGCTATATTTGTATGTATGTTTGCACGGAATTACTGGTACTTGGGATAGGGTCCTTAATGTTCATAACATCAACTTCATAAGAATAATCACATTTAGGATCGCAATAATAACTCTAGCACTAAGGCGGAATTTGAACTCAGAACGTAATAGCAGACGAAATACCTATTTCTTTACTGCTCACAAGGGGCTACACACAGAGGGGACAAACAAGGACATACAAACGGATTAAGTCGATTATATCGACCCCAGTGCGTAACTGGTACTTAATTTAATCGACCCCGAAAGGTAAAGTCGACCTCGGCGGAACTTGAACTCAGAACGTAACGGCAGACGAAATACGGCTACGCATTTCGCCCGGCGTGCTAACGTTTCTGCCAGCTTAGTGTTAGAATTATCTCACTGTTATATATACACGAGTACAGACGTAGTAGATAACAGCTAGCCTTCGGCAGCCCTTTTACACCTTGTTGTATCTAGTACCCTGATTGGTTGGTATTGGCGCAATTTGCCTCTTACTCTGTTACGCGCCAATATGCAACTCAACCAATCGCAGCCTTCTGACAAGGTCTCATGAAACAGTCGTTTCTAAACCTCAGTTTGCGCTGACTGGTCCCTATAAAACTCTAGCAACACATCGAGTTGACGTCTTTCGGTTCCAGACCTTTAAGGTCTAGCCACTGATCACAGAGCACACAGCCAGTTCCAACGACAGCACAACAGCAGCCACATGGATACGCAGCAACACTCTTCCAACAGCATACGGCAGTCATTTTCTTCGTCGCCTCCGTCATCTTAATGTCATCAATATCTCTCTACGTACACAGCAACCAGCAACACTCGCACAGGTTCTAACTCTTCGCTGTTCGTGAATTACTTCACCATGGTTAATAGCAACCACAACCTGTATGAACCTTCGGTACCAAGTAATCGGCTCTGCATGGTAGCCACAGCTTCTTACATGACATGTGCCTCAACCGACTCTGCATAGCAGCCTCGACTTCTTGTTACAGCACTTCAACTAACGTGTACCTTGACTACGAACTGGAATCTATCATCCTTGTGTCTGAACATTCTTCTAAAGTTGTATTATAGACTCTTTCATTGCTCTGTACTTAATGCACACACATACACTTTGTATACCTGACAGCCTGTCTATTATTATGTATATATAACACATATACACACATTTTAACATATAAATAAAATCTCTTAAACATTCTACCCGGTTGTATCTCTCTTTTCCTTCTGGCACTTGTACTCATTCATACTTTTCGTATTTATTGTAGTCGACCGTGTGGTGTACTAAAGGAGCCCGTTTTCATCACCCCCTCCTTCGCACGGTCGTTCTACATGTGCAAATACCAAAATAATTTATTTACAATAGTTATTTTTATTTCTTATATACCATTAAAAGTATACACCTTTACTGACTTAAGTGATATGATAACTTGCTGTGTTAAGATGGTATATGTTCAGTTCCGAAAGTTTGTAATTACAAGTTTGAACGGTGCAGTAACACACACACACACACCACACACACACACACACACACACACACACACACAAATAGGAGCAACAATTTTCAATCTCAACATTAATAATAAACCAAACATTTGAATAAAAATAATAATAATTTGAGTGATGTAGAAATAGCGTTAAACGTATGTTTTTGAATGAGTTTTTGTGTGTTTTTTTTCTTCTGGTCTATGGGGAAACCACAATCAAAAGGAAGGATAGCGAAAACCGAATGATGGATGCAAAGATACTCAAATAAGTGAATATTCCAGATAGTGAGGTGGCAAAGAAACCGATGGAAACATACGATACATGCGTGTTGAAAATACAAATGGATCTTTATGCTGTGTATTTATTGATGCAAGCAGATCTAAATGATGTGTGTGCGAGATGCAAGTGAGTCTGCATGATGTAGTTCTGCACGAGGTGTGCCCAACACGCAAGTATGTTTTCATGATGTGTGCACGAGATGCAAGTGATATTTGTATGATGTGAGTACTTTGTAGAAATTCTTTAGAAAGTGAATGAGCATTAGTATTGATGTTTTAGCAATCATAGAAATATGACTTTACGTTCCCGGCTATCACAAACTATCCAGAAAACTGAGCACGATATTAATGAGAAAAAGTTTATTATGGAATTATACAAACAGGAGATTATTTATGGCCATTCAAATAAGGTAAGTGTCGGTGAAAATTGTTTGATTATCTCTCTCTATATAAACGGCAGTTTGTCTGTCTGTGTGTCTGTCAGGTTGTACCCTCACCCTGACCACGGCTTTCAACCGATTCTGATGAAACTTGACACACACATAGCACAATGTCATAATTGAAAACTAACGCAGTTCCGAAAAAAATCGATAAATTCGACATGGGGTCGAGAATCTAAGCTTTTTATATGCAACACATTTTCTGTTGTAGTTTTCGCAACTTGCAATCGATTTTCACCAAACTTATGGTGAAGCTTAATGTTACCCTAAGAAACTTAATTCTGACGTTAGTTTTCCATGCAATACCTTACCATCAGAAAAAAATCAATAAAATCATGCCATTTTGGGAAATCGCGTTAAAATTCAAGATAACATATTTTCGACAATATCTTTCACAAATCGGCAGGAATTTTTTTTTTAATTCACAGCGAGCATCATGTCTGCTCCAAGGAGCTATATGGCCCTTTTTATTCCAATAGGATACTTTATTACTGGAAAAAATCGATTAATTAAATCATATGTGGCACACATAGCAAACCGGTTTGTGTATTAAACACAAACCACAAACTGTCTAGGGGACGCAACTCGACCTTTTTAACTCTCTTGGGAGGCGCAATGATGTTTTCATGTTTTCGCCCAAAGGGACAGCTAGGAACATTGTATACACAGAAGTATTCGAGTGAAGAGAAGACATTGCAACCTACACATGCGCCTTCGTTCCCTAGAGGGAAAGGACTAGATTGGGATTAGTCGTTGCCTACTAGGGGCTCTTACATACCCGGGCAACGCTGGGCTATGCTGCTAGTTATCAATAAATAAGTGCATATACTACATTGTTTGAAACTTGAAAGTACAAAGCATTTGAAGAATTAAAGGGAAACCAAACAAGTATTTTGTCTAAAAATGGGTCGGGAACAAATCGTGTCAATAACAATAAGCAAGCTGCTTCCGGTTAGATATAAACTAAGCTATTATCGTCACTATCGTCATCATCATCACCATACTACCATTATCATCATCGTCATCATCATCATCATCATCATCATCATCATTTATTCATTCAGTCTTATATTTTCATTATTTCACGTCTTCCTGTCCAAACCATGATCTACTCTACAACAAACAAACACCATTGACATTAGCACCAAACAGTCAAGCAAAAACTGGCGCCCACTTAAATCATTAAAATATCGGAATTTTCCGGAACTTTGTATAACATTTAACATAATCTAACTCAAATTCGTTTAATTATGCATAATTATCAATGTGGAAATATTGGATACGAACTGGAATGAAACAGGTTTTTTTCTGCTCAAATATTTTAACAATTTCTTAATGTCAAATTTATATCAGTTTCTCGATTTCAATCTTCGATTTATAAAACTTTTCTAAGAATTCGATATGGCATTTAAATAATCTTCCAAATATAAAATCATTTTCAAAAGAATAGAATTTCACTCCAATCAAAAATAACCACACCCTACTAATATATATATATATATATATATATATATATATATATATATATATATATATATATATATAAAATAAATGCGCCCTTTTAAAGCCTAGCCAGGCTCATGGGCCCGGTTTCAATGGCGTATGTGTTCCCCAGCTGGACGGGACGCCAGTCCATCGCAGAGTTACTCATTTTTGCCAGCTGAGTGGACTGGAGCAACGTGGAATGAAGTGTTTTGCTCAAGAACACAACGCGTCGCCCGGTCCAGGAATCGAAACCACAATCTTACAATCATGATGCTGACACCCTAACCACTAAGCCACGTGCCTCCACACACACACACATACACACACGCACACACATACACACACACACACACACACACACACACACACACACATATACATATATATATATATATATATATATATATATATATAAAAACAATTAAGATTCAAGTGAATTCCAATGAATTCACATGAATGCGGTACTTATCTTAGATGCACCAGAAATCTTTATGGTATTAACCATAAAATAATGTGGGGTGATTATAAATAAGAAAAAAGCAACAAGAATGGATTAGTTGTTCAGTACAATTGCTTCATACGAAGAACAGCTTTATTAAAAGCTGCAAATATTGCAGCAAATACAAGTGTCCCGTATTCATCAACCAAAACACATATGAGTTTTCCAAACATCCTAGGGGGTGAGGCTACACTCATGAAGTATCGAAGAGAGTTCTATGAAAAGCAAAGTTAGATTGTAAGCAGACTTAAAATGTTCTCCAATGATGCACAGTTTTATAAAAGGTTTTTAAAAAAGTTTGTTAGCTTCACAGAAAAGGTAAATCCATCCATAATAATGCAGGTGTAATTTCCGGAGATATGAGGAGAGATTTTATACTCAGAGAAGATGAATGTATCCATAATAATGTAGATGTAATTTCCTGATATATGAGAAGATGTTGATCACACTTCTATTCGTTTCACAAAACTACTATGTTGGAAGAAGAGATTGGCTATATTGGCTAAAAGAAGTCGCAAAAGAAGTCAGTGAAGCAGAAACCGCCCAAATAAGGACATTATGGGACATTATGGGAGGAGGGGGGTGTAAGAGGGTGGAACAAATATAGTATTATTGGACGCTCAGGAAAGAAGGAAAGAAGGAGGGTTTAACGTTTCGAGTGGAGCTCTTCGTCGGAAACATAGGAGAAGGAAAGATCCAGAGAAGGGAAGACAGAGGGAAAAAAATCGCCAACGGTACACACGAGAGTTAATCTAAACATGAAAACACAAAGAGAAAACACAACAACGCGAGGACGTTGAACAAGTATAGTGTTATTGGACGCTCAGGAAAGGAAAGAAGGAAGGAGGATTTAACATTTCGAGCGGAGCTCTTCGTCAGAAACATAGGAAACGGAAAGATCCAAGGAAGGGAAGACGGAGGAAAAAATTCGCCAACGGTATATATATATATATATATATATATATATATATATATATATATATATATATATATTATATATATATATATGAGATAAAGAAAACGGAGAAATTAAAATATAGACATCAATTTGTTCGAACATATTCAATTCCAAACAAAACCAACTCATAGCACCTACAATTGTTTCCATACTCAGTTAATTCAATATGAGAAATTAAATTAAATTGAATTAAATTAAAGTTTCATACTGAATATAGCTAATTGAACGATTCGTCAGGGTAAGAATTTGATGGAATGGAGCTACATTCCAACATGTTGGTAGATCCTCGATAGACTCAGATATGTGCGTTTTTGTATCCAATTTATTTCTAAAATCGTTACCTTTGTATAGGTATATGCAAATTTGTTTTATGCATTTATTTCATGCTAGTAAGTTATAATGTAAATTATTCTTAATTTACATTATAACTTACTAGCAGAAAGACCGTCTTCCGTGCGGTTTCCTGCTAGCCCCTTGATAATATTTTCATATTTGATTCCCATTTCTAATAATTTTTATACTTTTCGTCTAATTATTTCTTTGCATAATAGTGCTCACTTGCTTAGTAAATATTGCTTTCAGTATTTTATCACAGTCATAACCTCACTTTTTTAAACAAACATCACGATAGTCCAACAACTAAAGGAGAAGCAGTTTGTCAAGTTTTACCTTCTCCTCAAAGCAACATAGAGATTTCAATTCAGCAGCCATCTGTAAGCTTTGCAGTGTGTGTGTGTGTGTGTGTGTGTGTGTGAGAGAGAGAGAGAGAGAGAGAACATTGCAAACAATGGATGAAATCGTATAAATAAAAGAGCATTACTACAGATGTATACGCCCCCGACTTTGTTGCTTCATAACATCCAGAAAAATTGATACTTTTTAATAAAATTTTATGCAAATACTGCTTAGATGTTGTCACTTCAGAGTATATAAGGATTTATGGGAAAGAATTTTTGCGAGGAGGTGGAGAGAGAAGTTTCGGAAAATTCACACGATCTGACTTTTTTCCCTCATAACTTTTAGGAAGATGAGTATCATTTAAGGAAAATTTATACAAATCCCTTTCAAACGGCATAGATTGCGATTATAAAGAAACTTGTGGGGAAAATTTTGGTGGGGGGGATTTTCCACGTTTTTTAAAAGTATTTTTCTTAAACCTCAGGCTTCCAAATGATGGGGTTGGGTGGAGGATGCATCTTTGTATGAAAAAGTTTTGAAAACCCTTTTTTTAAACCCCCCCACTCCCTCATCATTCTATTTTGGCCAATTTTCATTTTACATTTCAAAACCGTGGGAAGAACATTTTCGGTAAAAATATTTTAATATTGTTAATATTTTCAGGGGGTAAAATGGTTTAAGGGCAATTTGGCTGCCGTTTCTAGCATATCCAAAGACAACCCTCCTCGTTTCTTAATCACTCTCGCATGCCTGTATCTCAGGTTCTCCGTTTTCTTTTTCTCATACATAAACTATAAAATACCCATATCCATCAATGCGAAGCTAACATCTTTGGTTTTCCACTGATACACTGGATAAAACCGGGGAACTTGGATGCTGACATCCTTTAAGAAGATTTTGTATCTTTGATTTAATTAAATACATACACACACACGCGCTCACTCTCTCTCCCTCCCTCCCCCTCTCTCAGTAAAATATGAACTTTGTTTCTTTTTTTAGCTTATTACGAAGATAACTATTTTTAGAGCAAGAATAAAATGGAATATTTTGTTAGTCTTGCATCCCCAGCGCATTAATGACGTAAAAGGTGCAAAGTAGCCACAACTGAGAAATATTAAAAAAAATTGCAATTTCTGTTTGCAACTAGTTTGTAAATTGTTCTACGGAACTCGAAAGAAAAAGATTGGGTTGAAAAATTTGGAAAGAATATCAATTATTTCGTGAAAGGGTTACAAAATTGAATATATTTCCACAACGGAGCATAATGTCAATTAAGCACTTCCTAAAGTAATAAGCATGCCTCTTCTTCCTTTCGAATCTAAATTAAAGCACTACTGAAGTTTCTGTAGCGTACCCTTAGTGAAATCCTCTCTCTCTCTCTGACATATATAACATAAATACGGACGAAGCTAATAACAGCTAGCCTTCGGCCGTTTGGGCCCTGTTGTGTCCACGACTCTGATTGGTTGTTTTTGGCGCAGTTTGTCTCTTGCTCTATTACGCGCCAAAGTGCAACTCAACCAATCGCAGCCTTCTGATAAGGTCCCGTGACACAGTCTTCTAAATTCTCTGCTGGAGCCTACTAATCTCTATAAAGCTAGTCACAACAAACCATATCTCGTCTTTGGCTCTAGACCTTCTAAGGTCTAGTCACTGACCACAGAGCACCCAGGCAGTTCCAGCGACAGACAACACTAGCAGTATTCCGGACCTTCACCACCGCCGCCTTCATCTTAACGTTGCCTTCAATCTTAATGATGCCTCCATCTCTGTCGCCTTCGTCTTAACTTTTGCTAAAATAAAGTACCGGTCAAGTACTACATTCGATTTATATTACTATGAAGTAGGTGTCGTACAGCACTCGGGCTATATGCGACCTTTAATAACCCTTTGTATGGCGTACGTAATAACATTGTAACAGGGTTGTACATGTGCGTGTATAGTTTGTGTTTGTAGCCCCATCCTCACTGCTTGACAACCGGTGTTGGTTTGTTTACGCCATCGTAATCCAATGGTTCGGTAAAGAAACCGATAGAATAAGTACCAGACTTACAAAAAAAAAAAAAAAGTACTTATGTCGATTTATTCGACAAAACCTTCCAAGGCGTCCCCAGCATCACTACGGCGGTCCATTGACTAACAAAATGACTAGACTATAACAAGTAAAAGATAAAGGATAACTTTTGGCTAAAATGTAACAAACTTTTGTGAAGTTGAACTTTGTCATTTGTCACTCTCTCTTCCTTTATACTTTTTCTTTTCGCTCATATGTTCATGATCTGTTTAATACAGCACCCCATCCCCAGGCCCCACAGGTGACTGGGGAAAAAAAGGAAAAAAAAACAACTTTATTTTTAATATTTTATCACAATTATTTAATACAAAAGAATCTACCGGTAACTCTTTTATTAAGTACTGAGTACAAAAAAAAAGTACATTATCGAATAAGAAAAAAAAATAGAAGTGAATAATTTTAATGAGAACCTTATGCCTGGCGATGACGGCACCACGCCTTACCAGAATTTTCCCATCCCCCACCGGTGGGACGTATTGTCTCACGCTGAGAATCACTGGTTTAGTGTAATGGTGTAGTTTGCATTCATTCGATGGTGGGGTTCAATTTATAATTAACAATATTCCATAACACCAGTTGCTAGTAAATGGTTATTTACTATCACAAGGCGACGCGCTGGTAGAGTCGTTAGCAAGCTGGGCGAAATGCTTAGCGGTATTTCGTCTGAGTTCAAATTCCGCCGAGGTCGACTTTGCCTTTCATCCTTTCGGAGTCGATAAATTAAGTACCAGTTACGCACTGGAGTTGATGTAATCGACTTAATCCCCTTGTTTGTCCCCTCTGTGTGTATCCCCCTGTGGACAATAAAGAAACAGGTTATTTCCTACCCCCCACCCTCACCCGTCATCCGTCCATCACCGTTTTCCCCCGATTACCTCCCTTCCTTCACTCTTCCTCTTCTTCTTACTCTCCTCCTTTCCTTCCTCCTCTCGATTCCTTCCAAAAATGTTTCTCGCCACTTTCGTTCTTTGCATCATCTTTTTCATGACTTATTTACCAAAATATGGTTCCGTCATCTCAAGATGGGTGAGTTGGTCCTTTTCCTTCATTTCCGTGCAATCTCTATATTTCTTCTCGTAATGCTTTAACAATACCAAAACCATTTTCTCTGTTTTTGTTTACAAAACTGTTTTTCCTCTTTTTCCTGCTTATTTTTTCTTTCTCTTTCGTTTTTCTGTTCAGCAAAGCATGAACATCACAGAATCCCAATTCTTCCAGCCTTAACCTTACACATAGATGATCTTGTGCCTATATGAACGATAGATGTTCTCTACCAATGCTTTAGTCCATCGTTTCAGCTATTTTCTTTTAGCAGACTTTTAATTTTGTCCTGTCTTTAAAAAATCCTTTTTCTCAGAATAAAAGAAAAAGTAATAATTCTAAGAATGAGACGCATCGCCGGCTTTTATCTTCATCTTTATCTTTATCTTCATCTTTATTTCATTCTAACGTAGAAGATATAGAATTAGTTGTGTAACATTAACAGATTCTGCTCAGTCGATCGTTTCTCGTTTCTCGCATAAAATAACTTGTTTAAGCCTCGGAAACAAAATCACTTTTCGGTTATAAATAGTCTGAGGTAAATGCTTGGATGCACGATGATACCCACGACCCCGTCTTGGGCCTCGATTATATTTTAATTCTTCTTTTAATGCCCCACCCCAAAAACGCATAAACGTCTCACCACTTTTTCTTTTACTTCTATTAAAATATTTCTTACTTTTATGGTTATAAATTAATTATTCTCTTAGTTACTACTGTTGTTACTATTAAACATCAGTTAAATGTTTTTCTCATTTTAATTTGGAATTTCTGTTATTGGTTATCAGTTTTCCAGCTGCCAATAATGGACTCTTAATTGATTATGCTACAAGTACCACCACCAACATGTTTGGCAGGCATCACATTTTATGCTTCCACAAACACCTCTCTGTATCTTCTTCCCTTACAATACGCTGCTCTTTCATCTACGTAATTCATTATTATTACTAAACCGTCACCTTGTTGGGATAATTGCGTTTAATTTAACTAAGTTTCAGTCATACTCTTGGCTAATTAGTATATTTCTCTAAACAATGATATTTGGATATTTGGGTAATATAGACGAGGCAACAGGTTTGGAACATTTGGCGGAAAATCGATCACCAACTTTTTTTTTTTTCCCACATTAGTGTGAGAGTTGTGGAACTGATGAATGAGGTCGACGTGCATTTCTGGCTGTCTGATGTATATAAGGAAATTGTGGGCAGGAGAGGAATTTCTGGGTGGATGCTTACTATTAAATGCCGAGCTTGGGAAAAAGAATAGAGGTGAGAGAAGGAAAAGGTCGTACATAATTTGTTGCTTTCGAAGCGCGGGGAACCATTGTGGTAGCGATAGAAATATACGAATGTGCAAATGGTTGCAAGTGTATCACTGAGTGGGTGTTTACCTGTCAGTTTAAAGGCCTTTTTTTTAATGCAGTCTAGAATATGTATGTAGCAGCTGTTTTGTCTTGGTACACATATCTTGGTATGGAGTCAGTAAGTGTTCAGAGCTGAAGTTGTCGAGCTCCTGTCCGATCTGATCCCGGAGATCTACAACTAAATCCATACAAACTGGGACTATCTCAGTGTTTTTTATTTTTATTTTTTAAGGCATTCAGGATAACTTAATTTTATTATATGTATCTTCTTTTAAGACAGCATAATGAAACTTGAGAAAAATTTGGCTGCCTTTTCTAGCAGGTTAAGAACTTTCGTTAACTTGTCATTGCTGTAGTAGCTTCTGGTCCTAGGCTTTTGGCTGTGACGCATTTATAATCCCCATGTGCTATTATAAGAGATTGTAAGGTGTAACACAATTATAAACTTATAAATTATAAAGCAGAGGGTCTGATTTTAAGGGTCACTTAAAATGCTCTCGTGCTGGTTCCACGTAAATGCACTTGTGCTGGTAGCACACTGTAAAGCGGTTGGTGTTAGAAAAGGGCATCCAGCCATATAAACCATGCCAAAACAGACAATTGGAGCTGAGACTCTACTCCAGCTGGCCAGCTCATGTCAAACTGTCCAGCCTAAGCCAGCATGGAGAACAGATTTTAAATAATGATGATGATGATGATGTTTCTAGCAGAAGTTCTCTAATTTAGATGTTTTACTGTATATGTAAAAAGAGTGGAGGCTCAATGGCCGAGTGGTTAGGGCAGCGGATTCGCGGTTTCGATTCCCAGACCAGGCCTTGTGAGTGTTTATTGAGTGAAAACACCTAAAGCTCCACGAGGCTCCGGCAGGGGGTGGTGGTGATCCCTGCTGTACTCTTTCACCATAACTTTCTCTCACTCTTTCTTCTGTTGGCCTGCTCGCTTAGCCAGCGGGGTGGCATCATTTGAAGGCTAAAACAATGCGAAGCGCATTGTGACCAGCGATGTGTAGCAACATCTGATCGCCTGGTCGGTCACGTGATCACATGATATGTAAAAAGAATCAAAAGTAAAGCTGACATTTAATATGACAACTTTATTAAGTGAAGTACAACTTACAGAGTCATCTTGGTTAAGGAAAGGAAAATTAGAGGATTTAACAAAATGTACGAAGAGGCTTTCAGCAAAGAGCCAGAAAATGTTTGCCTACAATTTGAGTGTTGAAGTCCTTCACAGGTCATAAGACTCGTATAGGTATCTCATAATTGGTTGATGGTCATCTTACATGTACTGCCATGATGATCCACCCGATTGTTGAAGGTGGAAATTTCCTGTAGGTATTGTGCACAGTGGTTTTGGGTTGCGCAGCAGCACTGCTTAATTCACAATCATAATAATTTCTTAGAGACAAATGCCCTAATTTTTGGAGAACTGAAAGAATGGACATTCATTTTATTCTCCTCTCAAGACTACAAAAGGCATATGGAAAGTGGATTTACTTTAACTGAAAATTAAAACTACAGTTGCTGTGTCACTTTGCTTCATTTTGTGGTATCTGCTTCTTCCAATTTCTATTTCCTCTCTTATACATATAGATAGATGGGTGTGGCAACTTTTTTCACAAAAGATTGTAAATACACAGATAAATGAACATTTAAAGGTAAAGGCCACTTTCTTCTATCATAGTTCAACATTTCTCATGGCACCATCAGACAAAATGGAAAAGGCATTGCCCCAGAGGATAACGAGAGAGATGCACTGGAATAGCCACTCTGACTTATGGGGCTTAAACTTGCAGGCAGTCACCTCTGTTCTGATAGCGATGAATAGGAATATGGGGGGGGGGGGCAAGAAAGCCAGAGGTCTCAACTAGCACAGCTCAACCATAAACCTGTTGGAGTGAGACTAATACCATGACAGTTTGTTTTTTGTTTTTTTTTTTACCTCAGCCTGACAAACAGCAGAACCTGGGCTGGTAGTTGACACCACCAGGTTGCTGCTGGTGAAGGTTTCACAGATGTGACACCCCAGATGAGGGGCCTACCGCCACGGAATGGGAAAAGCAATTGGTTTACTACATGCTGAAGAGATCAGGGGATAGAAGCCAGGCTAATGTCAACTGCCTCTTCCCAGAACTAAAACAAGGGTTTGCATTGGGCCAATACTCCTCCCTAGACAAAAGGCAAAGTTACGGAAGCATCAATGACAATTCAGGGCCAACAAGACCAGGAAGAGGAAGGCCTTTTCCCAGGGAAACACAAAATCTGAGAGGAAGTTGCAAGGCCAACACCCCTTCTGGCCACTATGAGACCCACAGGGAGGGTGGGGCTAGAAGAGGGAGTGCCCTAAAATAGCTGGAGATGGAATGCTGAGAAAGCTACACTAACCTATCAACCCTTCCCTTTTTTTTAATTAATTAATTAAAAAGTTTCTAAGATTGTAGGACGTAATTGGAAGGAAATTTCACTGTTGAGTGACCAACAGAAGTTAGCAAAGTGAACTCAATAGAAAGTAACAGTTGTTCCTATACATTTATGATGATGATGGTGGTGATGCTTCTTCTTCTTCTCCATCTCCTTCTTCCTCTTCTTCTTCTTCTCCTCCTCCTTCTTCTTTTCCTTCTTCTCCATCTCCTTCTTCCTCTTCTCCTCCTCCTCCTCTCCTTCTTCTTCTTTTCCTTCTTCTCCTTCTTCTTCTTCTCCTCCATCTTCTTCTTCTCCTCCTCCTTCTTCTTCTTCTTCTCCTTCTCCTTCTTCCTCTTCTTCTTCTTCTTCTCCCCCTCCCCCGGTGGTATGCCTCCCTTGACAGAGTTCAGGTTCATTAATAACAAGGACATTTAATGCCGCTGCTATTTTCTTGTATGTTTGGACGGAGTCAGTTGGGGGAAGAAAATGTTTTGAGGATGATGCATAATGGAGTGGCTGCCTCTTTGCAAACTGACTGTGGCTCACAAAATAACAGAATATTTTGTCTGTTGGAATTTTCTGTGCCAACAAACTGCTTACCCACGGTAGTCTTTTATTTTGTGTACTTTGGTTTTATTGTATACCTGGTCTCTACCTGCACTGGGGTAAAATGCAAAATTTTGTGCTCTTTCTAGTTTGTTGTGGAGAGATTGGCTGCCCAAGTAATGACTGGTATATGGCATTTTTTATAAGCTTAAAGCTTATAGCGCATGCAAATGACTAAAGAAAATGGTCTAATAATGGGGCATATAAGCCCTCAACAGAAAAAAGTAGGCTTTCCCATAATCATGGGATTCGAACCTACATCCCTTTGTTAACACAACTAAGTGTGTTACCGATTATACCAAACATTTGATAAAAAATCATTGAGTGAAGTGATGCTCACCAATTACCTTATCGAGTCTCTTTAGTTCAATATATCCTTTACTTGTTTCAGCCATCTGACTGATGCCATGCTGGGGTTTTAATCAATTTGAAGGGTTTTAATCAAGCAATTTGACGCCAGGACTTATTTATTTATTTATTGAGCCTAGTACTTATTCTGTCAGTCTCTTTTGCCAAACTGCTAAGTTACTGGGGCATAAACACATCAACACCAGTTGTCAAACAGGGGTGGGGGACAAACACACACAACAGGTTTCTTTCAGTTTCCATCTACCATATCCATTCACAAGGCTTGGTCAGCCCAAGGTTGTAGTAGACACTTGCCCAAAATGCTATGCAGTGGGAATGTAATTTTTGTCCAGTACCATTCTCTCTTGCTCTGCTCAGTTCATATTTCTTTATTGCCCACAAGGGGCTAAACAAGGACAGACAAAGGGATTAAGTCGATTACATTGACCCCAGTGCGTAACTGGTACTTAATTTATTGACCCCGAAAGGATGAAAGGCAAAGGTCGACCACGGCGGAATTTGAACTCTGAACGTAACAGCAGACGAAATACCTATTTCTTTACTACCCACAAGGGGCTAAACACAGAGAGGACAAACAAGGACAGACAAATGGATTAAGTCGATTATATCGACCCCAGTGCGTAACTGGTACTTAATTTATTGACCCCGAAAGGATGAAAGGCAAAGGTCGACCACGGCGGAATTTGAACTCTGAACGTAACAGCAGACGAAATACCTATTTCTTTACTACCCACAAGGGGCTAAACACAGAGAGGACAAACAAGGACAGACAAATGGATTAAGTCGATTATATCGACATCAGTGCGTAACTGGTACTTAATTTATTGACCCCGAAAGGATGAAAGGCAAAGGTCGACCACGGCGGAATTTGAACTCTGAACGTAACAGCAGACGAAATACCGCTAAGCATTTCGCCCGACGTGCTAACGCTTCTGCCAGCTCCTCACCGCCTTTTCTACTCAATTCAGTATTTTCACTTTGATCCCTTCTTGTCATCTTGTAAGCTATCTCGTTCTCATTTCTGACTCAACTAATTCTCAACTTTGTATTGCTAACTTATTTCATGTCCAGTCCAGTCCAGTCCAGTCCAGTTCTACATTTGTTTATTCTCCTCTTTTCCAGTTGTGTTGTGTTCTGTTCAAGGCCGATGAAAATGAGCTCAACTTGAGATCGGAATTAAGAGATCTGAAAACGGAACAGACAACCGTCAGTATGTCGGAAGAATTTGCCAGGTTTTTTAAACTGCAGCGTAGGATTGATAAACTTGGTCAAGATATCAAACAGAAAGGTAAAGGACTGAACGTTATTCTTATACGTCACCTGTGTTAGTGTTGTTTCAGCCCAGTCTTTGGAATTAGAGCTGTGGCAATGTTAAATGTTGGGTTGGGATTGTTTTGTTTTGAGATGGGGTCGAGATGGTGTAACCTTGAAGACTAGTGGAAGTACCATGTGAGCTTGTATTGTGATGGTATGAAGCTTTTTAGATTACTGAATCAGAAACTAATAATGATGGTGAGGAGTAGGAGAAGGAGGAAGGTGATGATGATGATGATGTGCATATAGATATATATAATCAATAATAATAAAGGGTAAAATATATTAATTAACTAGTAATTAATAATTCTACCAAGTAGAATTCGCATGAAAAAGGACCATTTTTCAAATCTCGAGTGAATTTCCTTATTTTTCCTCTCGGTCTATGCGGGTTATTTCGTGTATTTTGTTTTGTCCGGGAGTCTCTTTTTATAGTAGAAGAAATAGCTAAGGTTCTTTAGCTGCTATTTCTAAACTTCGGTATGTGGTAAAGCAAATCTTTGCTGAACCCTAATTATATTTATACTCGTAATTATAAAATATATATATATATGTATATATATATATATATATATATATATATATATATATATATATATATTGAGAGAGAAGTTGGACCTAAGAAGCATCAGTTGCGGTGTGCAAGAGAGACGTTTGCGCTGGTATGGCCATGTGGCGAGAATGGATGAAGATAGCTGTGTGAAAAAGTTCCACACCCTAGCTGTTGAGGGAATCTGTGGAAGAGGCAGACCCAGGAAAACCTGGGATGAGGTGGTGAAGCACGACCTTCGAACTTTAGGTCTCACCGAGGAAATGACTAGAGACCGAGACCTTTGGAAGTATGCTGTGCATGAGAAGACCCAGCAGGACAAGTGAGACCATCACCCATGGCAACAGGAAGGGTATCCAGCCATAAAAAAATCTGCTTCAGCTAGTTCATTGAAACCAGGAAACTGGGCCCATGAGCCTGGCTAGGCTTTAAAAGGGCGCATGTATTATTTTTTTAACATCATTATATCATGTTGACTTGTATGCCACAAAATACAGAAACTATTCTGGCCATTCATATAGTTATTGAATTATTCTGAGGTTGTAAAAGAGTCTGATTTAACATTTTGCAGGGAATGCACGGAAACAGAAGATTTCTGCAATAACAGTTGCAGTCCAGTTTGGAGGAAAGGTTTTACAGGTTAGTAAAAGTTTAAAATTCTATTTCTCTTGTTCTAAAATAAATACTTTCATTGCGTTTGTCTGTCTTTTTTTCTCTCTGTGAATTTCTATTGACACTTCTTGGGCAGTGTTAGCTCTTGTTCATATCTCAGCCTGGTCCTTTCACATACAAATGCCAGAGGAATAAAAACATGGGTCAGTTTGCAACCATGTGTTTTTGGTTTCAATCCAACTGCACAGCACCTTAGTCAAGTGTCTTCTATAGCCTTGAGCCAACCAATGCTTTGTGAGGGAAATTGGTGGATGGAAACCGTGTAGAAGCCCATTGTATATATATATATATATATATGTGTGTGTGTGTGTGTGTATATATATATATATGTGTATATATATATATTATAATCATCATCATCATCATCATCGTTTAGCGTCCGTTTTCCATGCTAGCATGGGTTGGACGGTTCTACTGGGGTCTGTGAAGCCAGAAGGCTTCATCAGGCCCAGTCAAATCTGGCAGTGTTTCTACGGCTGGATGCCCTTCCTAATGCCAACCACTTCGTGAGTGTAGTGGTTGCTTTTTACGTGCCACCCGCACGTAAAATAATAATAGTAATAATATTAGGAAGTAAATCCAAACTTACAGGGAAAAAATTAGATTTAGGATTAAATCAAATTTCACATTTTAAATATATATATATATATATAAAAAATATAAAAATTTATGAATATAAATTAAAAATTTTAAATTTAAATAATTTAAATTTTATATATTTTGTATATTATATTAATTATATTTATTTTTATGTTTTGGTTTATGTTTTTCACTGTTTAATTTGCCTAATAGTGGTTTTATCTCTAATTTAATGTATATATATATATATATATATACACACACACACACATATACGTGCATGTATGTAGTTGTATTTGCTCTCCCTCTGTTGATGACCTTTGTTGGTTTGCTTACACCCTTGTAATAATAAATAATAAGGTAAGCTAGCAGAATAGTTAGCATGTCAGACAAAATGCTTTTTAAATAGCAACTTGGTTTTAGGATATTGTATCTAAATTAAAAACAATTATTTTTGCAAGTGATATAGAGGAAGAAGTAACCCCTTCTGACAAGCCAAACTCAGCAGGATTTTATTCTCTAGAACTAGAACCGTTTCCTGAATTTTGCACTTTCCAGTTACCCTTCTCTAAAAATAAGGTCTGTGTCTGGCCAGAAACCAAATTATAGTCACTTGGGCTTGGCTGACAGAAATGATACAATACAAGACTTACCTTATGGTGTTTATCTTTGTCCCTCTTCATTCTGAATTCAGGTTTCACTGGATCTGTTAATTCTTGCCATCATTTTGGGATCAATAAATAAGTTTTTCTACTAAAGGCACTAAGCTTGAAATTTTGTGGGGAGTGAGCTAGTCGATTACATCGACCCTAGTGTTTGACTGGTACTTATTTTATCAGCCCTGAAAGGAGAAAGACAAAGTCAACCTCAGTGGAGGCACATGGCCTAGTGGTTAGAGCAGCGGCCTCGCGATCGAGGGATCGTGGGTTTGAATCTCAGACCAGGCGATGTGTGTGTTTATGAGCGAAACACCTAACCTTCAGGTGGCTCCGGCAGAAGGTAATGGCGAACTTCTGCTGACTCTTTCGCCACAACTTTCTCTCACTCTTTCCTCCTGCATCTTGCAGCTCACCTGCGACGGACCGGCGTCCCGTCCAGGTGGGGAACCTATACACCAAGGAAACCAAAAAACCAGCCCTTATGAGCCAGGCAGGGCTCGAGAAGCAACAAACAACAACCTCAGTGACATTTGAACTCGGAATGTAAAACCAGAAAAACTGCTGCTAAATATTTCGTCCCATGCAGGGATGATTCAACCGGCTTACCACCTTCGTTCAATAATTAATTACCTGATATGATGCAATTAGGGTTGATTTGTCACTACCCACCCCTCTCCTGCTTTATTAATTAACTAGCCTCAAGCTAAATTTAGAGATTGTTTCTCATCATTATTTTTATTATTGACAATTTTCAGGTTTTGACTATGCTGCTCCTATTTTATGTCCTCTATGATCAACCTTTGCTGCAGTTTTCATCTGCTTGGTTCTTCCCGTTTCAAAAGGTTGTAGCTTTTCCCACTGGTACTGGAGGTAAGAATTAAAACTTTTTTCAATACATTACCATAAACCAGCAGATAAACCTTGCAATAATCATCATCATCATCGTTTAACGTCCGTTTTCCGTGCTAGCACATGTTGGACGGTTCGACTGGGATCTGGGAAGCCAGGAGGCTGCACCAGGCTCCAGTCTGATCTGGCAGTGTTTCTACAGCTTGATGCCCTTCCTAACGCCAACCACTCCGTGAGCGTAGTGGGTGCTTTTTATTACGTGCCAGGGGACGCTGGCAACAGGCACGATCGGTTGATGCTTTTTACGTGCCACCGGCATGGAAAATATTTAGTATCTTGACTGTTTTCCCATTTAAAGTCCTCTGCTAGGCACAGGCATGACTATGTAGTTAAAAAACTCGCTTCCTAACCTTGTGGTTTTCTGTTCAATCCCACTGTGTGGCATCTTGTGCAAGTGTCTTCCACTCCATCCCTGATCCGACCAAAGCCTTGTGAGTGGAATTGGTAGATGGAAACTGAAAGAAGCTTGTGTGTGTGTCTGTTTGTCTTGACATCATGTTATAAATGAGTGTTGCTTGTTTCCAGTTTTGCATGAAGAATGCCTGGCCATGGGGGAAATATTACCTTTCTTGGAAGAATGTGAGGGTCGGTGATAGGAGAGGCCAAACAAGATCTGCCTCAATGAATTCTGTCTAACCTCTGCAAGTAAAGAAAAGTGGACTTTAAAACAAAGTTGGTGATGAAGGAATTGAATTTCATTCTGCTGACATTTAGAGAGTCTAATGTAAAGATCGTACTTGACACATTTCTGAAAATAATCTAAATTTTTAATACTGACTTGTGATAACCTTTGTAGTTATGTTTCAAGAATTAACCCTTTTGTTACTAACCCGGCCAAAACTGGCTCTGTGGTAAACTGTCTTGTTTTCGTAAGTTTTGAATTAGAATATTCCACCAAGCCTTAGTCACAATTCACGTTCCTAACACCAGCTGAATGATAACTAAGTTATTTTACTAAATTCTTTGTTATATTTTAAGTAACTGAAAGAAACACAGAGCATCTCAAAATAAATAGAGTAATGGAAGGGTTAATGAGTCTGTCTTTTTTTCTTTTTTTTTAATGTATTCTGAAATATTAAGATGAATTTTCTTCTTTTATTTTATTTTATCTATTTATTATGTTTTTGGTTTTAGGTTCTTTGGGAATTGGATTTTGGATTTATGTCTGCACTGCCATCATTAATCGGTTCGATCGCTACATGGGATTAATGCAGTGAGGCTCCGTCCTCGACTGAAAGACTGCTACTTCTAGTTCTTAATAGTGTAACTAGTTTGCTGACAAACTCTTGTATCTTTGAAACATCAGTGCTGAGATGTTGGCAGCATTTCCTGGATTTCTCGTCTGCCAAATGGTTTCGGCATTTGTTTGACATCAACTGTCCAAGGAAGTTACTCTTGATGGAATTACCATGCTTGCGTTTGCTTCTAATGCTGAACTGTTTAGTGCCTTCTCAGATGGTTACTCAATTTATTTTGGTTTTGGTACCAGTGGTTGAGTAGAAGCTCACATCAAAGATGAAGAAAGGTGAAACTGGAGAGAACAAAGAACAACAACATAGATAAAAATCAGCAAAAGAAAGTCCTGAAAAATTGCTCCCACTGGAATTTACTGGAATAAATAGTTTGTACATGTCATACATGTATCAAGATAAAAAACATTAATTACTTCTAGATTAATTAACTGATTTCTGTTACTGATTGTAAGTTATTGCTACATTTTTTTTTTCAGGCCTTAAAAATTGAAATGAAACTTAAATGAGGAATTATAATGAAGAAAGAAAGTAGTGCAACTCTGTTGAAATAGGTGTGTTTTGGTGGAATCAGAGTTCTGTGCAGTTATCTCGGTTTTTGATAGGTTTTTTTTTTTTTTTTAGATATAACAAAGAAGAATTGGTGCTTTAAACACCTTAAAAGTGCATATGTAGAAGCTTGTGCTACAATCGTTATTTTAGTGTTTAGTATATGTATATATATATATATATATATAGAGAGAGAGAGAGATTATTAATACCTTCCTGACAGGCTCTAGGCTTTTTGTACCCTGGTCAATGATATCACTGGATGTTGGTGTTTAATTTCTTTTTCCTTTTTTTTTTGCATCCTACAATATGTAACCCTTACTGGAATCTTAACTTCATCTTATACATGCAAAGTCCCTATTTCTACTCAGAAATCAACTGTCTAATTAATAAGAGTAACTGTAGGCCAACGAGGGTTGCCTCGCATGTGACCGACTTACAACTTATAAACAAATTCTTGCATGTGACCATCCTCATTCTCCATTTGAGTTGAATACTGTTCATAAACCTCAGCCCAATCCTTACATGCTATTACCTATAGCTTTATGTGCTTCGAGATCTACCGTTCCAAAACAGATTTATTTCACATTCTCTCGAAAGTTTATAAAATTCTTATAACGTCAACAACATAGAAATCTCGCTGGTAACAACAGAGTTTCTAAAGTTCAAAGGATTCCTTTGGTCAATTGATTGGATGCCTGTCATTTTTTTTTAGGGGATATAGGTTGGTGTCCAGGGGTGACCTTCCATTTTTTCTATCCAAAAGGATTTTTCAACTCAATATTTCTGTGCTGTTATTTATAGCTTTATGTGCTTCGAGATCCAGTGTTCGAAAAATGAATTCATGTTCTCTCAAAAGTTTATATAGCAATCTTATGACATCAACAAAAGATATATATATATATTTATAAAAACAATAATGAGATATAATTTGTGTAGAGTTGACAACAATGCATAATTATGTATACATGCAGTAATATAGCAGCAATAAAATAAACATATATATATAATATAAACAGCAATAATAAAACAGCACAAGGTAAACAGATTAAGAATGTCCAGATTGCAATTTAGACAGAATTACATTCTGAGGAAAATTGGTTTAACCCTTTCATTACTGAATTTATTTTGTGATGTTCTGTGTTTCTTTCAATTATTTTAAATATAACAAAGAATTTAATAAAATAACTTTGTTATCATTCAGCTAGTGTTAGGAACATAAATTGCGAATAAGGTTTGGTGGAAGATTTTAATCAAAAACTTATGGAAACAAGACATGTATATTAAAGAGCCAGAGCCGGTTTCAGCCGGGTTGGTAACGAAAGGGTTAAAATGGTTAGCATTCATGAAGAAGTAAGACACTTAAATGTATTATAAAGAGAAAATATTGTTGTTTGAATGTCAAATATGGTGTTTATATAAATTTATTTTTTATTATTATTTTTTCTCTCCCCCACTTCATTGTTCATTGTGCATTGGTAGTTCGGAGATGTGTTGATTTAATGCCATTCCAATATTGCTTTGTCATCATCTCACTGTCTGGAAATTCTTTGATCCACTAACCGTTCCAGCATTCAACTCACTCTGTTGAAATGTAATGCTTATTTATTCTCAGTGTTTTGAATTAATCATGCATTATCTCATAGCTTTGAGATTTTGATGATGTGATTGTTTATTTTTACAATAACATTGTAGGCTAGGTGTGAGAGGCTGGAGCTAGCCAATTTGAACATAAAACAGGTAGAATATTTTGGATGGATAAGGGGCCCGGTTTAAATGCTAAAAGCTTAAAGAAGCTGGTGTAGCTATGAAGAAGAGAATCAGTCCTCAAAGAAGAGTTTTCCAATCAACAAGTACAAATGTTGTTGAGTGCTTTCAATCATTAATTGCATGTTACAATCTTAAAGGGAAAATTAAGTTTCTTATGAGGGGCTGTCAGCAAAATTTATACTTGGGACACAAAAATAATGGCCACAAATGTCCAAGAATGTCAATGACTGGGATCTCGTAGTCCACAGTCTATGACACAGTTAACCTGTCATTGGTCTGTTGTCGTTTTTATTTGGGTTTTTTTTCCCTTCTCAGTACTTTAATATCAAAAATGTTCTTTAATTCAACTCCACACCACTATTGCTTTTACTTCATTGACATTGCTATGGAATAAAATCTTTAAACATAAATAGAAAGCACTGTGAATGAAAAACAAAAAGAGAGCTAGCAGTTACAGTAACTTAACTGTTTGTTTTCCATGCAGATTGGGCTCTCTGAGTTATTCTGTAAACAATTCTATTTTTCTATGCCAAAGAGTATAAACCCTGAGGTACACTTAATGACTCTTTCATCACTCCTTTGGAAAATTGAATGAAATCTGTTGATGAGGTCATAATAAGATTGAATCATGTCTAGAGTTGTCTCCTCTGTTTGTTAATACTGTTTTGTCCTCACTGCAACTATTTTCAGCTAGCTTTTTAATACCTTACACATTAATTATATCACCACTAACTTACTGTGTATGAATGATTGCTGGTGAACTTTCTTTGCTTACCATCAAATCCAGGGTTTTGTTGAAACCAGTTTTTATGTTGTTCTTTCATACTGGAGATGAAACAATGTATTAGTTAACTGTAGTAATTATCCACCTCTCAGTAAGGCTAAAAATAGGTTTTTGTGTCCAAGTTGATCTTACATCTCTCTTTATTTCAATGTTGTTTTTGCTATTATTTAGTCCCCCACCCCCATCCTTGATCATGGCTTTCAATGGTGATTTTGTATGGGGGACGTTTCTCTCTAACACAAAGGCCTGGACAAGGGTAGGGTTTATGGAAGACTATTTATTACTTGCCCCCTGCATGCAAGTCTCCCCTACTTCCTTCCTTTCTCCATGCAACTGCTGATGTTGTCTAAGGGTCGATGCAACATGGTACCAGTCCTAACACAAGTGTTGCTGCCAAGGCAACGAACCAGAGCCTGGTACCACAATGTACCCTGGCCAATGCTCTAACAGTTCTGTCAGTTCACTACCCCAAAAGGATGAAAGGTAAAATTGATCTCAGCAGGATTTGATTTCAGAAGGTAGAGAAGCAGATGAATTACCACAAGGTATTTTATCAAATGTTCCAACAAGTATGGCAATTCACTATTCCCTATAGTACTACTACTATTATACATTAATTACTAGTCGTGTAAAAGAGTAAAGACTGCCTTCAGTCATCATTGACCATAGGATTGCACTTAGAAAGTTCTCCTCCATGGCATAAACCTGGGCAAGGTTGTTTATGGAAGACCAACAATCGCCCGTGCAAACCAGCCTCCCCTCTTCATGCCACCAATGTTATCCAAGGAAAAGGCAAAGGGGCCGATATAGCTTGGCACCAGTGACATTGCAACTCATTTCTAAAGCTGAGTGAACTGGAGCAACCTGAAATGAAGTGTTTGGCTCAAGAACACAACTCACAGCCTGGTCCAAAAATTGAACTCACTGTCTCATGATTGTGAGCCCAATGCTCTAACTACTGAGCCATGTGCCTTCATAGTAGTCATCTCGAGAGCATTAATTACTATTCCCTGCTCTCTTTTAGAAGGCACAAGAACTTCTGCCCACTGAATTCAATTACAAAGCTTTGGTTGGCCCAAGGTTATAGCAGAAGACACTTGCCCAAGATGCCATGCAGTGGGACTGAACCTGAAATCATGTGGTTAAGAAGCAAGCTTTCTAATCTAATTAGGCTGTATGGTAATTAAGCAGTTATGCAAGTGAAAGTCTAAAGATGAAAGTATTACACTGTTAGTTAGTAACTAATATGTTTTTCTTCCTTAAATATGAAAGACAACTCTGGATGCATGGCGCCTTTGTTTGTTTGTTTTAATGCTCTTCAGTGAAATGTAGCTTCTCCATAACTTTTTAGTATTAATAAGCAAATCGCTAAGTCACTGTAACTAAATCATATAATTGAAATACTTAATGGCATGCAAAAAGAGATGTGCTGACTTGTACAATAAGCTAGGCAATAACGTGAGGGAAAACTTAAATAGAAAATATTAAATGACTGAAATACTTAAAATGGCTTTTTTGATGCCTAAAACTGATCTTGGTTTTATGATGTGAACTTCCTTGTTTAAAGTGATATAAATTAAAACCATTCATCAAAATTTCATGTTAATTGATGTTCTATACACCAGCTTAATGATCTTTCTACTATAGACACAAGAGCTGAAATATTCAGGGACAGGTTTGTTGATTATATCAGTCCAAAGGCTGAGCCAACCTTGGTAGAATTTGAACTCAGAATGTAGATCTGGAAGAAATATCACTAAGTTATTTTGTCTGTTGCAGTAATATTTCAGCCAGCCTGCTACCTTCACCACTGTAAATTCTTCATGTTTTCAAAATTAATTGAATTAAATGCAGTTTATTTCATTAGAAATATGTTAAAAAAAGGGTTAAGCTGCTAAATGTATTTCAAACAGCAGTATGGTAAAGAAAAGATTAAATAGCTGAAGTATATTCTTGCATGCACTAAAAGAGAATCATCATCATCATCATTGTTTGACCGTGGTCGAGACAATGGAATTTACTATGCTACGCCAGACTTCACGGTCCATCATAGCATTATGGAGGTCCTGTTGCTGGATGCCTGTATCCCTGGAGATTACATCAGGGTAGGAGAGTGTGCGCCCTCTGGTATCGCGAGGAGATGGCTTCCAGAGGAGAAGAGTAGAAATTACCTCGTGTTCAGCTCTACAACAATGTCCAGCAAACTGGACTCTTCTACCTTTCACAAAGATGACACAGGTGGTAGTTTGCCATATATTTGTACTTTGGTTGGATGACGCTTCTATGAGAGATTTTAAGAATACTACAAGGAATTGATTGGGTTTCTCTTTTAGTCTTTAGTCTGAAAAGACTAAAAGAAAAACCCAGTCACTTCCTTGTAATATTCTTTTCATTAGGAAGCATAAGAAGTAACACTAAACACATTTAGCTTCTCCTTCAAAAAGTCTCTTCTTTCTCTCAAGCTGAGTAAATATTTTAAACAATTCACTTATTATAATACTTTGGCAGGTTATGCAGAGGTTACATTCACTTCTGCAATGAACAGTAAATGCCATTTAGAGTTTTCTTCTGCATTTGCTGACGAAAATATTTTTTTTCTTTCAAAGTAACATCAGTCACCAACTCATATTTTCCTTTCACTACATCTGTGTATATACTTTATTCTGATCATTAAATATATTTTTGGGGGCATGTGACATAGAGCAAGAAGGGCCTCATGCATAAATCTTTACAGGCATCTCTGAGACTGATATGAGAAAAGGAGAAAGCTAATTGCAATCAGAAGAATCTTTACATGTTTGCAACATGTCGTGATATTAAACTGGCCAATGAATTAAGTCCACTACTTCTACAATTGTATAAGGAATTTTGATTTTGAATTCAGTATATTTCATATAAATCTTGTGCAAATCAAATTCTTTCCGTTATGTTTCTCATTCCTTGGAAGAAAGGCATAGATGCCTCAACTTCCCTTTTCTTCTCTAAGGCATCCTTTCAAATAAAGAAATGTTATTTTTATTTTAATATTTGTTTGTTTTTTGTGAAAATTTATCAAAAGAAGAGAATATGTTAATATAATTTTTAAACAAGTAATCTCAATTAAGAGAAAGCAACAATTTTTTATTGGTTTATGTATAAAACACATGCACAGAAGTCTGGTGCAGTCTTCTGCCTGGCCGGCTCCTGTTAAACTGTCCATCCCATGCCAGCAGGGAAAGTGAATGTTAAATGACGATGATGATGATGAGATATATATATATATAGGCGCAGGAGTGGCTGTGTGGTAAGTAGCTTGCTTACCAACCACATGGTTCCGGGTTCAGTCCCACTGCGTGACACCTTGGGCAAGTGTCTTCTACTATAGCCTCAGGCCAACCAAAGCCTTCTGAGTGGATTTGGTAGATGGAAACTGAAAGAAGCCCGTCGTATATATGGATATACATGTATGTGTTTGTGCCCTAACATTGCTTGATAATCGATGCTGGTGTGTTTACGTCCCCGTAACTTAGCACTTTGGCAAAAGAGACCAATAGAATAAGTCCTGGGGGCGATTTGCTCGACTAAAGGTGGTACTCCAGCATGGCCGCAGTCAATTGACTGAAATAAAAGAGTAAAAAAAAAGAGTATATATAAACACACACATTGTTGGTACAAGACAAGGATACCTGCTATCATCACACTTGTTTAATATCTGTAGCGGGATATGACTTTGTGGCTAAGGGGTTGCACTCATGGTTATAAGATTGTGATTTCGATTCCTGGACCAGAAATCCTTAAGGATCCAATATGGTTGAGCTATTTGCATTTGGAACTTCCATAGCCAGGCTCCAAATGATCGTAATGAGGAAATGTGTGTAGGAAACTTAAAGTAAACTTGTGTTTATATATTCATTTCTTTTGCTGGATTCCAGTAATAATGGGGCTTCACCCTGACATTTTATTCAAACAAGCGCCAGTATTTCTTTTTTTAAATTCTGTTACTTATCCTATTGGTCTCTATTGCTGAACTGGTAAGTTACAAGGACATTAACAAACCAACACCAGTTGCCAAGTTGTGTGTGTGGGGAGACAGACAGACACACACTCACACACACACATGCAAACATCTCTACAAAGAGCTTTTTCCATTTCCACCTACCAAATCCACTCACAAGGCTTTGAGTCTGGGGGCTAACACCAGAAAGCATTTACCCAAGGTTCCACACTGTAGGACTGAACCTGAGACCATATGATTGGGAAGCAAACTTCTTACCTGACAACCACACACATATATATGTATGTATGTCATTATTCAGTTTTATTTCAAGATTTCTTGCCAATAGAGGAAAGAGCTGGTTTCCAACCTAGATCTAGGGCTCCTTCATTGAAATTTAAACATCAACAGTATTTTTGTATGTATGCATGCATACATACAGTGTGGACTGGGTGCTTTTAAGTGGAGCCTGCACTGACAAGGTCACCGAGTACCTTGCAAGACAAAAAAAAACTTACAAGAGGGGAAGGGGCATTGGAGGAAGTGATCTTGTGTTGGATGATGAAAGGTTATAGTGAGACAGAGACAGAAACAGGTGTCTTGCTTTAGAGGAGGTACAAGGTTGCTCAGCCGGAGATAGAGAGAAAGAGATCGGGAATGAAGACAGAAACAGGTGCAGCACCACAAAGGAAATACATGGTTACCCGAACTGAGGGAAGTGCAGAAGGAGAGAGAGAGTGTGAGACAGCAGGATAGAGATGGTTGCAAAATGCCAGGCATACTCACTAGGGACGGGGATCAGAATATAAATGGGATTGTTGAGTAAAGGAAGAAAGAGAGATATAGATGGTGGCAAGTGCCAGGACATACCCTTGAGGTTTGAACGCCATAATATAAGTGACAGGATATTGCAAAGGAAGTGTGATTAAAGGGGGAGTGAGTGGCGAAAACCTGGGTGTATATAGAGTTGGTGGGGGTGGGCTACAGGATAGTAGTGATAGATAGGAAGAAGGCCGTGAGGATCGGGGAACGAGAGGCAGGCATGGTGTAAAAAGGAGGAAGTTTGCAGAAGAGAAGAGATGTGGAGATGTCGATTAGTTTGTTGGGTGAGTGAAAAGTTTTTCTTGTTACATGTGGGTGGAAAACACTGGTAGGGGACTAGTGGAGAGCAATGATACAGTGACTCAGGGCCAAGAGGATAGGATTGGGAAGTGAGAGGTAAGCATAGCACATGAAGTGGAAATGTGAGGAAGAGATGTAGTTTGGTTTGTTGTGGTAGAGTGTGTGAGGAGTTTTCTTGTTAAGTGTGGGTGGGACACAGTGTTTCTAGAACTGAGTTTTTCTGACGTGGGCAGGTTTTCTCAAGAATGTCATATTGCCAGATATCTCGGTCCTTTGTCATTTCCTCTGTGAGGCCCAACATCCTGGCACCAGTCCTTACCACTTCATCCCACATCTTCCTGGGTCTCCCTCTTCCGTGGGTACCATCCACTTTCAGTGATTGGCACTTCTTTATGCAGCTGTCTTCATTCATACACATCACATGTCCAAACCAATGTAGTCTTCTCTCTTGCATGCTACATTTGATTCCTCTTATGCCCAACTTTTCTTTCAATACATTTGCACTTTGTCGTACATGCGCACTGATGTTCCACATTCAACAGATCATACTACCTTCATTTCTCTCCAGTCTGCACATGTCTTCGGCATTCAGAGCCCATGTCTCACTACCATAGAGTGTAGCTATTTGCACACACACATCATATAGTTTACCTTTCACTCTGAGAGAGAGTGTCCTCTTGTTGCTAACAAAGGTAATAGCTCTCTGAACTTTCTCCATCCAATTCTTATTCTAGAAACAATATTTTCAGAGCATCCTCCACCATTGTTAATTTGGTCACCTAGGTAACAGAAACTACCTACAACCTCAAGAGAGCCCCTTCGGCATTTGAGAGAATCTAAGTTCCATGTGCTCTTGGTGCTTATTGTTCCTGCCCATCTGCCACATACAAAGACTACTTTATCTGTTAATCTACCTGTGATTCCACTGCACCTCTTCTGTGTCCCTAGTTTACACTGGGTGTAGCGAATGGAATTTCTTCCAACTCCTTTCCTACACATTGAGCAGGGACATTTACTTGACAGAAAAAAAGAGTTTTTATCTTCTTTAAGTTTAATTATATTTCCAAGAGAGGCTGTATACTTATCCATAATCATCTTATTAATTGTACCTAATTGTATCATCTTACTAATTGTACCTAAGTCTGATTTTGATGAGTATATAAACCTTATACTAGGGTTAGTTCTGAAATTAGGTCTGGGGTCCTTAATGCTAATTCCAGGCATTCTGGGTCCAAAAGGTTCTCTTTTGTCTGCTACCTTATATGTCTGGCTATTAAGATTCTTCTTCTTCTTCTTCTTCGGTTGTTGCTGTTTGTTACTTTATAGTTCTTGGTTGTTTCATTCTGAAGAAGTCTAAGACAGTAAGGAATGCTTAAATTATATAGGTTACCCATGTTATCAGCAGGCACCACTACTCATCTTTATTCCTTAGTTCTTTGGTAATTACGTGAAATTTCCTTAAATGTTCATTTCTACATAGAGGGAATTTCTTAAATTTAATATCCTTTACTATAGACTACAGTTCATCCTTGAATACTGTTAAGTACATTCAATTTAACCTTATGTAATAATATTTGAGTCAAAAATTGAATATATTACACTAAGAAATGGTATCAGGGTAAGGAATGCACGATTACCCTGTTTATCATAGAATTTATTACCCCAATTAAGTACAAAGTGCAATTCCATTGGATTTAATAAAGATCATTTTAAAGCTTTCTATTAAGTCTTATTCAAACTTTCGAGCAATTGTCAAGTTTCTGGTTTTGATCATAAGTTGTCAACTTGCCAAAAAGTAAAACTGAAAGAAAAATGTTCACAGCTAAAGTAATTCGTCTGTGTTCGTGCATGTTGCTGCTTCCACTCCGTAACTTGTAATGATCCAAGTAAATACGTTGATTACCCTCAGTGAACTTGTCAAGTTTGCACAATGTTTCTCAGACATTCTTCACTTATGCAACCCTTTGATTCCTCATTTTCTCAAAGAGACCCTCATAAACATTTGATGCTTATAAAAAATCCTATTATATTTTTATGGTTTTATAACTAAATATTATTTGGAATTGTATAAAAATTTGTCAAATTTTTTTTTTCATACTGTAGAAGTTTAAAGACTCCGCCGGTTATGACGACGAGGGTCCCAGCTGATACGATCAACGGAACAGCTTGCTCGTGAAATTAACGTGCAAATGGCTGAGCATTCCACAGACACGTGTACCCTTAACGTAGTTCTCGGGGATAATCAGCGTGACACAGAGAGTGACAAGGCTGACCCTTTGAAATACAAGTACAACTCATTTTTTGCCAGCTGAGTGGACTGGAGCAACGTAAAATAAAGTGTCTTGCTCAAGGACACAACGCGTCGCTGGGAATCGAACTCACAACCTTACGATCATGAGCCGAATGCCAGACTGATAAGTGATGAGGTGGCTGGCTGGTTTTTGAAGTTAGAGTTGCAGATCATGAGATCATTAGCATCATAAAATTCCAGTAGTCTTGTTCCCTCCTCGTTTCTGTAACAAGATGAAGGTCTCAGAAACACTTGAGGGGTGTCTGTCTTATCTTGTCACAATTGGTGACCTTTAGAAAAACAACAAACATGCCAGCAGGCACATGGTGTCAACACCAATAAAAAGCAAATGGAAAAAATTGCTCAAAGAAGCGGGCCTTATCCGAAGGCCATGATTGGCTGGCTTTACACAGTGGCACGAAATAAATAGAAAGACAAACTGCGCCACATGCCAACCAATCAGATCAGTGGACACAACAGGGACAAACCAGCCAAAGATGGCTGTAACCTCAAACGAGATCGTTCTTATTGTGTTTCTCAAACAGTGAGGATATCAGATACGCTACATTTCCATGGGGATGCTGTTCAACATGTCCATCGAAGTCACCAGCCACAATAACAAAGTATCTGTCAATTTTCGTTGAGGCTGTCCTTCTGCTCATCAGTCAGCCCAAACTGGAGCATAGGCAGGGATAAATGTAACTGTTAATTTACCTATGATGAGTCTCATCTTCATTACCCTATCACATACACTCTGACTACCTCAATTACCTTATCTACCCACTTTTCTGCTAACAGCATACCTACACCACCTGCTCCATCCTTTCTGCTGACCCAGAAGAATTTGAATCTTTGTTATATAAATATATGTGTGTGTGTGTGTGTGTGTGTATATATATATTTCATGTTACACTAAGAAAATGTGCATGGTACCAGAACATTCTGGTGTCACTATTTGGTTTGATTTCATTATTACAACTTATATATATGTATGTGTCTACACAGACGCAGACAGAGAGACAGGCAGACAGACAGACACACACGCATGTGTGTGTGCACATGCACGCATGTGTGTATGTATATATGTATGCATCACTATATTTGCATTTTGTCTTGGTTTGTGTATATCCCAATAAGTGTTTTGGCATAAAAGAGTTTGATAAAATAAGCACCAGGCTTAGAAAAAATACGTATGTATAGGGCTAATTTGTTCAACCAAAGCCCTTAAGTGTGGTGCCCCAGCATGGCCGTAGTCTGGTGACTGAAACAAATAAAAGGATGGGTTTAAAAGGTTTCACATTTCAAAATACAAAGTGGTATAAGGAAAAAAAGCAAAAGCCATCTAAATTTTAACTAAGAAATTAAATCAATGAAAACCTCAGTGTAGATCGGGACCCTGGAGTCTGTTGAGATTTTTGATAAACCAACTTTTATTCTTTGCATACACAAAAGAAAAGAGACAAAGGAATGTTGTTGTTACTATGAACAACAAAATGTTGAGAGACATTTTGTTGTTGGTGGTTACAGTAGATAAAGCTTTTGTTTGTTGTTTGCAGGCGACTGGACATCGTATGTTTTTCAGCCTCTGACTGATCATTGCCTTGTGTGCTTGTGGCAGTGCTTTTCCCAGTGTGTGTGTGTGTATGTTTGGGATTCTCATTTAATTGTATATATTTTAATTGTTTGTTTATTCATCCGTTTCCGTCTCATTCGATACCCTGACCCCAATGTTTGTTTTGTCTGTCCTCTCTTTTTCTCAACCTTATGGTGAATAAAGAAATTGACAGGTCATTGCCTTTGTGCTGTCAATTGCTCTCCACCAACTCTGTTGTTGTCCACGAAATCCTAGTGTGTTGACCTTTATAATAGTTGATAGGCTCAGAATGAAATGCACCAAAGAAGAGATCGTTACAGAAGCTTATTCAAGGTGAAGGTCATGGTTGGCCAGATTTTGCTGATCATGTGGGTCAATATTCTAGCAAATCGAGACATGGGGCGAAGACTGAATATCCCCGCTACACACTCAAGGCTTTAAGTTTTTCTTTAAAAGTATGTCATTAGTATTTAAGTACAACAGGGAGTAGAATTAAGCGAAGTGTCAACTTTTTTGTCTCTTCGTTATTTATTATTATTGGCTGATTGTAATGAAAGATTATCTTTTATTTGTTACTTGCTTCAGGCATTAGATTGTGGCTATGCTGGGGCACTCCCTTGAAGGGTTTAACCAAACAAATCACCCCTCACCACCTCCACTACTTCTTTGTAAATTTGGTACTTATTTACCAAATCATTAATTTATGACATCATTTGTCAAATAGTGGTGGGGGACAAATACAACACAAACAATCACACACACACATCATCATCATCGTCGTCATCATCGTCCTCATCATCATCCTGTTTGGGTATGGTTTCTATCGCTTGATACCCTTCCTAACATCAACCATTTTACAGACTGTTCTGGATGTTTTTTACATGGCACCAGTGCTTTATACATACATACATACACACACACACACACACCACACACACACACACACATCATCATCATCGTCGTCATCATCGTCCTCATCATCATCCTGTTTGGGTATGGTTTCTATCGCTTGATACCCTTCCTAACATCAACCATTTTACAGACTGTTCTGGATGTTTTTTACATGGCACCAGTGCTTTATACATACATACATACACACACACACACACACACACACACACCACACACATATATATATATATATATATACAAAATGAGAAAATGGAGAAACATACCTAAATCAATCATCAACCATCAGATAATACCCAATCAATACTTTATTAAACCATTACACAACAGTAATGACATTATACATAATATATTACAAATATAACTAGACATAATATATATATATATATATATATATATATATATACATATATATATATATATATATATATATATATATATATATATATATATATATATATATATATCATCATCATCATCATCGTTTAGCGTCCGTTTTCCATGCTAGCATGGGTTGGACAGTTCTACTGGGGTCTGTGAAGCCAGAAGGCTTCATCAGGCCCAGTCAAATCTGGCAGTATATATATATAATATATATATATATATATATAAGAATTTTAAAAAAGAACTACTAATAGAAACATACCATAGAGACACAGTAATTTGGCAGATTTATATATCATGCAATGTACCGCCATGCAAGTTCAGTACATACCATTAGACCTATTTGAAAACCAGGATGCTGGTCTTTGAGAAAACATGGAGGAAAAAAAAGCCAGAAGGTTTAAGCAAAAAGTAGAACAAAAAAAAAAGAAAACAAATGTAAGAAAACCCCTTTGTCTGTAGAAATCTTAATTGATCTAGCTGGTGTAGAATAATGTAAGGGAGAGGAGGCCAAAGTCTGTGGGATATCTACTCAGGGCGAAGTGGGTGCTGTCCTCCAGTTCAGTTTGTAGTTAAAAGATTGCACTTTTGTTTTTTGAGGTCCAAGAATTCCAGCACCTTAATTAATTCCAGATTTAAAAGTTTTAGCAAATGCCAGCGCATGGACAAAGTTCTTTTGTCAAACTGTCGGATAACACCCTCTCTGGACTGAGTAGCTATCTCAGAGATGACTCTGCTGGTGTGGTCATGTAATACACATGGACAAAGACAGCTGTGCAAAGAAGTGCTGAATTATAACAGCGGAGGAAAACTGTGGAAGAGGTAGACCCAAGAAGACACGAAACAAGATGGTGAAATAAACAGTCAATCATCAAAATTTTGAAGCAACAAGGTAACTTGATCGACTCAAAATATCATTATCCTTAATTACAAACAGCAGCTTTATCATCATCATCATCGTTTAATGTCTGTTTTCCATGCTAGCATGGGTTGGATGGTTCAAACAGGGTCTGGAAAGCCAGGAGGCTGCACCAGGCTCCAATCTGATCTGGCAAAGTTTCTACAGCTGGATGCCCTCCCTAACGCCAACCGCTCCATGAGTGTAGTGGGTGCTTTTTACGTGACACCGGCACTGGCACAAGTGCCAGGGGAGGCTGGCAATGGCCACAATCGGTTGGTGGTTTTTACTTGCCACCAACACGGAAGCCAGTCAAGGCGGCATTGGCATTGGGGCGGCGCTATACCAATTTATTTTTGTTGGGGAATGTCTGGTTTGAAATTATTTTTTGTTGAAACCTGTCAAATTTACTGAGGTAATACAACTTGCAGAAACTACCAATTCCATTTTTTTTTTTTTTGGTAGATATTTAACAGTTACTGGAATAACTAAGATTTAAATTTGCAGTTAAAAGATTGAGAACAGAGCTTTTGATGCAAGAAAAATTAGTTGTAAATATAAATATATGTAGAAAGAGTTTTTTTGTAAAGTAGCCATCTCAACAACGAGAAACAATTTGGGAGAATGAAATATTTGAACAAAGCAACTCACTTTAAACCAGGAAAACAAGCTGTGACTTGTGAAGTAGGAAACAATTATAAAAAAGAGAGAAGCAAAACAGAAATATGATTAGCCTTCTTTGATACAGTAGTATGTTTAGCTGTAAGAAGAATTCAGTGATGTCCACTGTCCTACATTAAGCTGTTAACTTCACTTTATCAAATAGCGGCCAATAAATGTTTCTTTTTTTTTTTTTTCATATAAAATTACATAATGTAAGCAAGTAAAAGGTAGGAGAGAGCAAGAGATGAGAGGGGGGGGGGGAATAAAAAGAGAAACAGACAATAATATCATTTATCTTTTACTTGTTTCAGTCATTAGATTGTGGCCATGCTGGGGCACCACCTTGAAGAGTTTAGCTCAGTGGTTCTCAACTGGGGTTCATATGGCCCCTGAGATAGAGCATATGAAATTTTGGGGGTCCACGCAACAAAAGAATAAATTAGAGATCCCCAGTAGTGCTTTAAGGGCCCTAGAAAAAATTTTGCTTTAGATGTATGGCAAGAAACAGCTAGGTTTACATGGTTCAACCTAAAGTGAGTGTGGGGAAAACAAAATAGGGATTTTGAAAGGAAATTCTTTAAAACTAGTTTTTTTAGACATCAAATAATTATGAGAGTCCACCAGAATAAAATAGTAGTCAAAGGGGTTTATAAATAAAAAATGGTTGAGAACTCCTGGTTTAGCCAAACTAATTAACCCCAGTATTCATGTTTTAAAAGTCTGGTACTTATTCTACCAGTCTCTCTCATTGAATAGCTAACCAACACTAACTGTAAAGTGGTAGGTGAGACAAACACACACACACACACACACAAACACATGCATATATTTAAATATATACAATAGTCTTAGACACAAGATTCATCTTCTAAATTCACTTACAAGTCATAGATCAACCCAGGGCTATAGTAGAAGGCAATTGCCCAAGGTATTGCACAATGGAACTGAACCCAAAGCCATGTGATTGCAAAGTAAGCCTTATAACCACATGCACACACACACACACACACTCTATATACATACACACACACACACACACATATATCCAGTATAACCAACTTAATGCTAGCAGTAATGCTACACATAGATCTAGGACTAGGAAAGTTTTGTGGTTTAACCCAGCTTTCAATATGACCGTATAAACAAATATAGGTAGGGAATTCTTAAAAATAGCCTCTAGACATTTTCAACCTGACCATAAGTTTTATTTAATAGAAGAACGCTTAAGATCAGCTATTCTTGCTGCAAAAACTTCGCCTCTTTAATTAACCAACACAACAGTAGGATAACTGCTAATAATCATAGTGCCAATTCTCTTCTTAAAAATTGTAATTGCAAAGATGGGTCCTCCTGTCCGTTGAAAGGAAAATGTCTGGAGAAAGGAATCGCATATAGAGCCAAGGTGTAGATAGAAGCTCACACAAATACAGAACATACAGGGGCTTCTGAAAATTCTTTCAAAATCCGTTTTTATTCGCATAAAAATTCCTTCAGATACCCCAAAAATAGGATGAAGATCAGCCTGGCAAAATTTGTCTGGGAATTAAAAGAAAAAGAAGCCCGACCTGGGAATTAAAAGAAAAAGAAGCCCGACCTTCAACGTGACATGGAGTATTTTGGATAGAGCTGCACCTTACAGGCATGGTGCACATAAAAGACCCATCAAATGTGATTTATGCCTACTGGAAAAATATTTCATTTTATTCCAGGACAATAACTCTTTAAATCAAAGATGCGAACTCTTGAATTCCTCTAGACACGCAGCTAAATTTAAAATGTCGGCTAGCAATATACCATATGGATAGTGTATATTTTTGATTCTTGGACTAGTTTTTCATCTCATTGTTGGATTTGTTTCTTATTATACATGATTTATTTTATTTCATTTTATTGTATTTTATAAGCCCATTTTAACCGTTTAATTTATAGATAATTCGATATAGGGTGTTCTATTTTGCAGGTTTTTTCACCTGAATTTTATTATTATGCACTCAGCAAGTTTTTTTCTTAAATAATGTTGTTTGTATATATACGTCAGGACCTAGACATGCTTTTATGTGGATGTTTGTATTGTTGGCATGCATATGTATTCGTATGTATGCGCCTATGTATATGTGTAAGTAAGCGTGTATGTTTGTACTTGTGCACATACATGGATGTGTGTGTATTCAGGTATTCACTTGGATTTGTATGGATGTGTATTTACATACTTATTTCCATATATTTATATATGTGTATTTATTGCTAATATACACTTTTATATACACATGTATATGTAATTTTATTTTGTGTTCGTTCGTTACACATATTCAGCCTCCTATCTTTCTTTCTTCCTTTCTTTTCCTCCCTTAAGCAAAAGTACGCCCCCCCCATTCGTTACTTGTAAAGAGTCCTTTAACTTTGCGAGGCATCTCTCCTTCGCTAACTGTTACATATAAGACCCTTCCCTTTTCTGTTTCTTTCCCCCTCTCTGCCTTTTACTTCTCGTCTATTTTTGCATGCGAGCAAGATTGCATACATACGTATATGTGTATTTGTGTGTGTATTTACGTCTTACATATATGTCTGCATATGTATGTAGTCTGTGTATATCCATCTGTGTATCTCTCTCTATATAAACGGCAGTTTGTCTGTGCGTTTTCTGTGTGTCTGTTTTCTCGTACCCTCACTCTGACTACGGCTTTCAACCGATTCTGATGAAACTTGACACACACATAGCCCAATGTCATAATTCAAAACTAACGCAGCGAA